>NC_142507.1:37007500-37311500 GCF_057876585.1 Rhinolophus sinicus
AAGTGGCAGAGCAGGGAGTTGAACCCAGGAAGTGTGTCTCTCTACTCTTCACCACCAAAAACAGCATCTGTAACTCAGGCCAGGCCCTCCCTTCAGCTATTCCTTAGCTCATTTGAAAATGCTTTAGTAACAGATGGTAGCTCAGCCCTCTATTCGTTACAGAATTCTGTCGGAAGCCTGAGGGAAAAGAAAGGTTGACACAACAGTATATAATTCAACCCAAATTTGGGAAGAGAATGTAACATTACATTAAACATCAACCTCTAGTTTACGGTTAATAGTTCTCCCACATGTGTGTGCAGCTGGTTTATTAATCTGACCCGATTAAACAGAATCGACCAAAGCTATTAGTCACATCTAGTTCAGCTATGACTGTGTTGACACGGAGTAAGCCACAATACTGTAAATAGTAGAATTGAGCTAATGGGCTCTGATGCAGTCAGCTTTCATTATCTTACACTTTGGCTTTACTTTTCATTATTTTATAATTATGCTTTCTGGGCAGTTTTTGGTAAATTTTAGGATCAGACTGCACTTTTTGTCAGTTTGGTATTTTCCGAAGGCAAAGCAGCAGTTCACTGTCATCCATACCTTTACTTGCATTACAATGCCTGAGTACTCCTAGACTGTAATTTGATCTAGTTCCCTAACCCTATAATCTACCTGATAGAAGGTAATCGAACACCATGTCTGCCCATGTGATAGGGCAGAATTCTTCTGTCTTCTCACCTGAGTACAACAGGCTCATGCCACCCAGAAGAATGAAAAGGTAACTCAGAATATGTGGGGTCCTTATAGCCCAAGCGGATATCCTTATGAAGAAGAGGAAGTATGGGCCCCACAAATCGCAGGTTAGTGTGAACTGAGTATGGTTTTATCCCAGTAAGTTTCTGAAATGACTTGCTCTGAGACATATATATGTGTGTACCCATTGATTTGGTTGTTTCATTTTGAGGTCCTTGAGGTATATGTGGGTATGGGTATCTTTAATGAGCCCTGTGTGTTTTTACAAAGAGTAACTTCCCCGGATCTGTTGGGCTGACAGTGAAAATGCCCTTGTACGCAGGCCACTAACAGCTTTTAGTGGGTTAAATGTCAAGGATGTTGATTTTCACTTTTTATTATGTCTAGAGTATGAACTGTTATCATGTAAAGGGGAAGTTGGCATGTGAAGTTTTTTTGTGGGTAGTACCTTTTTTTCCTGCTTGTTACCAAGCCTGGTGTATTACCTTTCTCCCGTATAATTCAACAGGTCTCAAAGACACTATTTCATTAATTGCCTCTCTGAATTCCTGGGGGATGGCTGCCTGGTGGTTTTTTTATTCTCTCGTCCTTTAAAAGTTATAGAGAAGTTAAATATCTTAAACCCACTGATAATATAGTGACAATAGCACCTACAATGTGCCAGGCACAGTACTCCCGCCTTAAATACTTTCTCTCCCTTCATCTGCAAAACCGCCCTTTTATTTATTTATTTACATTTTCCAGAGGAGAAAAGTGAAGTTTATATTCAGTAATACAGGTTGGATTAAGTCATATAGCTGGTAAGAAAGCAGCTAGGCTGGGATTCAAACGCAGGTTGTCTGATAGCAAGGTCCATGTGATTAACCGATTTCCTGTACTTGGG
This sequence comes from Rhinolophus sinicus, assembly GCF_057876585.1. NCBI lineage: Eukaryota > Metazoa > Chordata > Mammalia > Chiroptera > Rhinolophidae > Rhinolophus > Rhinolophus sinicus. Next base: position 37,009,128 of record NC_142507.1, read on the forward strand.
ACACTTCTGGGGCTCAGGGTGGAGCTGAAAGATTGTAGAGCATAGAGATGATGGACTAAGAAGTAATAGAATAGACTGGGGATAAAGGAGTGGAGCTTTCTTCCAGGAGACTGGGTATCAGTTTGTTTCTGATTTTTCTTAGCCAGGTCCTACTTCTGTATTTCAAAACAGTTCTAAAAGTGGCAAACTGCTCTAGGAAAACTAATGTGACTTTCCAGGTAGATGACACAATATTCTGTGAATTTCATTTTTAAGGGAACACACTTAAAACATTTTCCTATTGTTACAGATCTCAGACTTAATTCAGATACAATTTCCTACACTTTTCCCAGTAAGAGGCAAATAGAGGCTTAATTAAAAAGATGCTTTATTACTACTAGTGTAGTCATTTGAACAGAGATGTAATGTGTTGAGTTATAATTTCTATCCAAAATTCTATGTCTTTAGAAGGACATTTCACAATAGTTAAGCTTTGCAGTCTTTGCACAAACCAATAACATTTGAGGGAAAATACGAAATATAGATTCTTCTTGAATGCTTTGCATTGCTACTTGACTTTCACCTGGTTTTGATGTTTCAGCTGTTATACCTGCAAAATTTTCACCTGATCCATTCGCAAAAGCAGGTTGTAGAATTGGTAGCTAGATAAAGCTGATATTTCAGTGTGATCTATTACAATACCTAATGTTTATTGAGCACTCAACTCTCTGGCCTGTGCTAAGATTAGGTACTTTACATCACATTATGTCATTTCATGCTCACAAACCTGTTTTACAGACGATAAAACTGAGGTAAAGAGAGGTTTGGAAATTAGCTGAAATTTCACAGGTACTGACAGAGCAATGACTCAATCATAGGTCTAATTTCAAAGTCAATGTTATCAGTTTTGCCTTAATGGTGTCTGGGCTTCAGACTAATGAGGGTGAAATGTACAAGAAAAAAATGTACAAGAATTTTTTTCTTCTTTTTCTCTGCTAAAAATCTGAGTTCTCCGTTTTTAAACCCAACACAGGCTTTTAGCTTTAAAAAACACCATAAGCATTATTTACTATAAATTGAAGAGCGAAGACACAGGAGGCACGTGTTTTGTTACAAAACTCTAAATGCCTCAGACTCGTGTTAGAAATTCTCCATTATTCTTTTAGTTTTATATCCCAGAACTTCCTTTTATGTTTCCTTTCCTCCAGCCACACTAGATTACTCATCATACTTTAGACAGGCTTCACCTTTTTATGTAACAAATTTGTTGAGGCTTTAACACATGCAACGCACCCCTTACATTTGGGGAAATTTAAAGAATAGACATTCCACAGTCTAGTGGGAATGGCAGTCATGGACTGAGATGCCTTTATTGCAGATCTTAGTATGATATGCACCCCCAAAGAGAGGTACAGATAAATTTCTGAGGAAACACAGCGGAAGGAATAAGTCTGACCAAAGTATCATTTGAGCTGGTTGTTTGCTAAGATGATTTTGGCAGGTGGGGATCATGGAAAGAGCATTTTAGACCTTCCCAAAGCTGTGGCATCAGACAGAGCATGGAAGCTCTGAGCCCCTTCCCCATGCTGTGTCTTAATGCATTTCTTCCGTTTGGCTGTTCCTGAGTTGTATCCTTTATGAAAAACAGGTAATAGTGAGTAAAATGTTTTCCTCAGTCCTGTGAGCTAGTCTAGCAAATTATTGGACCTGAGGAGGGGTTTGTGGGAACCATTGATTTATAACTGGTTGGTGAGCAGTGCATGTGGCAACCTGGCATCTGAAATAGAGGCAGTCTTATGGGGCAAACCGTGGAGTCTGTGCTAACTCCAGGTAGATACAGTTAGAACTGAACTGGACTGTAGAATACCTCATTGGTGTCTGTAGAGAAATGGAGAATTGCTTGGTGTGAAAACCCTCCACATATTTCACGTCAGAAAGGTGTGAGTAGAAACAGGTGAGAACTACCAAAACCTAAATTCATTTTAAAAGGCACGTTTCTTGCATTTTGAAAGCATGAGCACGCAACGAGCATTGCTGGACTTGGGATGAGAGTAAAAGTCCGACTTCATGCCACGTATTCCTTCTGTATCTGTGGTTTCTAATTATGTAAAGTCTAGTTAATTTTTCATTAGACAGTAATACTCAGTGCTCTTAAGTGATTTTCCTTTTGGAACACTTTTTGAATTAGTTATTCAACCTAGAATGTAAGAAATAGATTATTTTATGGTTGGAGTAGCTATATTCCTCCTGAGAACCTGTGATTTTTCTTAATGCAGCAAACTCGATAACTTTCAAAAGTAGAAAAAGGATAGTAGATACTTTTCTTTAATGTATCTAAAGACATACTTTTCTTCTCTCTCCTATAGAACTTAAACTTTTTATACTTATACCATTTGGGAGCTGGCCCTTTAAAGTTGTAGAGAATCTGGCACCAGGCATTAAGCCCCAATTCTCTTATCTCCTCTATGTCTCAATGTCTCAGTTTTGGTGTCTTATGGGAAAAGAAAACCTATCTGGAGTTTCTCATTCTCTTTCAAGAGTACCTCTTCCTCTACCCACACCTTAAAATGTTGGTATTCCTCATGGCTAATTATGGTTCTCTTCAACTCTCGCTCCATACGCGCTTCCTTGGAGACAATTTTTATTTGAAAAACATGTATATGATGTTTACTATGTGCTGTACACTGCTTTAAGCACTTTACAAACAAATGGTTTCAGCTTTATGGTGTTAAGAAGTAGGTACTCTTATTTTTTCCCATTTTATGGACTAGGAAACTGAGACACAGAGAGGTTAGTTATTTGCTCAAAGTGGTGAGTGGAGGGGCCAGGACTTGGACTCCGTGAGTCTGTCACCAGAGGCCATGCTCTTTATCACCTCATTATGCTTATCCTGCAGTGTATACTATGCCTATTCTTTGGAGAGTCTCACACTGGTCAGTCAAGCCCAACCACCTCACCTGAGTTTCAGGTCTATATATTCAAGTACTTAATATGTACTGTTTCCATCTCATTGTCCAGCAAATACTTCAAATTCTGATAACACAAACTGAGCTCATTCCCCCTTTCCCCCACCCATGAACATCCTGTAGAAAATAGCATCACTATCCAGCCAGTGAAAGAGTCCCAATTCTAGGAGTTACCCTTGGTTCTCCCTTTCCCTCCTCAACTTCTACATACCTCTGTTTTGCATGTCCTGTTAATTACACTTCCTGAAGATATCTTGAATTTGACCTTCTCTTTATGCCCACTGTCATTTACCCTCATTATTTCTTTCCTGAATTATCGCGTATCAGTTTGTGCATAAACCATGCCCACCATTGGGATTCATATGTGCTTGTGTATATCTAATGAACTAGTGGGGAAGTCTATGGAGGGGGGCATGAGAATTCAGCATAAAGGAAAGAGGAAACAATGGTGAGGTTGACCAAGTAACAAAGCCAGGTTCCAGGTTTTTGAAGGGAAGGGAAGTGCTTGGTAATGTATGGTGTTTCTCACTTGCATCTGGGACTCATTGCGTGTGGTGCAATATGCTATTGCTGACATTTTATACAAAGACATAGAATATTGGAGAATCTGAACCTTCATTCTTGGCTGCATCTTAAAATTTTTTGTACATTAGTTTAATTTTTACTTATTTTTAAAATAACCTTATAAACAACACTAAAGAAAATGTGAAAAAAATATGTCCCATATAACCCACTGTCCTAAATAAACAACTGTTTCCATAGTTTAACCAAGATGAGCTAGTCTTCAAATGAAATGCATGATTTTATGTTTACAGTTATATTTAAAACCATAAGTAAGTTCATAAATGAAATGGGCACGTAGAGCTTTTTTTCAGTGTATTACTTTTGTCAAGTTTTAGAATAGGACCTGAGATAAACTGGGTAATGTACTATGTTTTCTAAAACCAAGGCCGTTGTTCTTTATAAAACCTTTTTATTCATAAAATAATACATAATAGAACAGTATATAATATACGAATCACCTGTAATCTGTCCATATGAATGTTACCATTTCGATGTATTCTCTTTCAGTCATCTTTCTAAATGTTTTTTCATTTTCCTATTTAAAGCATATACACATAATTTTTCTCCCCTTTTTTCTGCCCCCCCCCCCCCACTTCAGTTCAAGGCGGTGTTTCTCAGTCTAGTTGTGTAGGGCGCAGCTCCCTGGTCCATGCTGGTATTATGAGCCTTGTTCTCCCCTTGGCTAAGGCAGTCGGTTGGCCAGCTGTTGGTAGGCCACTCACAACAGCTCTCACCGGCTGCCCGCCGCTCATGATGGCTGCCGGCCGCTCACTCTGGCCACCGGCTGGGCGCTCATGATGGCACACAGCAGCCGGTGGTAGCTCAGGCCAACCTCCCGACTGCTCAGGGCCACCCAGCTCCAGCGAGAACTGTTATTCACAATCTTAGCTGTAGAGGGCGCAGCTCATTGGCCCATGTGGGAATCTAACCTGCGACCTTGGCATTAGGAGCGAAGTGCTCCAACCACCTGAGCCACCCGTCCGCCCCCCTACAGTTTTTAATAATATCTTTTTAAAACCTTAACATAGCACTTGATACAGAGTGTGACAATATAATGGTTAAGGTTATGTGCTTTGGGGGACAGTCATATCTAGATTTCAGTTTCAGATTCATTAACTATTGAGTTTGGGGCACACTTGAACAACTATGAGCCTTATATCACCATCTGAAAATGATTCTGTATGATTAAATATTGTGATTAAATGACAACATATGTGAAAGGCTTGTAATACAGTCTGGAACATAATAGGTGTTCAAAAATAATAACCACTATTACAAATTATCTTCTATGTATATTCATTTACGTGATCTTCCTAATTATTACTTTGACTATTGCAAGATAGTTAATTTATTACATGAACTATAATATTAAACATTAACCTTTTTCTTTTTTCTAATTTATTGTATTAAAAACAGAGACGGTCCACTGTTTAAATTTCTATTTCTTTGATTACTGAGAACTTTTACCACATGGCGTTTGCAAGCTTAATTTCTTCTTTTGTAAATTGTTGTCTGCACCCTTTAGTTTGTTGTGATAGTTGTGATTTCTTTTATATTGGTATACATTTTCTACACAAAACATAACAGCTCATTATTGTCAGATTTCCCAAAAATATGTTCTCTGTTTTGATGCTTACCTTTCATTTTGGTTAAGTTTTTAACGTAGTCGAATCTGTTGATCTTTTCCTTTTCAGTTCCTTTTATTGGGTCTAAGCTTTCCCCTCCTGAACTGATTGGATAAATAATTAATCAATACTTAAATAATTAAATCAACTTTGATTTTTAAATTATTGAAATCTTTCACTCATGTGGAATTCATTCACATGTGGGTGAGATATTTAAATTACTTCTCCCCATATTTCTAATAAATTATCCTGATGTAATTTATTGAACAGTCCTCCAGTTCGAAAATTGTTTTCCATATTTCAAATTTTTTGTATGGTCATTTCAGTACCAATATTGTCGAAAATATTTATCCAAAAATATCCTGTGATCCAATTTCATCACAGAGTTCCGAAATACTACCTTAGCCTCTATTCTGTTAACTCTATCTCATTATATTTCATTCAAAGAAAATATCAGTGCCCCAAAAACTGAAGTATAAACTTTTAATTTGCTTTCTCATCAACTAACTCTTTTATAAATCCATTCATCACTGATAGTTTATTTTTAGTAACAAAAGGTTACTAAAGGTTACTAAGGGCCTCTTCTGAAATTTTTACATGGAGCTTGGTGGGCCTCTTATATCACCCAGAAATACTCACAGAAAAGGCTTCACACTGAACACCAGCTAGTAACTGGAGATTGGGCCTCATATCAGCCCTTAGGCACTAATGTCCATGGCCTTCCCCATTCGTTTCACTGTGACTCCTACAATCATCTATCTTACTTATGGAGCCCGCTTGCTCCAGAAGTAAGATATGTATAATATATTTTAGGATTAGCAGAAACATGTATGTGTGTGTGTGTGTGTGTGTGTGTGTGTGTGTGTGTTGTGTTAGATTACTCATATCACTATTTTCCTGCATTATCAAATCCAAATTATACATTAGATATCATCTGAAGAATAACATAGACTCCTTATGCAGGAAGGCTTGATACATGGAAGATACAAAGTGTGTTTTTTCTCATGGGAATCAATACAATTACAGGTGTTAATAACAGCAACAGCAAGAACAACCATCAGGAATCCATTCACTAATTGTGGAGCATTTTGTGGTTGAAAACATGGAAACCAAAGGTCTCCTGTTAGGTTACTGAATATATTACTTTCTCCTGGAATTTCGGCACCAGAAAACCTAGAATTCCAAAGAGGTATCAAGGGTCGCCATGGAAATCACAGGGAACAACAACATTTGTGTACCAGTCTTCTGGAACAGAATGATTAAAAGAACGAGAACCAGAGCAAGGGAATTTAGGAGTCCACTTAGGATGCCTGAATGTGGTCATTGTTCCTATCGCACCCTAGAGACAATACCATGGCCACAGGCAATCAGAAATGGAATACGACATTCCTTTGTACCCTACGGAGTTGTCTTCAGTTGATAAAAAGAGCTTCTCTGTGAGTGTATATTCTGCTTATGTTGTTAAGGAGGAGTAAATTAAGTAACAATACCTAGGTCTAAATAGATATAGTAATTTGAGACTTGAGAAAATCAGATTTTGGAAACAATTTAGTATTTACTATAGGCTTTAATATTAATAATAAATATTTGTGTACAATGAAACACTAGCATGGCACTCTTATTTAATTCAGTTATTATTCCTGTGAGTTAGAAATTATTACAATCCCTATTTAAAGCCAGAGGAAACAGTCTAAGACAATGCATACAGTTGGTGATAGAGTGTTGTTTGAAACCCAGGCTTCTGATTTAAAATCCAGTGTGTTTTCCACAAACTCCAGGCTGCAAAGGAACTGATTTATATATCCAAATGATTCACATAAGTTCATCTCCCAGCATTTTAATTACTCATTTATTTATTCATTTTTCAAACATTTATTGAGTATCTGTTTTGTGGCAGTTTTCTCATCTATAAAGTGGAAATAATAATAATACCTATCTCACAGGTTTTCAATAAAATGTAACCATTAACTATTATTATTTTCCTGATAGAAATATGCACAGAGTATAGTTGAGACATGTATAAATGTGCATGTGGGAATGAACATGGAAACTTGAGGTTAAAATGTGTAGCTCACTAATGATATTTCTCAGTAGGGTGATGGTAATAGGTGGTGGTAGCTGAGATAGTGGTGATGGGGTGAAAAGTGGTGTAAGGAATATTATTTTATATATTTTTTGAGAAGAAAATGTTCATTTTTTAATTCTCCACAAAGAGTAGGAATGACAAATAAATGTAGATGGATAAATTCTGTAAATTTGAAAACTGTGTTGAATTATTAGCCTATTTAAAAAATGTAGCCAATAAATTGAGCATTATTAAGTATATAGAACTAGCCATGGAACTCTTTTACCACCTAAAACTACATCATTCTTTACTGGCTGCATTGGTCAAGGATGAGATGATCATTGAATTTTTTAAATTTAATGTTCACTAAACCAGTATTTCTTAAGCTGTGTTCTATAGAACTCTGGTATATTATTAATAAGTCACAGGGATGGAAAAATAATTCAAATTTTTACTGATGCCATGACAATAGCAGTGGCAGATAATGTGACATCTTTCATTTTTCATTCTGAGTTCAAATTATTTCAATATTTTCTCTAAAATTTTGAAGAAAATAGTTATTGTACATATATATTATTGCTTGATATTTTATCATCTCAAAAGCTTAAGAACCTATGAGCTAAACAATGTAAGATAAACTAAGTTAGGAGAAAGTTGAGACAAGATTGTTGCTATTAGAGCAAATAATGAATATTGGTCTTATTTCTACCACCAATCAGCTATGTGACTTTGGAAAATCAATTCTCCACTATGGACCTCAGTTTCTTCTTGTTTTCTTTCCTCTATTTTGCCACATAATCTTTTACAAATAAAGTATATTAAATAGGCAAAACCTAGTCTGGTAGGGCCTCTGCTACCTTGGGCTCCATGGAGTCTATTTGAAAACTGGAAATAGCTGTTCTTAGTACTGGGTCTTACTATCTTTGATTCTGGTTTGGAATTCTTAAACAGGCAGTGGTGATTAATGTGATGCAGAATATGGCTGAGTTAGGCCCAGATCTTAGTATTTCTGGGCAGCTATATCACGAGCCACACTGTCCACATAGTTTTTGTATTTTTTTTTAACTGTAATAACTTTTTTTGTATATATATTTTACTAAAAGCTGCTTTAACTTATTTTTGGCATCAGATAAGGAATTAATTGTCAAACTATGTAAACAATTCAACTTACTGTGAATTTCAAATTACTCGTAGTGCAGGTTTCTACTGTTCCTTGTTTCCATAGTTAAACTGAAAATTAATTTTTAGAAAGAATACAAAGTACATATTGGATATTTTCTTTTACTTGTTTGGATAACATCATCATGACTGAACAAACAACAAAAAGAGCATGTTTTAATGATACATCCTGAGACATGATAATTTTAAAAGAAAAGAATATGTAAGTGAAAGAGCTGTCAGGCCTTTGACTATCCTGAGCAACTTTTTCCTTAACCTCTTCCAATAAGAGAGTATTTATTTTCCTTTTTTTCATGCAGCTAAATGATAAAACTTAGCTTTCTTATGTTTTTTTATTGCTTTTGTTCCCATCTGAGTCTTCCATCAGTGCTTTTTTCATACCAGAACTGGTCACACCAAGGCCACCACCACAGGCTTACGTTCAGTTCTGGGACACACTTTATGACAAAATATAGACAAACTGGAGAAGAGAGTGACTAGATAGCAAGGGGGCTGGAAGTCATGTAATTTTAGAAAACGTTGAAGAAAATGGGGATTTTAATGTGGGGTAGACTTAGGGGTGGAAGTGGTCCAAGGGAGGTGCATTTTTGAAGAGTTGTCATGTGCAAGAGTGACTAAAGGTGTTCAGTACAGGCTCAAGGTGCAGAATTAGAATGAGAGGATGGTGACATATTTCAGAGTGGCCTCTAGTAGTGAATTTTCTAGCTCTAGTGGTACACAAGCACAGGCAGCGTACTGCCTCTCAGGGCGTCAGGGGTAGGATTCAAGTAACGTTTGCTGAGTTGGATCAAATGTTGTCATTTTCAAACTTGAGACACTTCTACACTTAACTTAAATTTCTATGTATAACATTACCTCTCTTTTCTGCAGTTGAGTACATCTTAATTCTCTTACTATTTCCTTTGTGTGTGAAACTCCTTTCTTTATTGTTGTTTAAAGTAAAAGTCAATTCCTAACGTTTATATTAACTCGGGTGATTGGGAAGAAATTTCTTCCATTATCTTCCTCCATAGACTGTGAAATCACGACTTTATTATGAAACTACAACCAGTAGGAATTCTGACCATGATAATTGACAGAATAAAGTGCTTTATGATCTCATTAGAACCTTGACATGTATATTTGCTATGTGTGCCCTATCTTGTTCACAATTTTTCTTGTAGAATTTTCTATACCATTTAGATTGTGCAGGTTTTGATTTAGAGAGCTTTGATTATGCTAACAATCACTTATTTTCCTTTCATGCAACATTAAATAAACATTACTTCTAGAGTCTTCAAAATGAATATTATAATTTCAAAAATTTTATTATAATATTCATATTATAAATATGCTAAGGAAAAATAAGCTTCCATTTTGAGTTCTTAATTTTAAGGACTTTTGTTTATTTAGGTCATAATTCACTCCTCATGACCAAATGTTTAAGCAGGAGAATTATATGACATAAAATGTTTTCATAAATTCATTTTAGAAAATAAATAACAAGAGGTTGTTCAATTAAATCGGCCTTCTCTGAAAGTATAGATTTAGAGTTCTTTTCATTAGACTATTTATTTTGAGAAAAATTTATTTGTTGAATGAGAACTTGAATTTCTTTTTCTAATGTAGTTTTTCTAATGCAACACTGATATGAAAAAATTTTAGGAAATTTGTTAAACGGATTTAGATTCTATACGAATTTTAAATCAGCAAATTTAGAAAAAGATAGCTATCATTGAATTAATTTAGCTTTTTAAACAAAGTGGGTAAGTTTTTTGAGGCATTCATACACTTTGCTTTTCTGTATCTTTTACATATAAAATCTCAATTAGAATTTTTCAGTAAAATAAATTGAATTGGCTAATTTGATTGTTGACATCAAGATTTGGGGGAATAAATAAATTCACCTAATTGTATGAGTGTGGACAATGTGTTTTGAGAGATGCTTCTTTTAGAACTTTATAACCATGGCCAGTGACCTGTAAAACATGGACTGCATCTCAACAGAGTGGGAACCCTCATTACAACTCATCCTTTTAGGACTTTTACAGTTTTAAAAACTCTTTTGAGATAATTTTTCCTAATGTGAAGATGACGGGATTGTAGGAGGTGATCTTTAGTGATTCTTCCAGCTTTAAATTCGTATAGTTCTGGCCTTAGAGTTTAAAGATCAGGATAAGTTTTTCTTTTTACTATCCTACAAGGGCATGTTCGATTGGAATTACTGAGATATTCCGAATATTTTTCTTAATGTCGAAGAAATATTCGTCTATTATTTTCTGTGTCGGTTTAGCTTTTTGGATAGCCAGCAAAGCTGCCTAAGGGGCAAAGACCAACGATGTGAGCTTGACTCGCCGACCTCCGAGCGCTCCTCCCAAATCAGGGAATCGATTCTTGACTCGTGCGCCCCCTTTCTTCCCAACGGGTAAACTGGCCACCGCGAATCCCCTAGCGGGGGCCAGTCCCTGTTTCTGGAGGAACCACTCAGAGCGCATGCTCTTCTGATGATAGGTCTGGAGCGCCATTTTCATATCGAAGAGTCGGCCCTCTAATTAGGCACGTCCTTTGGACACCCAACATTAAAGTTGTTCAGACAGTACAAGATGCTTCACAGAAACAAACCTCTTTGAGAGGATTCACTCCCTGCAGCGCTTCAACCGGGACGACGTAAAGAAATTGTTTTGTGTTAATTTGCCCCGTGGACAAGGGGCTCTCTCCTCTGCCCCTCTTCTTGCCCCTTCTCTCCCCTTCCCTCCCCCGGGGTGGCCTCGTCTTCCCTCCCAACCCCCCCACCCCCATTTCCCCACCCCCCGCTGGACCAGAGCAATATGAAGGTTAGGCGTTTGTGATGATTTTTACGCCCAGTGGCGGCGGATCGTACGTGGGAAACCGGATGGGAACGTTTTCCCCCCTGAGAACAAAGCACAAGTTATATCAGAGTCCAGTATGTATAGAGGGAACCAGTACGAGTTCTTTTGAGCTAGGAGGTAGCGCTTTGTTTTTCATTTTATTTTTTATAAAAAGGGATGCATCAGAGGTGGGGATGGGGATTGCTTGAAAGCTTAGCTAGAGGTAAGGCAGGGCACCGAGAGCTGAGGTCCTTAAGAGTGTGTGTGCGTGTGTGCAAGAGGTTAGAAGAACGTGGGTGAGTGGGGCGCGAGCGAGAGAATGGGAGGCAGAGATGAAAAATCTGGAGTGGGTGCAGAAAAGGAAGGGACGCCGGCACATCCTTGATAGTGGCCGCAGCGCCCTGCAGGCGATCCATTCCCCACTCCACCGTTTCATTCATAAGTTTGTCTGGAGGCCCCGCCCGGCTTTTGCGACCCGAGGGCCCCGCTTCCTGTACCGCAATTGGTGGACCGCAACAAAGCCTTAGCAACCGGCTCTTGGCGACCCGCGCGGCGCCTGGTAACGGGTGCGGGCCGCACTGAGAAAGGAGAGGGGCTGTCCCTTTAAGGGATGGCCGCGGAGCCGTGAAAGTGGAGGGGGCTGAGGGAGGGCGGGGAGAAAGGTCTGGGGGCGGACCCAAGGGGAGGAGGAGGAGGAAGAGTTGCTGCTGAAAGGAGGTGGCGAAGGAGGAGCCCGAGCAGCTGCTGCCAGCCGGCGGGCACCAGAGTCCTGCCTGCTGCCGCACGAGTAGCCACGGGCGCGATTGGGGCCAGACGTCTGCTCCTCCATGATCACTTGGGGAGCCGGGAGAAGACTGTGCCCGGCCGTGAGAGCTGGTCTGCGTTTCCCAGGCGGCGGAGCACCAGCAACAGCCGGGTCGGAATCCGAGCGGCCACAGCCCGGGGCGTGTGCGCCCCGCGCGGAGCGGGCTCGAGTTCCCCACGGAATGTCCCCGGGGCGCCCGGCGCTCTGACCCCCCAGCCGCCTCCGCCGTCGGCGCCTGCTGCCTCTCGCTGTCCAGCTCGGTGTTCTGGACTGCAAGCTCCCCAGCTCCTGGGCAGTGGGGAAGTCCCCGGGGGCGGGTGACCTCAGCTGGCCACGACCCACCCTCCCCCGTGCGTATCTCGTTTAAGATGGCAGCGGAGTCAGGGGAACTAATCGGGGCTTGCGAGTTCATGAAAGGTGAGGAGCAGCTGCCCCGCCTCCTCCAACCCTCCTTCGCCCCCAACACTTCACTTCTCGCCCCTACGTCCCAGCCACTGCCCCTGGTTTCTCCCGGGAACCCTAGTGTCCTGCAGCCGCTGCGCGCGCTCTCAGCCCCTCTTACTACTATCCTGTCCCCGAGGACCCCCTGCTTCCGGCTTCTCTTGTCTTTCTTGCGTCCCTCCTTCCCTCTGCAGCTCCCTTGGATGGCCTCCCCACCGGTTCTTGGGACACCACCAGCTTCTGCCGCGCTTCTGCACGCAGAAGCTCGTGGGGACTCTGCTCGGGGTGATCTTTTAGGTCCCCTTTATCTTATACTCACTTGCTGGCCTCGGTTTTCAGGACATCCCCCAATCACACCCCGCTGTCTCTCCTCCCTGCCTTTTCTTGAGGTCTCTGGAGCTGCAGGGGAAGGCTCGCCTCTCTATTTCTCTTCCGCAACGGCTGAGGGCTGGAGATTTCTGAACCAAACTTGCATCTCCAGTTCTACCGCTACCCCCAGCTTCTGTCAGCTCCGACTGGTTAGAAACAAGGGAGATGTGGGAGCTATGCCCCCCACCGAGTCCCTCAGTCAGGTCCTATTCTTGCCTCTCTAACTGTTGTGCGCTGGGGTCTCTTTCTGAAAGAGATCAGGTTTCTGCGAGAATTCGTGTTAATGGCTCTTTATATAATGGGTAGCAGTTGTTATTTTGATCTTTTAAGTATTATCACCACCCTTACCCCCAGCTTCCCTACTTCTCATATGTTTTTTCCCATCTTTTAAACTTGTCTTTCAGATCGGTTATATTTTGCTACTTTAAGGAATAGACCAAAAAGCACAGTAAATACCCACTATTTCTCCATCGATGAGGAGCTGGTCTATGAAAAGTAAGTTTCTATTTTGTTTTTTTTCTCAACCATTTAGCTTGTTCGCTCTTTGGTGAGGAAACGCTATGCACCTTTAAGGCAGTTTTATTCACTTTCCCCCAATGGTGCAAGTTAACTACCAGTTTTTTAAGGCTCAGGTGCTTGGGGAAAGGATACAGGGAAAGTTAACATAATATGAACCTGTCAACACCTCAGTCCTTTTAGACCTCTATCTATATTAGTTCTTACCACCACAACAGACTGAAACTGGATTCCTAACACTCCCAGAGCAGGACCCTGGAGACACACAACGCCCTTGCCAGACTCTTAATGGCCTATGAATCAGTCACTGAGTGTTTATGGAGCACCCACAGAGTCCAGGACAGTGTGTGTATTACAGATGCTTCAGCTTTACAGTTCGCAAGTCTTTTGTTGTCTCTCAGGATGTTTTTTGTTTGTGTAGCTCTTGTTTTGGAAAGTGGGACACATTTATCTGGAGATAGCTGTATTTAAATCCTATCTATGAGTAAGATTTTACCTGTATGAAAAAATCCTAAGTTATTTTTTTTTTTGGTGCTCCAAACTTCACAGTGTTATTTCCTTTGCCTTTGAGGAATGGTATAGGCGTGCTGATTTACTCTCTTTGGTTACTTTGCTTCTGTGGGATTAGGATTTGAGAGGGTAAGATAAGAGTGTGGAACTCTTTTCTGTGAAGGATCATTAGTCTACAGGAAAAAGATATCTTAATAAGTTAAGAAAGTAAAAGTTTAATTAGAGATAAATCTCTGTTTAATAAAAGCAACAAATAAGGAATCAGAAGTCTGATTATGTCCTTTTATTAAAAGAGCTAGTGTTACAGAGTTTAATATACTCTAACTTTGACATTTAATTTTACTTTCTTGTAGTCTTACCTAATCTGCAATTAAATGAACATAATTACATGAGCCATAGTCACTCTAGTAAATTTCTTAGCACTTGACCTGTTAAATGAGATTTGGGCAGTTCTGCCTAAGGATTTGTAGGTACCACCAGGCATTCATGCAAAGAGTGAGAGAATTCTCGACCTTCAAGACCACATGTTTCATTTGAGGGAAAACAATCTTTAGTTGTCACTTCATCATAGGGATTCTTGAATCTGATGTCTTCAGGACATTTCTTAGTGGAGCTGGGAGTAGGGTGCTTCTTGAATGGCTGAAATGAAAGTGGGAATGAAAGAGCCCTTTGCTGCCGCTCATGAATGCCCAGAGTTCCTGTAGCAAAGAGGTCTCTACCCCGGTGTCAGGTTACAGCTCTCCTAGACTGAATGGAGTAAAGTGTGGCCAGTTCCCTGACCCCACGTACCTGGATGATGTCACTGCCTGTGGTATTTATTGAGTGTTCACTCTATTGTTGGGGATGTGCATTGTTGTGGCTTTCTTTTGGTGAGTTTAGGGTTTGGGGACCTCTCGTGAGTCTGAGGGTAGGAGCTGTATGTGCCATTATGTTTAATTCTGCAGTGACTGATGTGCCAGAGGTTGTTCGTGTGTTTCTGAACAAGCTCCAGTCACCGAGGTCTGAATTGCTTTTCTTGGGATTGCGCGATGGTAGATCTAGCAGGAAATTACATTTAGCCAATTAAACACAGTGCTCAATGGTTTTTGGATTCTAGTATTGATAGATAAGGAACATTTTTGGTGTGACTTTGATGTTGGCATTTTAGGATGGGGCTACAAATCACTTTCCTCTTAGATTTATTCTACTGTGTTTCTGGTGTCTTGTGAAGAAAGACTTGCCAGAGAGACCATCCAACCTATATTGTGAGTTTTGATATCACTTGGAACTATGATGAGGGCTCCAGTATGGGCAGAGCATTTCGTTTGGACTTGCCCAGCTACCATACCACAGAGGTGGCTATGGTTCTGATCACCCACAAATCCATCTTTCTTGTTACCCCAAAATATTACAGGGGGCTAGATGATATAGAGAATACAATGATGATGGATACACATACTACCTTCAAGGAGCTCTAAGGCTCGAGGGAGAATGACATGACCGGAATTAGAGGCATAGAAAAGATAACTGCTGTAAGAGAAACATGACCCCTGTGCTAGGAGGAATTCATAGGCAGGTGGGAACACATCTAAGTGAGGGTTCAGAAAAAGCTTCATGGACGAGTTCAAGTTGGCTTGAAGGTGAGACAGAGTCTTATCAGGCAGAGATGTGAGAGGAAAGGTCCCAGAAATGAGAAGAGCAAGGATAAGGAGGGGGGCTCTGTCCCCCAGGTAGCCTACAGACCATAGGAGGATGGCAGTCTGAAGCTGAAAGGTCAGTTGAGGACAGATTGAATGCCAGGGCAAGGGACCACGGTGTCCTTAGAATGCCATGGGACTTTCTTGAAAGCTTTGGGGCAGGCCATGGAATGACTAGTCTGTGCCAACTGCAAGTAATGGCAAACATTTAAATGCATGCCAGATGCTGTTCCAGGAGCTCCACAACTATTAATTCATTTTATTTTCACAACAGTCCTATGAAGCAGGTACTCGGATCATCCCTAGTGTGCAAATGATGAGAGGAAGGCACAGAGAGGTTAGGTAACTTGCCCAAACTCACAGAAGTAAGAAGTAACCAAGCTGGAATATGAAACCAAGCCCTCTGGTTTTGGAGTACATACATCCTTTCTCAAAAATTAGTATGATAGCATCATGTAAGATGATTAGACAGGAGGTAGAAGCCGACTTAGAAAAATTCTAGAATGTTTAGGGGCAAGAAATAAGTGCCTAGATTAGGATTGGCAGTAATGGTAGTGGAAAGAAGAGAGCTGAATCCATGTGACGTGGTAACAGATCGGGTGGGTGGGTTGGTGGGGTGCTGAGGGAAAAGAGGAGTCAAAGAACTCCTTAAGACAGCGTGGGTCATGGTGAGCCTACTGGAGCCATTAAGTGAAACAGGCAGTAGGGCAGAAAGATTGGCTTTAGTGGGGAGATGAGACATTCCATTTGGGTTAGGTTGAACTTAAGGAATTTAAGGGATATCACATACATTTGAAGTTCTTGAGTTTGCAAGTTTTCCCCAAAGAGATGATAATGCTGTGAGAATGATGGGATGTCTGGGGAGAAAGTGAAGACATCAAGGTGTTTTTCATAGGCGGGGCCAAGGTGAAAGGAGAAAGGGAGCGAGGTGCGAATAAGCCGCCAAAGACGTGGACAAACACTGGAGGAGAGAGAGGACAGTGGAGAGGGACAGAAGCAGTGGAATCCATCTCATCAGCTCCACTTTTGAGAAGTTTATGAGAGACTGCAAAGCCCTTAGAAAGACATGTAGTAACGTGGCTTCTATCTGTGGAGGATGGCTTGTGGCGAGAACAGTCTTGACTGTCATAATGTACAAGTCTAGGGAAAGGAATATATTAATGTACATGGTCACACAGGGCCTTGTTCAGCCCTGTTCCTGTATACTTATTTGCAAAATGTATAAATGAATGAATGCTGCTTTTCTGGCTAAATTATTACCTTGGAAATGCAACTATTATTTTTGAATCAAGAAGTAGGCTCTAAATATTAGGCTGTGGGTATTCTGGATACAGCTATACTTTGTGCAGATTTTTATTTAGTTATAAAAGGGCGATAGCGCTCCATGAATGAAGAGGCAACCTACTGAGAAGCCGGTGGAGAAAATTTAACGAAGTGGCCTCATGAGGTAATGCTGTTTATTAGAAATGAAAGTCTGAATTTTCTGCTTGATTTACAAATAGAACTTAATGTTAGCAGAAAGGTCTGAGCAGTCTTAGTAAAATGTGGTTGATAAGAAAGCATACGTTTGTCTTTGGGTTATGATTTCATAGATCAGAATTAAAATCCGAGTATAGGCTAACACACTTGTGGGACAAAAATAGCCCATAAAAAGGGAGCCTTTCACAGATTTATCTGTCTTTGGTTAAGCTACAAATAATGCACAACTTGGTTTTGGAATTGGGCCCCGTAATCCAAATACAGGCTTACTTTTAGAAACTTGGCTCAAATTTTTTTGGCTCAAAAGTTAGCAAAATGAAATATGACAGTTGTTATAACCTTTGTATGCCCCTCCTAATGGTGACGATGGTGTAGGGTTATTAATGCCCAGTTTGCTGTAGAGGGTCTTCATTTTCAGTCTTGTTCATTTTCATTTCTTGTGTTTGCAAAGGAAGGGTACTGAAAATGCAGGAGAGAAGGCTTCATGGGCATACTCTACAGACTGAATACTGAGCAGTTTCTGTAGTGATTTGAAGAATTTTACCAACTGTTTTAACATGGAAGAATGAGCAGCCTCTAATGAGGACTAATTAGCTAACTTGAAGATTTAAATAATTTACAACATTCAACTTTCATTTAAACTGTATTGAAGCAGCCTGATATGAATGACACTGGGAACTTTTGGATAATTTATAGAGGAATGATTTCTTTTATGTAGTCTGTAGCATAAGTTTGAGTCAAAATGTGAACGTAGGGCATCGTTGAAACACAGAAAAACTTCTCTTGCCTGGAAATATTATATTTGTGGGAATGGAGTATTTAGGTTAGATGAAAGTGAGAAGAAATCTTTTCATTTTTTATTTCAAATTTAATATGTAGCAAGTAGGTTAATTTAATGGAAAGGTGAATGCCACTTAAGCGCATGTACACATATATATGATCTTATAGAGCCGTAGGGTCATCATTTATTACCTCAGCTCTCATTATAAATTGTTATGGTATAGACAGAAGAGATCTGGTTGAATTCAGAGACAAATTTCATTATGGGAATATAAATAACAACTAACATTTATAATCCTGTGCCAGGCAGCGTTCTATGTGCTTTACACACATTAACTCAGTTAATCTTCAGAACAACTCTAAGAGTTAGGTGCTATTATTATCACCACTTCACAGTTGAGGAAACTGAGGTCTTGAGAGGGTAAATAGTGCCTAAAGTCATTGAGCCTAGTAAGTTGCTGAACCTGGATTCAAGCCACAGGCAGTGGGCCCTGGAGTTCATGCTCTTATGCTTCTAGCAAGTTCCCAGTTGTCCTGAGCCTGCTGGGGGTGGGGTGAAGAGGGGTGGGGAGGTGCACAACCATCCTTGCCTCTCCCTGATGCTCTTGGTCCCTCTACCTTGGGTAGTGATGGCTATGATAAGAAATGTACCACTGACAGTGTGTGCACAGACTTTATGTCTAGGTGGTAATTAAAATGTTTTGTTTTGAATGTGTGGTGGTAATTAAAATGTTTTTCTTCCCCACAATTCCACTTTTGTGGGTGTAATTTTACTCTTTCTCCTTTCAGTGGACTGCCAAAAAAAAAAGAGAGCGAGAGGAAATTAATTGAGTTAATTATCATTATATATTAACAGGAGATAGATGAATTAACAGGAGATAAATGAAAACAAAAGCCCAGTTTTATAAGCCTATGAAAACCGCTTTTGCAGGTTGTCTGGTGAAATGTTCTTGCTACTTAACTAGTGTAACTTAACATTTAATGGTTTTTCTATAGAATTCACCTAAAAACTCAGAAAATTCTTTAGATTTTAAAAGATGATAGGTTTATACTTTCTTACCCCTTCTTCCATTCTAACCTTGCAAAAATAACCCAGTATTTTTCCCGACCACTTTTTTTCATGCTCTGTTTTGAACACCTGAGTTTTAGGTGTGTGCTTGTGTTAAGTGTATACTTGTGCATATAACCAACAGTACTACATAATATACATGATGAGGAAATGGACATAACTGTATACATTCACCAGTCAGTTCTCAAATGTGTGACCCACTAGAGTCAAATTTTACTTTCTAGATCTTGATTAATTTAAATACTTGCTGTTTTGACCTCCTAGGCATTCACTGTGGGTAGTGGGTCACTCATCTTCATAAGGACAAATTGTTATTCAGTTCTTTCAGTGTGCTTGAGATAAGCCTGGTGAATAGTGCAAAATTTAACCGAGGTGCTAGGGACTCAGTTAAAAGAGGGCGAGTCTTAATCAGGCAGCCTGAGAGAGAGACCAATGGGCTGAGGGGAGTCCAGCAGGGGAGCTGTCCACAGGCCAAGCTCTGCGCCAAGTCACCACAGGGCGGCTTATTTTGTTTGAAGTAAGTTCCTAAGACATCAGATGTTCTCATTTGTAAGTTCATAAACACATTCCAAAGCCAAAAGTAAATGACGTACTTAGCCACAGCTTAGTATACCTTGGTGATTAAGGAAAGAAAGAAAAAGACAATACATTTTTATGGGAAATGAAAAAAGCATAACTTAAAACTTACAAGTGGTTGAAAACTGCTATAGAAGAAACTAACATTAAGATGGGATAGACTTTGGTACAGGGCACTGTGCTAATGCTTTGGGGACACGCAAATACAGAAAGAAGGAAGTGAACACAAATACAGTGCAGGGCAGTAGATGACAAACACTGCAAATGTATGTATTAAGAATCCAAGAAAGGAAGAGATTGTCACTTACTGCCCAGGGTGATAAAGACTTCATGGAGTGATGTTTGAACTAGCTTTCGAAGGGTGTGTAAGAGCAAAGAGTATGTTTTATGATCTCTGTGAGGACAAGTACTACCTGGTTTTGCTTTCCACTGTGTCCCTACAACCCGGTACAGAGCCTGGCAGAGAGATAGGTGGTGCTCGGGCAATTTTAGCTGAGTGAGTGAGTGAAGGATGAGGATAGAAAAAAAGAAGAGATTTCAGTGTTTGGGAATCGCTAGATACTGTTAGGTGAGGAGAAATATTTGAATGCAGAAAGGCCACAGGTCAGATTGGCAATGTAGTGGACTGGGTTGTGGGAAGCTTTTGGATCTCAGCTCTACAGGTTTATGAATGACAGAGGGACTGCTCAGAGCTGTGCTTTATGACAATACCTCCATGGATGGGAGGTGAGGTCTGTTCTGTTAGCCTGTGGCAGGATTAGATTAGGGTTGTAGCAATTGGAACAGAAATGTCAGATGTTGGAGGGGCTAGAAAGTGCGGATTGACTGTATTTGGGACTGACCAGATGAGATGGTGGGGGGAGGAACTGAAGATAAGTTCAAGATTTCTGGTTCAGGTGATCGGGAGAAAGTGACACTTTAAAGTAGGCCATGTATGTAAATCAGAAGGAGGAGCTACCTTTTTGTTGCTTTGTTTTATTTTTGGTGTGGGGAGACAGTAAAAAGGGGCGTCTGTAATAAAAGTAAAAGAGGATCTTTGTCTTGTGTGATCTTTAAGCAGAAAATACACAATGCCTGTCCTGGATATTTAGATATTTACTTGTTTACAATCTAAAGAGGTGTGTTGGAAGGGAGATGCATCGGAAGGCTGATCTCAAGTTCCTTTCTGGCTCACTGATTTGAATTGTCCTTTCTACACTTAAGTGTGGAATTCATGGTTTCTTTAAAATAATTTTTTAAGCTTTAGTTTCAATTTACTTAAAAAAACGTTGACTTTACCAAACAACTAAATATTTCTAGGACCACCAAAGAACCATACAAAATATTGCTCTGTTTATTGAATGGATATAATATTTCCAGTCCTCAACAACTTGGAAACATCTGGTAAATGATCAGAATTATTTGCAATTGACAGTGACTTCTTTATAGAAAATAGTTTGTGTGAGCTATAGTTTTTAAATAAAAGGTTGCATTTATTTATTAATTTAATATTTTGGACTTAAAGATGTTCAAATCCGATTGATAAATAAGAATTTCCTAGTTTGGACTTGTTCTTTTGCTATAAAATTTAATTTTCTTTTGAGAACCAGAAAAGATGCTTTATTTCTGCTCTCCTTGATGTATATAGTCCAGTCATAAATTTACCCAGTTTTGTCTGGGACTGTGGCATTTTAGTGAGGCACCTTCCACAAAGATTTGGAAAATCACATCTTGAAATATTAAAGCGTATTTCAAATATTCAAATATTAAAAACTTCAGAATCAAATATCAAAGTTTTATAATTTATGGAAACCTTTTGAAAATAAATCTATATTTCTACCTTCTTAAAGAAGTTACTGATTAGCTTTTTTTCTGTGATACTCAGACTACTATTATGAATACAGTGGTTGTATAGTTTCACTGTAATTAAGGATAGTTTTAGGGGCTCCTGAGGAATAAAAGACCCTCTGCTTATGTAGCACACGGTTCCTGTTTGCTAAGCATCTTATATCTTTTAATGGTTTTATTTTATTGTCAGTTTTTATTGATGACTAACTACAGTAGTCCCCCTTTTCTGTGGTTTCACTTTCCTTGATTTCAGTTACCTATGGTGATATTAAATGGAAAATATTAAATGGAGAATTCCAGAAATAAATAATTGATAAATTTTAAATTTCTCACTATTCTGTGTAGAATGATGAAATCTAGTGCCATCCTGCTCTGTCCTGACAGGGACGAGAATCATCCCTTTGCCCAGTGTATCCAGGTTGTATACGCTACCTGTCCATTAGTCACTTAGTAGCCATTTCAGTTTTCAGGCCGACTGTCGCAGTATCATAGTGCTTGTGTTCTAGTAACCCTTATTTTACTTAATAATGGTCCCAAAGCCATTCATAAAACTTTTATTACAGTATGTTGTTATAATTGTTGTTAATGTCTTACTGTGCCTAATTTATAAATTAAACTTTATCCTAGGTATGTGCACATAGGAAAAAACAGTATGCGTAGGGTTCGGTACGACTCACGGTTTCAGGCATCCACTGGGCATCTTGGAACATATCCCCTGCAGACAAGGGACTACTGTACTATGAGCACGTGTATTACTGTACGATGACTTTGTAGGTGCTGCTTGCTGTCAGCTTAGCTTTTGACATTACTGTCAATGTAGCAGCCACTGATGGGTGCCTCCTCCCTCCGATCTGTCTGATGAGTCTGATATACTATGGGCATAGAAACCAGACATCACATTTCATTAGCCTTTGGTACAAAATAAGACTAAGTATACTCTGAGTGAGACTGAGACTCTCTTATAAACATAGCTAAAGGGCATGGGTTTCATGGCAAGCATTAGAAGAAACAATATGACTTTGTTTTATGGCTTACTTGTTATTCTTCCTTATATTCCCGATTGAGATTTCTGAACTGGGGCTCCTTGTATAACTGATTTCTTATTCAATATATTTCCCTTCCTTTTAAGAGAATGTGGAATTAATAAAGCATTTTCATTAGCCCTGGTGGTCAAATCATGGAGTCTCTGCAGCTGAATTAATCTGAAATCTTCAAAACATTTAATTTTTTTTCTAAGGGTGAGATAAAACAATTTACAAAGATCTCTTCTAGGAATCTGTGAGTGGTGGGCTGGTAATATAGTGCCTTTCCTGTTCAGCCAAACCCTTCACTAGAGTCAGATGTTGTGTTTTGTTCCACGTGCCCTACAGCAGATTGCTGACAGCTCTAGAAACCCCCAAAGTAAAGGTTTAGGATGATTTTAACTCTGCAAAACTCTCAGAATTGAGGGGCTCCTATGAAGAGAAAAGGATTTGGGGTGATGTCTAGTTGGGGTAAGCCTTTTTAGATTGGGGTTATTTCTGGAGCAGGCCACATTTGGAACAAGCCAGTAATAAAGATGCAGGACTGACGGTGGGCATGGGGTGCTCCTAGCCTTTCCGGGCATTAGAGGTGGACGATGTCACTGTTCCCCTTTCCCTTACTCTCTCTTCCTTCTTAGGTCATTCTTGCCAATTTTGTCTATTTAGTCTTATTTTGTCCGCTAAGCTAGTATAATGTGATATCTGAGATCTCCCCATGTTTAACCTGGTGTATATTTAGAAGGATTCAGTGGAAGAGGTAGTATTTTTGCAGTCTCAACATTTCCTTCATTCATTTACTCAATCGTCTCTGTGGCAGGTGTTAGGGATATAATAGTGAGCAAATTTTAGCCCAGCCCTGTTCTTCTGGAGCTTATAGTCTAGTAGGTTGTAGGGAGGATATTATTGAAATATTCAGACATAGGATTATTTGTAAGTGCTCTGAAGGAAAGACCTATAATTCTTTGGAAGCACCTAATACCAGGAGCCTGGCCTGCAGGTTGCAGTAGCAGAGGTAGGATTGGGGGGTGGGGGGGATCATGCAAGAATTCCCTTATAGAGCTGAGACCTAAACACTAAGTATATATTACCTAGGCCAGGGAGGGTAAGGTGCAAAAGGCCGGAGACAAGAACTAAAAGAAATTGCTTGGCTGGAGCTTACTAGTAAAAAAATGGGAATGGTGCAAAATGAGTCCCCAAAAAGAGGAGAGTAGGGGATTTACCACCCTGGGTCTCACAGGTAAATTTTAGGGTTTTGGTTTTAATTCCAAGAGCTTAAGACAGGTAATGTGGTCATCGCTGGGTTTTAGGGTAATTATTTTCCTTTTCAGAGCCTCAGTTGCTTTACGAAATGTGAGGAAGGCTGGTCTTTTATATACAGGGGATCGGTCATCATTTGTTTTCTTTCAAAGTCATGTTTATGCTGCATAGCCTCTTGCCTTCAGCACCTGCCATTCAAAAAAAGGGGTTAATTTTCACTGCTTGAGAACATTTCTGTGGGAGTGGATTTTAATCTTATCAGTACATTCCTGAAATCTCCTTTTGTTTTCTTTAATCTGAGTCTCGAAAGGGGTTGTTATTAATTGACTTGCTTCAAAGAGAGAAGTCACAGAATTAGTACAGACCCTGATGCTGGAAGGTTCCTTGGTACCATCTGGTCTGTTGTTCGGCTTTTAAGGCGAAGTGGCAACCCTAACCCATTTTACAGAAGTAGCAGCTGAAGCCTTATGTGGCCCTGCTACTTGCCCCAGGTTAAGAAATATCTAAACCTGTAGAAAATTTTTGTAACAATTTATTTGAGCCAAACTGATGACAATTGCTGGGAAGCAAGATGTCAAATTCTCTGGATAATGACAGTTTTGCAGTTTTTTTTTAATGCTTTGAAGTTAAGGAGGGAACTAAGGAAGATCACATGAGGGTGGGAGAAAGCAAGGTGGGGATTGGATTATGTGCCCTCTTGGGGTGGTCACGGTTTATTTCAAAGGTGTGTTAAACTAGATGCACAAAAACAATGGACAGGTATTTCCTAAGGCAAAGATAAACCTTTTACTAAAAAGTTATATGCCTGGGCATGACTACCCACCATAACCTGCCAGGTTAGGAGTTTACGTGAGGTTACTTTGTGTAGAACCCCTTTGTCATCCACAGCACTGAGTGGAGAAGGGTTCCTCATTCTCCTGGTGTTATGTACCTGGACTGTCCCCGAAACCTAAATAATGTACCAAAGGACAGGAGTGAGAGTTGATATGGGGGTTCTCTCCTTCCTTTGTGATCTCGACAAGTGTCAAACTTTATGTAGGTAAGTAAATAGTAATATTAAGCGCGCCCTGCCTTACAAAGCTGCTTTCTGGTCTGTTTGTCCTCCAGCTGAGCAGGAAGCATAGTGAATTTCAGGGAGAAAGCTGTGAGGTTCTTCCTCTTTGCCCAGGAGACACTCTGAGGGAAATGCCTTCTGTAACCAGACCCAACATCTTGAGAGGACAGAATGCTTCAAATAGGGCGAGTAGCCCTTGAGAAACATTTGAACTGTTGGATGGGTTGTCCAATATGGATAACTAGAGTCATAGACTCTCTAGACTCTATGATATGATGTATATATAATTGCATATGATAATATATGTAATAGTCTATAGTATATGTTATAATATATAATAGTCTGTAATATATATAATAGCCAGAAATGTCATGTGATATATGATATGACATGACATGACATAATATAACATAATATAATATAACATAATATATCAGGAAAGAACTTTCGAAGCCATCGAGTTCAGCAGCTTCATTTGATAGATAAGGACATGTAATCTCAGAAAGGCTAAGACACCAGTTCACGCACATTGAGTGATTGAGTTGGGACTAGACCCCCTTGCTTCCCAGTGGTTTTTAGTTTTCCATCAGATTCTATGTGACTGGTGTGGGACTGGGAAGCTTCTTAGATGAGCAGTCTCTCTTCCCTAGGAAGTCAACGTCAATGTGACTGTGGTTTGTCATGTGTTAAGAGCTTGAGCAAAAACTTGGACTGTACTTTGATCTTAGATTGGTGTTTGCTGAGCAACAGAGGCGTTTTTGAAATTTGTGGTCACAATTTTGTTGAATGAGTGAATATTGCTTGGAATGTATCTTTTTGCTGAGGAGTTGAAAATTTTCAGGTGAAACTTTTGATATGTAAAATAAGGTATAACAATGTTTTATGCCACGATTCCTCTGGGAATGGACCACTTAAATTAGAGTGTGCTTGAAAAACCGAACACAAAATAATGGGACATCATAAACTTCATAAATCTTGTGTGAAGAGCTAGACATGCTGGGTGTAAGAAAAAGGGCCCTAGGCCCAACTTCTATTTCCCTTCAAATCTGTAGGATCAGCACTGTGGGTAGCAGGTGACCCTGTGGGTAGTGGGTGACCTGGAAAAACGTTTGTTCTCATCCTTGGGTTTCCATTTATTTGTGTTCCCAGAAGGAGATGACCCCCCTTCTGTTTCCTCCCTTCCCCACTTGCAAAGCTCTAATTCTTTTAATTTCTTTCCTACAGAATTTGATTTTGGATATTTATACTTACTGAATTAAAAGAGAAATTGACTGATTTTTCACTTAGTAATTCATGAGTTTTGTTCTAGTGATTGATCAATAATTTGCCAACCTTACAAGAAGAAATTTACAAATTGGTAAGGGAGATTCATTCATTTGTTCATTCGCTTATTCATCTGGAGGGAAAGCAGAGGGAACTCTGAAATAATCAAATAATATCTGTGGCTTTCCTGCCCAAAAGAGACCAGATCCCCCTTTTCCCCTTTACCCAAGAAAAAGTGGGGGCCCTTGCTTGGCTGTGGCTCATCCTGGGAATTGCCAGCACGGAGAAAACACTCCAATGTAATTAACTTCAGGGTTAGGAGCCCACTTAGCCCTCAGGTTTCTTTGTTATTTCTTTTCGCTTATCTCTGCCATTTCTCCTCCCCTTCTCACTCTCCCCAGATTGATGACCTTCCATTTTTCCTCTTCTACCCTGAGTCCAGTTCTTTCATTCTCCTGCTTTGGTTCCAAGTTGCCCAAGTACATATTTTACACTTTCTACCACATTTGACTTATGTCAATTGGTATTAATTGATTTTTGTATTTTATTATTTCTCTCTAGCTAATGGTCTGCCTTATAAATGTATTTCCATTTCCTTCCCACTCTGTCTAGGAAGATTCTCGCGTAGAAGCATGTTCTTGGAAGGTGTCTTCTTTATTCATAGCACTTTATTATGCACAAAGTTAGTAATAACCCAGCAGGAGCTGAGCAACCATGACCATTTTTTCCCCAATGGTTTTGACATTTTCAGAAATGTATTTAGCTAGTTAGAAAACAATGTAGTTATATAAAACTATATTCTTATAAATACATACATATTTTTAGAGCTGTACATACTGTAGGAAAGGATATATAAAATGACCTAAAGATAAAATTTATTGACTTTATATTTGTCTGTGGCAATTCTGACATTTGAACATCCGTTCTAAATTGCTCTTGGCTGTGCAAAGGTTTTGATTGAATTTTTTAATGTGCCTTGAAGCCCACACCTCCTTTTGTTAAATATGAAAGCTAATCACTGAGTTTCAAGATATTGTGAGGTGGGAAACCCTATGGGTTAAGATCACTTGTCATTCATCTACCTTTAACCTGGTGCTGTGGCCAAGACAGGTGTTACCCTCCTCACGGTAGCTATCTGATGCTCTTAGAACAACCTGTTTCTTTGAGGGATATTAAAGGAGGATGGAGACTAGATCTTTTTCTGTTTTTCTACCTGTCCTTCTCTGTTCTAGTTCCCAAACTGGCTAATTGGAAATATGACCCCCTTGAACCGAAGGCGACAAGAATTACCAGGGCCTAATGTCACTGTTGGGAAGTGTGTGGGCCCTGAAGGGAAGAACATTGTCTTCAAACATTTTATCTCTACCTCACTCATGGTACTTGGCAATTTCTCTAGTATTTTATAGTTATTTTTGTTCCTATCTCATCTTTTCATCTTGATCATTGTCCATCAGTGCAGAACATTTTCTGCAATGACGGGAATGTTCTATATTTGGATTGTCCAGTTCGGTTGGTAGCCATTAGCCGCATGCAGCTCTCAAAGACTTGAAATGGGCTAGTATGATGGGAGAACTGAATTTTTAATTTATTGAACTTTAATTCATTTAAATTTAAATGGCCACATGTGGCTAGTGGCTACCACGTTGGAGGGAGCGTGCAGATCAACATAAGGACGGGGTCTGTATTTGATTTATTTTTTCCTGTTTTTTGGGAGTATACCAATTTATTTCCTGGTATTTGGTGAAATAGCTGTGTTTGTTAACCATGTTGCTTCCAAAGTTACACATGGCTAAGCTGACTATGTTGTTAGAAACTGTGCAGCTTTGAGTTTGTAATTGAAGTGGGCTTGTAATAGTTAGTATGAAACTGTTTAGAGGAACTGAATTCTTTCTGCTTTCCTGCAATTTGTTCAAAGTGAGTTTGAAAAGCTGAAGTAACCAGAACTGAAAATGCCGGATTAACCTTAAAATTCTATTTGTCAATCTTTATGGGTAAGTAGGAAAAAGCAAGGTATATTAGTCAAGCACATTGCTTCTGAAAACCCAAGGACGAGGAAATCTCTGTAATAGACACGAGGCTGCCTTAATCCATTGCCAGTAGGTGCTTATTTATAAATTTCATTTTGGTTCTTTTGAGTGGATTCTTGTTGACAGGTCGTGGACTGGTCAGTAATTTGGTATTACAGGCATAGTTCATTTGGCTTCATGGGCATTTTGTTTAACTTTAGAAATAAATCAAGAACTTTTTATTTCAAATTATTGCAAGGTTCCCTTTTTTTTTTTTTTTTCAACTCTGTGTTCTTCCTTTCATGAAGTCAGTGGGCAAGAACTGACAACTGAACAATTTTTGGTGTTACCTGGAATATAAGTTCCAAAATATTACCAACTTGCCTAATGCAAATAAAACGTACAAGTTTAATATTCTTTATTTATGTAAGGCAAATAGCTATTGGCAGATTTGATGTAGTGTAATGATATTAACTATGATTGTGTAATTTGGGTAGCAGAAAAATGAAATCAAATGGTTCCCTCAAAATAAAAGTTTTTTTGGGTTTTTTTTTTTTTGGAACTTGATATTTGGTAAATATATGGTCTAGGTTAAATTCAAATTGAGCATCAAAATATTAATAATGAAGACTTATTTGTTGAAGTTTTATATTATGAGCAGGACATTCTTCTAAGCATATAAGGTATAAGACACAGTCCCCAAGTGAGAGGCTTGCACTGCATTTGGGCAGGTAGGAACTACACTTGAGAAGATAATTCATAGTATGTGGCAGTATGTGTAGTGGGCAAAAAGAGTGGCTCGATGGTAAGTTCTGGGAACTTGAGAGAAGGGCATTGTTTTCTAAGGGTGGACTATAGGATGATTGGGCAAGGGAGAGAGCAAATTTAAATAGTAAAGATGTGAGATGAAGAGGATCTGGACTTTTGTTGCTAATGTAGGAATGGCAAAGGGAGGGAGAACTTAGAGTAGTAGCTTATTTGATATATGAAAATTAAATTAATATTTATTTGTTGCCCTACTGTGATTCAGAGTTTTGTGTCTGAGTGACGAGGAGAAGCAAAATGTTTTTAGTCTGGTGGGCTGATTTGAAGGGAAGATGGGTTGAGTTTTAGACATTCTGAGTTCCAGATAATGGAAAGACCTATGGATGTGAGGTCCAGCAGTTAATTGAAGATGGAAAAGATTGATGCTGGGTCTCAAGTTAGGAGCCATCTGTTTTCCATAGGGTTATCAGTTCAATTCAGGGCACTGGATGATCTGCAGACTGATGACTGTATCCTGGAGGTGTCAGCGGGTGGACAGACGGAGACAAGCCAGTGTGTCATGTGATAGAGAAAGTCCAAGGAGAATGAAACAAAGACCACTGGATTTAAGATACTAGAGAACTGAGAGCAATGTTTGAGTGGGATAGTTGGAATTGCAACCCAGAGTACACGAGCTTTATGATGAAGTAGGTGATAAATAAATAAAATCAGGAAGTATAGGCCATATACGTGTTATGTTCAAGTTGGTTCTTTCATTGGCTGTTTTTTAGTCTTTTACTTAAAGTCCTGGCAAGGAGATAAGAGAAGGTGGAACTCAAAACTGTCCAATGTTAAAAGGCTGGTTATAGTAATTGGAGGTCATTAGTAGGATGAAACCATTAGTTATTTGGATTACTATCAATCAGTTA
Source organism: Rhinolophus sinicus (assembly GCF_057876585.1). Taxonomy (NCBI): domain Eukaryota; kingdom Metazoa; phylum Chordata; class Mammalia; order Chiroptera; family Rhinolophidae; genus Rhinolophus; species Rhinolophus sinicus. The sequence goes on from NC_142507.1 coordinate 37,038,657, forward strand.
TATACTGACCCTTATTCCTGAAGATAATTGAAAAAATTTATTATTATTATTTGTATTCTTTAATATTTTTCAAACAAATGATGTTTCTTAATGTCACCTTAGGACCAAATCCCATCTCTTTTGATGTTTTTGGAGATGTTACAAAAAACAGGCATTAGAATGAAGAGAACAGAGAAATATCTTCCAAAATTGGTTGGAGGCTTTCTTTAACAACTTTCTACAACATCTACCAATTATAATCCTCAATCTTAATCTGATGGCATGCTTCTGCAGTTAGAAGGTTAGGAAGTTCATAAAACAAATGGTAAAATGTACAGTTTGAGGACCAACAATGCGCTTCAGAAATGTATCCATGAGTAATTTAAAGATTATAATTAATGTTCAAGTAATCGTAGACTAGGTAGAATAAAAATAATTTAAATATCAAAGTAGCATAGCCAAAAAGAAGGTAAGTACTGTTATAAGTTGTGTAGTTATATTAATTTCTCTCTGGTAGGAAAACCCAGTATTAATCCTGAATAATTTTTTGGGTTGTTGTTGGTTTATCTTTATTTGTTTAATTATTTTTTCTACGTATTTCTCTTTTTATTTAAATTCAGTTGGTATACAATTTTATATTAGTTTCCGGTGTATAATATAGTGACTGAACATTTATATACCCTACAATGTGATCACCTCACGAAGGCTAGTAATTATCTGTCACTATGCAAACATGTCACAATATTATTGACTGTATTTCTGAAGATAATTGAAATTTGATTGCAATTTTAGTGAAAATAAAAATAAGCATTGATGTTACTGAAAATTACATTTTTACTAACTACATTTTTTTCCTTAAATCTCAGTTTCTATGCAGATTTTGGACCTCTGAACTTGGCAATGGTGTACAGATACTGCTGTAAACTAAACAAGAAGCTAAAAGTGAGTATTGTGGTGATGTTTATATTTTGGTATTGTAAATTTGGACTGTGAGATCTGACCCGCAGAAGGGCTGTGCACACACCATTTATTTAGGGAATTTTGGTCTTCGGGAATTTATGTGAGCAGTTCAACCGGACATTGAAATTGATCCTACTGATTACCCCATAAAGGACATGTTAACCTCCTTCAGTTTTCAGGATGCATTGAAATATGAGCTGAATGAAGTCATTGGAATAGTGATCTAAGAAAGAAAGCACACATCCTTTCAGGTTGTCATTAATGAGTCTATCAAATTCCCTCCGGGGATGATTTTTCTGAAAGCTTCAGGTCAGCGTCTAGATGTGGTTACCAGGTGATGAGGGGGCTCATCACTGCGCAGCAAAGCTCTGGAGCATCACTTTTTCTGCCTGATAAAGACGGAAATTTTTGTGTATTTCTTGAATATTATCTCTGTAGAGTTAACAGCCAAGTGAGATGGATGAACTAGCAGCAGTAGAGCATGGACTTTACCTTTTATGACAGAATGTAGGTCATACATTCAGTACGCATCTATATTTTTTATTTTACATATGGCTTTTTTTTTTCGCTCTTAAATTCTAAGCATATATGAGGAAAGGTGACATATATGTTCCTAGTTTTGATAAACTTATTTCATCGCATAGAAAGAAATATTTTTATTTTTCTTCCAGTTTTCTAGATGAGGATGTTAAATATAATGTTTCAGTATGAAAAGTGAATTGCACAGCATGCTCTTAAGGATAACCGCTAAATTATAATGCTCGGGTAGTTCATTCTTCTGCTGGGTAAAATGTTCCTGGTGTGACATAGTGCAGTACCTTGTACATTCAGCTACTTAGTGATCATCTTTTGAGCTGATTGATTTTTATTGAATTTTGGTATAAAAGACAATCTATGGTGGAGAATTTCCTGTAAAATATGTTTTGTATTTATGAATTCACACATTTTTGCCATTGATCTGAAAATGATAAAATGGTCATGGAATGATACAAAGAGACTTTTTTAGTCAATAATAATATAGTGTAAGATCTGTTGCAATCAACTTATTTTATTTTATTAGTTTCAGGTGCATAAGACAAAGCAAAACTTAGACGTTTATCATTGCAATCTACTTTTTAAGGAATTAATTTGTAAAGTATTGTCTGACTTGAAAAGATGTGTATAAATTCTTTCACTAAAATAATCTGCATTTTTCAGAATAGAAGCTACTACCCATAGTTTAGAAAGCAGAGTTGAAATTTTTGTAATCCCCAAGGAAGCACATCATATCCTAAAAATGATTTCATAGAAAAATATAAAATGGACTTTTAATGGATGAATTAACAAGGAAAGGATAATTGATGAATAGTTGAAACCCATTTCTTCCTTTGGAGGACTTAGGAATTTCTTTGTTCTCTTGATTAGTCCTGTTAATATGTAGTTGGTATGAACTGGGTATTATAATTAACAGTTTGGGAGCTGACTGCTATCTGGAGTGATCGAAGAGAAAGGAATCATCATTAGGAAAATAAAATTTTTGGTCTGACTCAGTGTTCTACTTATAGAAATTACACAAGAGTAGATGGATTGAATAAGACTATATTTCTACCATATTCTGTACTGAACAGTTTGGGTAAGTGGATACATGGGCTTATTTTGATTTGTTTGTATTTATAAGTGATCAGGTAATCTATTGGATGCTTGGACTGACATTTTTAAATTTAGTACAATTAGGGGGCACCCTGTTACTTGCTGAAGGAATACCTTTTCAAAACCTAAATGTTAGTAAATCCTGGGTTATCTCAAAGCATACCAAGTATTATAGAATCTTTATATAAGGAAAAAAAGACTGACTTTACCAACTTAAAGCTGCAATTGCTTCCGCCTTGTGGAAATCTCAGTTTCTTCATCTGCAATACAGGGATTATAGAGCTCTCATGGAGAGGTGGTTAGGATTACGTCAGAAAGTATACGTAGAAGACCTGTATAAATTTTAAAGCCCTGTACAGAAGAAAGTTACTAATATGTAACATTTGTGGATTCTGATAGGAAATACAATGCAGTTCATCAAAGTTTATGAACACATCCTCAGCCTCATAGCTATCGTTTCTGTATGAGAAAGCTGTCTGACATAATTTTAGGAATTCAGATGACTATGTAGTCCAGACTCCTGATTTTATAGGTGCATCAAGGGGGGCACAGCAGAGGCATGTGACTTGACCAAGGCTGCAGGATAAATTCCGGCTGGATTTCAAGGCTCTTGACTGTATTCTTCATGCTCGTTCTCTCTATCTTTGGTGGTTGCTGCAACCTCTGGCATATCATCTTCCCATGCTCACTCACAGCACTGCCTGCCTGACTTGTCCCATCGTGGCCTCGAGGCTCCTCTGCCTTTTTTGCATCAGTGACTGTTACTGCCACTCCAGCTGCTTTGCTTCCAGGAACCCAGAATCCAGGCTTTCTTTCCTGCTTTGAATGTACTCTTTTTTGTTACATGTCTCCCACATTTTGTCTCTCACCTTCACCCTCATTTAATCTCTAGACCTTCAGTCTCCCTCTCAGTCCATTGCCTCTCTGCTGACGTCTCTTGCCTGTAGCCCACGGTTATTCATTGTAAGACCTTTGGGCACCTTGCTGACATATCTTTCGTCTTGTTTGCCTTGACAACTCCCACCCTTGATGGCTTTCCCAGTGTATGACTTCATGCAAAACTTACTGATTCACTGAAGATTGCAGTACCTCTGCCACTCCCAGCCTTGCACTTTGCCACAAACCACACCACTGCTCCACACAATTGCTGTGACACCCAGTCTCACTGGAATGCCCTTCCCCTCTGGTTTAATGACTCCTCGTTCTTTGAGTCCTGTTCAGGCACCATCACTTCTAGGAAGCTTATCTTTGTCTGTCTGAACATGGTTGGAGGTACCTCCTTTGTTTTCCCATAATTCTCTGTGCAGATCTCCATTACGGATGAATTATAATTACTACCTGTTTGCCTCTGTCTTTCTCACTAGACTGTGAGCTCCTAAAAGATGAAGGCATGTCTTATAATTTTGTGTCCCCAGTGCCTAGCACAGGATCACCAAATGCACAGACCTTATCATGATCCCTTTGACTTATAGGTCCTCTTTTATCCTTTTGCTTCTAGAGGTTTACATCTTTGATAGGCACTGATTTCTTAATTCTTTGCTATCTCACTTTTGCTTTCCTTACTCTACCATAATTACTCTAATAACATTTTAAATAACAAATCTGATGGCATTTACTTGGTCCTCAAACTCCTTTACTTCTCTGATTAATTTGGCATTATTTTAACCAATAACAACTTTTAGAATTCTCCTATGTGGTTTCCTAGCTCCTTTAGGCACATTTTATTTTCTACTTTGGAAATTTTTCGTGTCTTCCAATAAGGTTTTTGTGATTTCCCCCCTTTATTTGATGCCTATTTGGATAGGTAATATTTTGCAGTGTATTCTATTCCAAACCCAAATTTATTTTTTATATGTCAAAAAATATTTTGTCAAGTTGAAGATTTGAGATGGTGATTTATTGCTATTTTTTGGTCTGTGTGTGTCTGTCAGTAGGCATTTTGTTCCCAATGGTCATTTTAATTATATTGATTAGAATGGAAAATTATCCATTAAACATCTGCTTAGATTAAAAAAACAAAAATAGAAATCGTCATCATTAATAAAAACTTGTTTCTTATTTTACACTATACTTTAAAAAGTTTAAGTATAAGAAGTATGCAGTAATATGTTGTAGTTTGCTATTTCTGGTCAGTCATTACTGTAATTAGGGAAGGAGTCAAAAGAAGGAAGATTTATTGAAGTGAGAACAATTTGTAAAACTTTGTATGTTATTTAATGTAAAATATCCTAATGATTGATAGACTAGATCAGCAGTTCTTAATCTGGTATTTCAAGGGATCTATAAATTCCTGAAATTATAAGTCAAATTTTGTATATATTTACATTTTTCTTCAGTGAGGATTCATAACTTTTTAACAGGTTCTCAAAGGGATTCTTAACACAGGCAATGCTAAGAACATTGGGCTAGAATATAAAGGCTTCTGAAACAGAAGACTGTACTAACAAAAGACAAAGAAGTGGTACTTTAAAAAACAGAATACCTTCTTCAAACAGAATACCTTCTTCTTTCTTAATCATTTAAGAAAATCTTTCAATTACTGATTCAATAATCTGAAAGTTTTCTAAACATAATGATTCAACCAGGTTTTTCTGAAATAGTTGGTACAGTTTTAACTGTTGATTTCACTTTTCCTCAGAGAAAAATAAAACCCTAGCGTGGGGGACGGGAAATAATCTAAGAGTATTACTGAAAAAAGGGGACATTTTCTAGGGCAGTGGTTTTTTTTTTTTTTTTTTTTTTTTTTTTAAATACCTGCTCTGATGAATCAACAGGACCATTACAGTAATCTTGAGGACTATTTTAAAAGGTCTAAAAGAATATTGATGGAAATGTAATTTAAAATGTACAAAACATTTCACATAGCCCTTTCAGGGTGAAAGGAGAAGGAAGCAGGGCACGGTGAAATGGAGGATTGTATGAAAGCACTGAAGTACCTGGCAGGTGGTGGGGGCTCAGAGGATGTCCTTGTTGCTGAATGAAATCAGTGCAGTAATCCTGCTTGGTAACCAGGCACCGGCCACGGTATCAGGTGGTTGTACACAAGAACTCCTTTGATACAATGATCAGACCACCCTCTTATTGTACCTACAAAGACATGTCGAGATTGCTTCATGAGGTTATCTTCTGTTTCAGGTTCATGGGTTTTGGGGGGAAAAAGAAGCAAGCTACATTCTGGAGACAGTTCATGTAGTTTAAAGAGGTGTCAGGGGTTCTAACGCAGTGTTAATTCATATGGGGGGGAGCATACCTAGAGTTTGCAAGGCAGGGAGTCTTTATAGTCACTCAGAAGTCCTCAGGCAAGAAGAACCCTTTTTTATAGAGAACCCCCAAATGCTTTCGGCTGTTTGATCAGCATGATCAAATAATGATGAGCCACTTTTCTCAGACATTGTGACTTCTACTTGACTTCTACTCATGTGCCGTTTCATTAACGAAACATGCTGGGTTTGAAACAAAATGGACCATACGGAGACACTTTTTTCTTTCTAAAGAAACTATTCAACTTGTTTTGTTTTAGCTCTAAATGAAAATATAAACCATATTTTGTTTTGTGTACAGCCAAAGAAAATTTTCAAGAATATCCCTTTCCTGGGAAAGCTGGAGGTAAAACATGTAGAGGTTATGGCTGCTCACAGGAAGACCTGTTCATTTTATCGCTTTTGTAGTGAGATGACCACTGATTGCTGTGGAGACGCTGGTGGCTGCAGCCATTACTGGGCTAGCCTAGTCACCTGTAAGAGAATGATGCCTTGGTCACCATGGTCCCTGTGCTGTAATCTGCTTAATCTGAGCACCACCATGACAGAGCTTGCTTGTTTAGGGAAGTGCATGGGCTCTGCTTTTTTTTTTTTTAATTAAAGAGCATGTTATCCAGATTGCATTGTCTTCCTTAGCTCAACCTGGCTGTCACACAGCTTAATGAAACGCAGTGTTCTTACCAAATAACTTGAAGAATTTACTTTTAAGCATGGCAAGCAATTTAACTGAAAGACTGCTGAAACATCAGTTGCTTTAAATTGGCCATTAACTCTTTTGTTTTCATTTTTTATTATTACTTTTTTGGGGGCTTTGAGCTTCATTGCCTCACCTTTTATTTTTGAATGGTGAAGTAGTTTGTGGTCTCTTGACCTAAGCTGAACAAGTGCATGATTTGTGTATGTCACCATAATCCAATAGCCTAGGCTATTTGTGATTGTGTAGCATGTCATCATTTTCTTTCTCCCTGAGGTGTCCCATGGCTTGTTTCTCACAAGGAGTGATCCCACTAGAATGCAATCTTGCACATAGCTTTCCGAGCTAGAAAATGTGTGTCTGGGTCAATATCCTCTTCTTTATTTGTATTGTTCTATCATAGCAGTCATTGTACTTTGGTTTACAAGTACCACTAAATATTTATATGTCATGACTTATGTAAGAATGATAAAATTTTGACCCTCACTCAGGTAAACAATACAGGTCTGGAAATTTCTATAAGTTTGATTATGTTAATTGATATTCAGTACTAAATTCCATCTTTCAGCTACTATTTTTTTCTCTTGTGAAATTAAACAAGTAGTGTACCTGTAATTAAGATCATCCCATTGGTCCTTGTTGTGTTGTTACTGCCTCCCTACGTAATTATTCTCTTCTGTTTGTGATAAGCCTTTGCCAGTATTTTCCACTTGTTTAGCATTGAATATTCATTAGACTCTGCGTGCTTTTGAGGCTAGAGACTTGGGTTCCACGCCGCTCCCCTCGTTACCACATTGCTGAATACTGCTTTGACACACAACGGCTGCTGCTTTCATGCCGACAGAACCAATAGGACTTGTTTCAGCCACTGTACCCAGCACTCAGATTCAGCTAACTGGTTGCCTGTGGGCTGCCTTCAGTCCACAAACCTGTTTTGGGGGGCCTGAATGCTGTTTCAAATTTTTAAATTCATGGTCAACATCTGCATTTTATAAAAGTTTTCATTAAATTCTGGATTGTGGCTTCTGTTCAATATTGCAGTATTTGATTATGGGCCCAGATTCCTACATGAGAACAGCAGGTTGGAGCTTGGTCTGCTGTGGATGGGCATGTGTTTTTAGTTTGCCAGCTGACCCACTTCAAATTCTAGGCCCCTGAGGGCCTCTGAATTTAGAACCTCTGGAATATCGCTATTTAAGACAGCTTAGTTATTGAATCATTAAAGGAACTTGTTCCCAATGTGTTATCACCTGGAATGCAAGAATTTACAAATTGTAATAAAGTTTTCTGAGGAAATCTGGGGAAATGTGTTTTTCGTAACATGTTCTTAAAAGGCATATGTCATGATTTGGAGTTCCTAAGAAATTTAAATGTCTTTTGGGGTTACTTGACCAAATGGACAGTGTTTTAGGATCCATATAGAACATGTCCAGGGGTTGGAACCAGTCACATTTTATGCAGCTCCGCTCCAAAATTTAGTAATATCTTAGCATGGTGGATTTCAGTGTGTGGTCCCTGGACCAGCATTATCAGCATTGCTAAGGAATTTGTTAGAAACGCAAATTCTCAGGTCCTGCCCCACTGAATCAGAAACTCTGGGTTATGGAGCTCAGCAATCTGTATTTAATAACCTCCCTCCTTCCACACCCAGATGACTCTGAACTAGTCTGTTAAAAAGATGAACTATAATACAATAATAAAATATAATTTAGATTAATATTTAGTTTGTTTTTATTTCTGAAAAATTTCAATAATATTGACAAATTCAACTTGAGAATTATTTAAATTTTGAATGATGAAACTTTTTATGTCCTTATAATTGAGATTTACACAAATTATCCACCTCAGTGAGGGAGTTCTGGATTTCTCCTGTCTACCATACTTATGAGAGAATTCAACTCTCTGTGATATGACATATAAGATATTGGCCAAGTGTGGTAAGTCCGGCCCTGTCTGACTCTGGGCTTATGTTCTCTTGGTAAAAGAGAGACAAGCATGCTCATTATATTTCAGCTTTGCCCAGGGCCTCTGGTTTGTGAGTCACTCTGTGTCTGGTCAAACTGGATACCTCTGGCACTGTTCCTATTGCTTTGGGAAATGATGGAAGGTAGAAGGTGACCAATAAATGTTAGCTGTTATTGTTGCTGTTATTATTGCTGTTTTGTTACTGGTTGTGTTGACATAAGAAGGTTCAGAAGGCTATACACTCCGTTTCCAGCTAGAAATCCAAAATACAGTGTGGATCGTGACTGCGGCTTATAATTGTAAGGTATCATGTGCAGTCTTGCTGCAAAGCAGGCAAAATAGTCCAGGGGTCTTGGTTTTCCTTCTGTTATGTCCTCCCTTTTATATTTAAGATTATATTTGTTTTACCAATTTCTAAATCTACTTTGCTATTGTACACAGTGTTTTTGTAATCTTTGAGCTTTTCATGTAAAGCAAAAAGAATCTGTAATAGAGCAGGTGGCTTGCTGAAAACTAGAGGTGATGGTGTAAGTTTGCAGTTGCTCTCATTGAAGGGCTTGGTCACAATACCGGACCACAGAGAAGACGGGCCAGAGAGAGGAATAGGCAGATGTCCAGTTTGGAGGCATAAAGATCCCTGGGATTAGGGCAGAATCTAAGAAAATATCGGCTGACTTATTCATAAACTAGACAACTATTGTCTGCAGACTGTACCTTTCTTTCCTGCATGGTCAAGTTTTTCCATGAAAGATCTCGAAGGATAAGACAAATGTTCCTCTAAAGATATTGTCATCAGTGTATGGTATTGTTGCTTCTAGGGTGCTTTGATATGTAATAAGGTAGTTTTAATTTTTTTAAAGAGAGGGACGTGTTTAGTATTTGAAAGGAGAAAACATTAAGGAGTTTGTGTACATCAACCCCCTCATATAAAGCGTCAGCTAAACAATTGGCAAAATATTTTGTTATGCCTGAAATTTTTCATTCCAGTACCAGAATGCTGTTGAACAGCATTGCTGGTGTAAGACCAGGGCAGGGTGATACATAACAGGGAGGCCTCTGTGTCAGGAGGGGAGTTAGGACAAGGGCAGTAATGCATAAGTTTTTTCTCTGTTATCGTTCCCTTTGATTCCTTGAGTGAGAACCCAACTTTCTGTCTGACCTGGGTGATATCGGCCAAGCTTCACTAAGCAGAATATCATTTCTTGACTGTAGTGCTTTTGAGACTTAACTGAGAAAAACCCTTGAATTTTAAAAACATTTAAGCAAGGTAAATGGTAGGAGCTTTAAAATCAGATTGAAAATTCTCATTAAAAAGTCAGTTATTATAATGTACTACATGGTGACTATAGTTAATAATACTGTATTGTATATTTGAAAGTTGTTAGAGTAAATCTTAAAAGTTCTCATCACAAGAAAAAAATACTTTTAACTGTGTATGGTGATGGATGTAAAAAAAAAAAAAGTCAGTTTTGTTTCCATCCTGTAGGCAGCTTCCAGTAGGAGATATTTTAAAATAGTTAAATTGCCTACGTAGATTTTTGTGAAGAATTTCTTTATCTGATGTAATTTCTGAAAGCTGCTAAAGTTTAAAAAATTCTTTTAAAGTTCTTAAAGTTTAATTTGCATTATATTTACTTAAAAAAAATTTATAGGTATACAATGAAAATAAAATTTTTTCCAGAATTCTGTCTTCCAGTTTCATAGTTCCCATCTGAGATGATCTCTATATTCCATATATTTTAGATTAAGTGAGAAAAATTAAAAACAAACAATAAAAGACCATTGGGGATGGAAGAACAGCAATATGCATTTGTCACTTTTGGCAAGTGGATTTGTAAAATAAATTTAATTCCACATTGTTAAATGATAGCAACAGTTGTTATGAAACCTGAATTCTTAGTGGAAAAGAGCATCAAACCAGATAATCCAAACATCAAGATAGATTGTTGATGTTTTCTTCCCCTCAGGGAACCAGGAAATGTCAATAGTGGGAGTCTGGGAACCAGAATTGCTGAGTCCTTATGTTCATTCTGACTCAAGTTTATGGGGGCCTGGCCCGTGGAAGGCAGTTTTCAGGTGTTTGGGATTCAGAGGCCATAAAAGATGCTTAGGTCTGAAGAGCCTTGACTCTCCTTCCAGTAAATCAAACATATCTTACTGATGGAGAATAATAAGTGGCAAAACCACACAAACAAATAAAATAAAATAAGGAAATGTCCCGCAGACAGTAGCGCAAAATGGAGAAAGCAGGGAGACAAGTGTCAGCACCATCAATAGTTACCTTGAAGTCTTTAGATCACTTCAGTGTATTAACTGAACTGAACTGAATTGAATAAAATGCACTTATAAAATCTTTATTGTATAGGGGTATTTTAGTAAGCCTGTCTGGAAAGAAGGTCTTTGGTATAAGACACCTACCTTGAGGCAAATCAACATTTTTCAAAATTCGATGTTAAAAAGTGATGCCATTTTCAGAACATGGGATTCTTGGTTATCAAAGAAAACGCCTGACTTGGGGTGGTGAGGGTGTCTTGGCTTATTGCTGGGATACATGTAGCTACATTTCCTACGGTTACATGTTAAAGCCAGAATGTTATAGTTCCATCTTAGAATGGACGTCTAAGTTAGAAGAGTTTCTTTTCCTTATAGAAAATAGCAGAGTAAAGAAAGATATATAATGAACTCTGTTAAGGGGGCTCTAAAAGCAGATATTCTGTGGGTTGTGGTCAATGTATAACGTATAACAAGTTGCTTTTACCATCAGTATGTTTTTATAGATAAATATTACAATGTAAGTATGTGTCTGTATTGTGAAAACCATTTGTTCAAATACTCTAACTTTGGAAATATGAGGAAATTGAGTGGATTTTATTGTATTACATCAGTGTGCTCTTTGTTTTATGTTTGAGTTTTTTATTAATATTTTGATTTCATTTCAACAGATCATTTTATTTATACACCTCTTTTCCTGTTTAGCATGTACACAACATACCATGTTACTTATTTTGGATTTAGGTGAATACTTGAGCATGTTGCATATTGCCAGGCATATAGCTGGTGCTTAATAACTGTTTGTCTGAATCCATTAGTTTAATATATGGCTATCGTATTAAGATGTTTGCTGATATAATCCTTTTGATGGCTCATCTTTTTTCATTAACCATTTATTATCAGATCTTTAAAAGCGGCTTTTTATAGAACATTCTAGAAAGAAACTATTAATATTGGTGCTCTAGTTAATACAGGAATTTAAAATTTTTTAAAGAGGAAAATGGACTGGTTGACACATTTAAAAACAAACTGTATAATATGAAAAATATAGGTGACTTTTATGGGAATATGTGTGGTATGTAGGAAATGAAAAAAAAAAAGAAAGGATTTTACATACACATAAGATCGAGAGTAAATCTTCAAAAATGGTTCCTGCTAATAAAGATGCTAAGAACTTAACTATTTCCTACTGTTTTATCAGTCTCCTTTCTTGGCAAGAAACATATTTGTTATATTATCCATTCTTACATCATGATTGGGCTGTGAAAAGTCTGAGCTAGTAACCCTCCACCCCCCAAATACTTCATGTACAAATGCCATGGAAATTAAAGTTGTTAAATTTCACTGGTTGTGAGAAATCTTTGAAAGTTAAGAGATGATTTTTATCTTCTGTATATATCAACATTGTCTCTGTGGTTACACTAACTCTTTTTATTCTCTCTTTCTAGTCATACAGTTTATCGAGAAAGAAAATAGTGCACTACACCTGTTTTGATCAACGAAAAAGAGCAAATGCAGCGTTTTTGATAGGTGCTTATGCCGTAAGTAATTTTTGCATAATTTTTTCTATAATCAGAACAATGAAATGCTAACACTGTTACATAAAATATAGGCCACTTTTTCAGTGGAATTGGAAGATGGTGAAGATTATTGGCAACTTGGGAATTGATCTGGAATGGAAAGTATGGACTAGTATTGATGTGCCAAAATACTCTCAGTTTTTATTTTCTATTAGCTGATGACAGAATCGCAGAGCCACAGTGTGTAGCTTGGATTCCACAGTTGTATAGGTGTTCTAAAAACGTAAATCCAGAATAGATATTTCTAGGAAAGAATACATACAGGAGTGCCAAAAAAATGTATACAAGTGGACACTGGTCAATGAAGCAGTAGTTCGCCATAATCAGAAGTGTCTGGATACTGATGGTAACTACTTTGAGCACCTCTTGTCATTGCAGAAGTCAAATGTGACTTGTATTCATCTTTTGCTGTTGGTATATATTGAGTATAATAATTTTAGTATAGTTTTTCTTTCTTAAAATGTGTATACAATTTTTCGGCACCCTCTATCTATGAAGATAGCAAGAGACTGTATGGATCACGGCACAAGTGTGCACGGGATGAATCAGGGTGGGAGGAGGGAGGCATGGAGGTGAGGGGCAGGTCAGGCCACAAGTGCAGGGACCCTACTGCCCAGTCACCTGGCCACCTGTCCTCAATTGGCTGGGGTCATTTGGAGACTTTGTAGGCAGCTGCTGAGGGTGTGAGGGTCAAAAGTTTGTGGTCACGTGGTGTGTCATCAGCTGCCTCCTGCCTGGGTTCCTCCTGTAGGAATGGGGGTGGGGAGGAGAGGAAGGTGTGGGCAGGTCTTCCTGGACAAAGGAGACCGTGCTGTGTCTATATATGAAGATTTTAAAACACTGTTGAGGTGTTCCTGTTTGGGGATAAAAGGAAATCCTATCCCTTGGGAAAGGATTATTACTATTATTTTTATTTTTATCAGTCCATTTATTTATCTATACAAGTGTTTGTAATAGGCAAACCAAATATAAAACCTCCATATAATTACAACTTCCCTAATAACTAGATAAGACTTTGTGAAAATAATTTTGATTAGAAATTTTGTTCTCCATATACAATAAAAGGTAAATATGAGTCCCACAAGAATGTGCTACAGAGTTTGGGTGTGACTTTCTAGAATTTTCTGTATGTACTGGGATTGGTCAAAAAAACATGGAAAGCAGAAGCCATCAGGGCTAAAACTCATTTGCAACCTATAATACTTTTTAGGGATGAGTATAATCCAGTTAAGAATATGTTGGTTTAAGGCAGGGGAGAGAGGTGTTATTTCCTTTCATCCTTGGGGAAGGTATGCTGCTCAAAAGCCTGGAAGCAGACTGCTGAGTGTCCTTTCAAAGGCCTACTCTGAAGACCTTGATGGAAGGAGGCACTGACTACTGGACATCATACTTTGCCACATCAAACCAAAAGCTGTGGAGGAAAAAGCCCAGCGTGTTTTTGGAAAGACTGTCATCTGTTTCAGAGTGTAGGCTGTGAATAGGGGCAGGCTGTTAGCTAGACTGCAACCCCAGGCCTGGTTTCCAAGACACAGATGCCCAGCTTTGCCCACCTTTTCTTCCCCTGATGTGGCTGCCTCCAGTAAAGCCTTGGCCCATCCTTTGTGGTACTTTTCTTTCTCACTCTCTGTACTCAGAATGGTTATATAGTATAAGAATCATGACTAAGAATCAGAAAAACACTTTTTCGCTGAAGTGGCTCTGGGATGATGGGTAAGCCACTTTATCTCTCTTAGCTTTATTTAGTTTCCTTATCTGTAAAATGAGAGGGTTGGATATAATGACCTCTAAGTTTCCTTCCAATTCTGAGGAGAATAGGATTATTTGTAGCGCCAGCCAGGCTATTGCTTTTATTTTAGGAGCAGACACGAAAAGCTGGCTATTGGCATGAAGGTTCAGTGAAGTGCTGGTAAGCTGAATTAAGCAGGCCTTCTTCCTTTGCACTTTATGTTGACAATCACTAATTGTTTGAAACTGATAATTGACACTACGTTTAAAATATGGAGAGCTTGGAATAACCTCTAGACTCAGCCTCGTCAACAAGTGTGTCTTTCCTGAGGAATTTTGTGCTGCTGTGTTGCTGAGCATGTTTTTCATGAGTCCTTTGTCATAACGGACTGCCATCAAGAAGAGGTCATCAGCTCTCTCCTTTCCTCTCCTCCTCTTCTCCCTTGTCCATTCTCTTCTTTCCTTTTCAGTGTCTGTCCTTAATTTCTGTATGGCACCTCTAGAATTTTGAAAGGAAGTTTAATTATAATAGGTGCATTGAGTTTGGAATAAAATACGTCTTCTAATGCAGAAGTTTCTACCACTTTAAAACAACCAAAGGAAGGACCAGCAGTCTTGGCGTGGGTAAAGTGCTGAGGGCCCACCAGCTCGTCTCGCATGTTAGTACGGTCCTGAGGAGCCGTATAAACTAATTATTCTTGTGTTGGACATTTCCCAGTTGATTTTCTTTCCTGATTTGGTAATGTGTTCCCACAAGGGTTTTTGACACAACACTTAATTAATATGAACACCAAGAAGTATAATCTTTCCTTAAGGAGAAGTTTCTGCCTTACTTCATATCGTGTGTATGCATTTAATTGTTGACACATCTTGTCAGAAGACAGCCAATACTGTGCGTTGTACATACATCTCAGTTATTATATATATATATGTTAAATGTTGCTATTTGGATAAGTCAGAATCTCCTGGGGGAATCTTCTTGAATACAAAAGACCGTAACCTTTAGAGCAGCCATATAGCCTATATGGGGCAAGTGTTTTTTCGGAGAGAAGTCATTAACAGTGAAGGTGTTTCTCTTTTTCAAATGTGGAATCAATCCTTTATCAACAGGCACTGAAGCATAAAAACTATTTTGTACTAAGACAAGCCTTTTTCTGTAAGCTTTAGTTTTTTCCTTTGTAAAATTTAGATAATACCAGGGTTCTCTGGTCTACCTTATATCAAGATCACATGTCCAACTGCCCATTTGATAGCTCCACATTACATATCTAAATGACATCACACATTTATTTTGGCAAAACGTAACTTTTTATTCCTTCTCTCCACAAACCTATTTATTCCCCCAGTTCTTGCCTTTTTAATAAACGAACTATCATCAGGGACTTGCTAAATCAAAGGATAATTGTCATTTTGATTCCTCTTATTTCCTCTTCCCACATTATACTCATCAGTAAGTTTGTTCAGCTCTATTTGTAAAATATATATTGAGTCAGAACACTTCTTTCCATCTTTACTGCTATCACCTAGCCCAAGCCACTGTCATTGTTCTCCTAATGACCATCACAGCTTCATACATTGTCTCCTTTTCACACTCTTGCTTCCCTTAAATCCACTTGCTACACAATTGTCAGAGTAATCTTCTAAAAATATAAATTAGGTCATGTCATTGTCCTGTTTCAAACCTGTCTAAAGATGTTCACTGTTCTTGGAATAAAATTCAACCTCCTTACCAATGCCATTAAGATCCTCCCTGATCTGGCCCTGCCTAACTCTGTCATCTCCTTGCTCAAGATGCTCCCCCATCACACTGGCCTTCTAACCATGGAAATTCCAAGCTCATTCCTACCAGAAGGTCTTACTAATTTCTGTTCTCTTTGTGAGGAATGTTTTACCTCAGAGCTTTACATTTCTGGTTCCTTCTAGTGTTACCTCCTCAGAGAGACTTTCTCTCAAGTTTTTCTCTGCTCCCTCCACCTCAAGTCACCTTCTAGCCCTTTGCTGTCTTATTTTCTTGCAGCACTCTAGTTAAAATTATCTGATTCATTTATGTATTTACTTGCTTATTATCTCTTTCCTAGACTAGAGAGTTAGGGACGTTGTCTGTTTCATTCATTGCTGTGTCTAAGAGGCGATAAAATATTTAACACGGTTTTAGGCGCAGGCATTCACCAACTGGAAGCTGGCCACAGTGGAGCCTTCCGGCTGTGCTGAATCATGGGGAAGTCCAGGGTGGGGGTGTCCCAGGGAAGAGAGGAGGTGGCCAGTGTGGAGGGGGTGGGGTACTCCAGGCTATGAACTATGGAACTATTTCAGTATTGAACACTGAGCGTCAGTTTAGAACTGTGCCCAGCACATAGTAGGTACTCCATAAATATCTATTGAATGAATGAATAATGGAATGACAAAATATGAAAGAAAAAAGGAAGGTAACTTCATAGGAAAATTCTGAAAACAATTAAACATAAAATATAAAGTCTTGTTGACATCTGTCACCATACGTAGTTACAATCTTTTTTTCTTATGATGAGTTAACCATTTTTAAGTGTACAGTTCAGTGGTGTTAGGTACATTCATAATGTGCAGCTATCATATTATACCTTGCTTCTGAATGTGACATTTTATGGCAAACGTGCACCTGCAGAGTCAGGGCTTGGCTTGTGGTTTCTCCGTTAGATCATGACTTTCAGTGTCACAGAACCTTTTGTGTTTCGATTTCCTTATCTCTAAGTGGGAGAGAGCCTTTTTACGTTTTATCTCATAGAGTTGTCATGAGTGTCAAAAAGGAGATAAAATATGGACTGTCATGCTCAGTAGGAAATCCACAAACCTTTCTCTGTGGCTTATCCTAAAGCCAGAGCAGATGGAGCGCTATGGCCACTGGAGATCATAGCAGAAACACCGAACAGATGACAGGCACGTGTTTCAGGGAAGACGCTCCTCATGAAGCAGCTCTTTATCCCTAAGCTGTGATGTCGTGCTCCTGGAGATGGAGGGCTCAGAGTTTAAGAAGAAACCAACTTTACCAGAAAGCTGTTTCCCTTGCAGGGTAATACTCGGTGCCATTTTAGTGTTAGGAGTTAGGATGCTTGGATCATCATAGCATCCCAAATACTCTCATAGGAGTTTGAAGAAGATGGCTTTAAGAAATTATAAGCATGAATTAATTTGGTTGTTGCCACATGCTTAAAGACCAGATCCTCACTAGTTACTGTATTGTTTTCAGTTCATACATCTTTGATAAAGAGGTCAAGGAGAATTTGGATCGGGCCATGGTGACTGAAGGGTTGGAAAATAATATGTATGAGAAGTTACAGTAAGTGTGATGGTCCAGCTTAGAAAATTCAGTTCAGAGTTAAAGAACTAAGAATTTTCATTTTTCGATTTGTGGAGGATGCTTAAACAGAGGTGGTAACCACACTGTATTTTTCTTAACCCACTTGTTAAGTCCTCATGTTCCTAAATAAGGGGTCTAATTATGGATTAACTGGGTTTGGCCTGAACCAGATGTCACGTCTGAATTAGAGATGACAAGGCTAAAGTTTGTAGACTTTCTAATCATCTCTGTGTCTGCTCTTTATCCTGTAGACTACACTTAAGGACTTAGTAGTTACATTCTACCTCTAAGCCTACTACTAATTACAAGGAAGCCATTCTCTGTCTGGGGAAGTGGTTGACAGCAATGACTTGAGCAGAGCCACAGGCTCGGCCTTGAAGCCACTTGTTAGTTGTATGTCTTGAGCAAGTTATTGAACTCATCCACACTTCTGTTTTTTCATCTTTAAAACCGAATTCATAACACCCCGCCTAACATAGTTGTGGTGAGGACTGAAGGGGAGCTCATGCTGCTGAAGGTGTCGGGCATTGCTTGCCATTTTCAGCACTTAGGAAGGGCCGGTGGCTCCAGGCGGGGAAGTCATGTGGCCTTCCACAACATTTTCTGAGCCTTTGTGTTGCCTGCCCTGAAGAGCTGAAGGCTGCTCCCACTTTTGTCTGCTTGTCCTCCCTCCTTCCCACCCAGTTTTACACTGAAATCCTTCCTTGGCTCAGTGACACTCAGATGGTTGTTCATCTGATGATTTGTTAGGATAATTCATTGGAAGCTGTGAGTATGAGGATGAGGGTTTTTTTTGTTTTTTTTTCTTTCCTCCTAGTATGTGATTTACATTTTAAAGGAAGAACCTATCTAAACCAAATGAATTTCTCATTTTTGAGATATGTAGTTAAGCATTCATTAGTCCAGTAAGTATTTATTTAGCTCAGATGAGCTCTACCCAGCACTGTAGAGGGCTCTGGAAAATACAAAGAAAAAAAAAAAAAAAGAAAGAAAAAGTAGGAGAAGGAGAAGAAGAAGAAGAAAAAATGGATACCTAGATTAAAATAGGGGACAGATGAGCAATAAATAATTGGGAAAAGTATGCAATATGTACCAAATTTGGATAATTATTAATTCATTCAACAAGTGTTTTTCCAGCCCTTGTCATACATGAGGCTTTGTTCTAAGAGTTGGGGAATGACTCCCTGCCTTCTGGTGTGGGTGTTGGGGGACCAGGCTCAAACCTGGGGCGAGTGAGAGATCAAGGATGGCTAGCCCCAGCAGGCCAAGTTGGTGAGGGAATACGGACAGCAGGAAGAGCGTGGGGGGAAGGATACTTTTGTGGGAGGGGGGGAGTGGTATGTGGTTTGGGAAATGATTAAATATAGTTTAAATATCTAGTTTGCAAAAAAGATAATTTACTGAGTTTAATTTAAAAAATTTTTAATTCAATTTAAAAAGTGGCATAACCACAATATAGAGGAAAAGTAGGGAAAATTCCCTGCAATTACATCACTCTAAACCTGAACTACTTACTTACTTAGGTATAATTGCAATGTAGTTTTGTGAACCTTTTTTGACTTGCCTACATATATATGTTTTGCCTTTTTTGCTACCTAGATGACCAAATAATATTCCATTTAGAGGGCATACCATTGTTTGTTTAACATTTTAGATTTCTTTCAAAATTTTTCATGATGTGACAAGCAACTTTCTACATTATAAGTGTTTCTTTTTGTAGATTTTTTTGGTCTAGATTTTCAGAAGTGGGATTAATAGATTAAAAAAAAGCAGCATTCTTTTAGGCTCTTGGAGTATATCACCATATTTAAGCCAGTTTTCACTAAATTTGGCATTATGTGCAATCTCCACTGTCATATACCTTTGTATATTGGGTATAACCATTAAAGACTTAGAAATTTAGTTGGTGAAAATACCTCATTGTTTTACTATTCATTTTTTTTTTTTTTTATCAATGAAGTTTATTCCTTTAGTTTTGTTTACAGGTTCATTAACTTTTTGAATAGTTTGTGTTTTTAAAATTTGTTTCCTGTGTTTGACTATTAAAAGTTGAAAAGTGACTATCAGTCTCTTTCCTTTAAAAAAACAAGTAATTTTTTTGCATCTAATTTCTATCAGTAGGTGCAGACCCCTAGAAATCACACCCATTAGTCCAAGTTTATGTAAGAAATTAGGAACTTTATGTACCTTAAATTCTGTTACTTATCAAAATGCTGTGTTAATTAGTACTTTCGTATACCTGAATATTAAGATGGTTAATTGGAACTGATGATAATGGACCTATTAATTATTCAATCTGAGTGGTCTACTGAATATACAAAAAAATTATATTCAGAACAGTATTGTTTAAAAGTTGTTAATGTGTGTGTGTGTGTGTGTGTGTGTGTGTGTGTGTGTTGAAACCATTGGAAAATGGTAAACCAGGCCAACTAACTCTGAATTATTTTTTGTTTTCATTGTTTGGACCAAGTATGTTAGTTTCCTTAATCTCTAACTCACAATTCATCTGTAAATTGCAATTTCAGACTGCTTTAAATTATCATTAAAAAAAACTATAGGTTAAACAAGTGTTATTTAAAATTGTAGGTAAAATTATCAAGGAAATGTTGGTTCAAAATAATAAAGGCAGTAATAAAGCGGATGTCAGCCACCAGTGTTCTGTCAACCTCTGTGGCTTCTTGGTAAATCTAACAGATAGCGTTTGCTTCTGCTTATAGAACTTGTGCAGAGGAAGGGAGGAGTGGCCTATGGCTGGGGCAGGGCAATTTCCTGTGTGCAGTTCCTTCCTTTTATGGCTTGATAGGCAAGAATGCTTTTGTGATATTGCCTGTAAATGCGCCAGACAGGCTTTTATTCATGTAGGCTTGTATTTTTGGTGGCTTTAAAATAGGTCAGGTTCCTGAAAACTATGCAGCATTTTTAATTTCAAACTCTTTGAATTTGGAAGTTCCGTTAGTCTTCTGCAGATGGATAGAGCAATATTATCTTTTATTCAAGTCTCCTTGCATGTTTCATTTAGCTGTGGGCTAGGGAAATAAGCTCAAGTTTTCTGAATAAAAGTTTTCTTGAATAAATCTTTTCAGTATTTTTTTTTTTTTCTATTCTCCTTTGGGCTTCCTGATAACAAGCTTCCACTGTACTGCAAAAACTCTCAGATTTATATACATCTACACACACTGTATTTAATACTATATATTTAAGTGCTGATATGCTGTGTATGCTTACAGCAGTTTACTCACACATACTTGAATCTTACTAGTAGCCTTGAAAAGATGTATATTTTTTTTAAAATTTATTTTTCAATTACAGTTGACATACAATATTATTTTATATTAATTTCAGGTGTACAGCATAATTAGCAGTTAGACATTTATATGATTGATGAAGTGATCACCCCATTGGTCGAGTACCGACCTGGCACTATACGTGGTTATTACAATATTATTGACTATATTCCCTGTGCTGTACTTTATATCTCCATGACTATTTCGTAACTACCAATTTGTACTTCTTAATCACTTCACCTTTTTCCACCCATACCCCCAACCCTCTTTCCATCCAGCAACCATCAATATGTTTTCAGTATCTAAGAGTTTGTTTCTGTTTTGTTTGTTCTTGTATTTTGTCCTTTACATTCCACATATGAGTAAGATCAGATGGTATTTGTCTTTCTCTGTCTGACTTATTTCATTTACTATAATACCCTCTAGATCCATTCATGTTGTTGTAAATGGTAAGATTTCATTTTTTTTATAGCCAAGTAATATTCTGTTGTATATGTGTACTATATATATCCAGTCATCTGTTGATGGATACTTAGGTTCCTTCCATATCTTGGCTATTGTAAACAGCGCTGCAGTGAACATGGGGTGCATATATCTTTTCTAATTAGTGTTTTGAATTTCTTCGAATAAATATCCAGAAGTGGAATTGCTGGGTCATAAGTTATTTCTATTTTTAATTTTTCGAGGAAACTCTAAACTGTTTTCCATAGTGGCTGCAGCAATTTGCAATCCCACCAACAGTGCACGAGGGTTCCCTTTTCTCTACATCCTCGCCAACACTTGTTTTTTGATTTATTAGCGATAGCAATTCTGAGAGGTATGAGATGATATCTCATTGTGGTTTTAATTTGTGTTTCTCTGATGATTAGTGACGTTGAGCACCTTTTCACATGTCTATTGGCCATGTGTATGTCGTCTTTGGAGAAATGTCTATTCAGATTCTCTGCCCATTTTTAATTGAGTTGCTTGATGTTTTTAATTGCTTTGGTATGATTTTTTTAAAATTTTGGATATTGACCCCTTATCAGATGTATCATTAGAGAATATATTCTCCCATTCAGTAGGCTGTCTTTTCATTTTGTTGTTGGTTTCCTTTGCTGTGCAAAAACTTTTTAGTTTGATGTAGTCCCATTTGTTTTTTTTTTCCTTTTGTTTCCCTTGCCAAGGAGATATGTCAGAAAAAAATATTACTTAGAGCAATGTCAGAGTTTACTGCCTATGTTTTCTTGTAGGAGTTTATGGTTTCGGGTTTTACATTTAAGTCGCTAACCCATTTTGAGTTTCTTCTTGTATATGGTGTAAGAAGGTGGTCCAGTTTCATTTTTTTTTTTTTTTTTTTTTTTGCATATATCCAGTTTTCCCAGAACTATTTATTGAGTAGACTGTGTTTACCCCACTGTATGTTCTTGCCTCCTTTGTCAGACATTAACTGACCATATAGGTGTGGGCTTACTTCTGGCCTCTCTATTCTGTTCCATTTTGTCTGCTTTTGGAATCAGGGTAATGGTGGTCTTTTAAAATGAGCTTGGGAGCCTTCCCTCCTCCTGAATTTTTTGGAATAGTTTGAGAAGAATAGGTGTTAATTCTTTTTTGCATGTTTGGTAAAATTCACCTGTGAACCCATCCGGTCCAAGACTTTTGCTTGTTGGGAGTTTTTTGATTACTGATTCGATTTTGTTAGTAGTAATCAGTCGATACAGGTTTTCTGTTTTTTCTTGACTCAGTCTTGGAAGATTGTATGTTTCTAGGAATTTATCCCTTTCTTCCAGATTGTCCAGTTTGTTGGCATATAATTGCTTGTAATATTTTCTTATAATCCTTTATATTTCTGTTGTGCTTGTTGTCACTTCTCTTTCACTTATGATTTTACTTATTTGGGTCCTCTTTTTTTTCTTGATGAATCTGGTTAAAGGTTTATCAATTTTGCTTATCTTTTCAAAGAACCAGCTCTTGGTTTCATTTATCTTTTATATCGTTTCTTTAGACTCTATTTCATTTATTTCCTCTCTAATCTTTATTATTTCCTTCTTACTACTTACTTTGGGCTTTGTTTGCTGTTCTTTTTCTAGTTTTTTTAAGTGTAAAGTTAGATTGTTTATTTGAGATTTTTTCTTGTTTTTTGAGGTAGGCTTGTATTGCTATGAATTTCCCTCTTAGGTCTGCTTTCGTAGATTTTGAGTCATTGTATTTTCATTTTCATTTGTTTCAAGGTGTCATTTGGTTTCCTCCTTGATCTCAGTGTTAACCAATTCATTGTTTAGTAGCATGTTATTTAGTCTCCATGTGTTTGTGTGTGTTTCTTGTACTTGAGTTCTAGTTTCATAGCACTGTGGTCAGAGAAGACACTTGATATGATTTCAACCTTCTTAAATTTATTGAGACTTATTTTGTGGCCTAACATGTGGTCTATCTTGGAAAGTGTTATGTGTGCACTTGAAAATAATATATTTTGCTGCCTTGGGGTGACTTGCTTTAAAAATATCAACTAAATCTATCTGGCTTAGTATGTCATTTAAGGTTGCTATTTCCTTGTTGATTTTCTGTCTGGAAGATCTGTCCATTGGTGTTAATGAAGTGTTAAATCCCCTACTATGGCTGTATTATTATCAGTCTCTTCCTTTATGTTGGTCAATATTTGCTTTATGTATTTAGGTGCTTTTATGTTAGGTGCATAAATATTTACTAGAGTTATATACTCTAGTTGGATTGATCACTTTATCATTATGTAATATCCTTTGTCTCTTACTATATATAACCTTTGTTTTAAAGTCTATTTTGTCTGATATATGTATTGCTACTCCAGCTTTTATTTCATTTTCATTATCATGAAATACCTTTCTCGATCCCTTTAATTTCAGTCTCTGTGTGTTTTCAATCTGAAATGGGTCTCTTGTAGACAGCATATGTAAGGGTCTTGTTTTCTTATCCATTCAGCCACGCTATGTCTTTTGATTGGGACATTTAATCCATTTACATTTAAAGTGCTTATTGATAGGAATATAGTTATTGCCGTTTCATTATTCATATTTATGTTCTTTCTCCTCCTCCTTCCCTTCACCCCCTCCTCCTTCTTTTTAAAGAAATCCCTTTAACATTTCTTGTAATGTTGGCTTGATGGTGATGAATTCCTTTAGCTTTTTCAATTTTAATTGATAACCCTCCCGGGTAGAGTAGTCTTGGTTTGTAGGGCCTTACTTTTTATCACCTTGAATATTTTGTGCCAATCCCTTCTGGCCTACAAAGTTTCTGTTGAAAAATCAGCTGATAGTCTTACGGGAGCTGCCTTGTAAGTAACTAGCTGCTTTTCTGTTGCTGTTATTAAGAGTCTCTCTCTTTGTCTTTCATCTTTGCCATTTTAATTATGATGTGTCTTGGTGTGGGCCTATTTGGATTCATCTTGTTTGGAACTCTCTGTGCTTCCTAGACTTGTATGTCTGTTTCCTTCACCAGGTTAGGAAACTTTTCAGTCATTGTTTCTTCAGATAGGTTCTTAATCCCTCGCTGTCTCTCTTTTCCTTCTGTGGCCCCTGTGATGCTAATGTTGTTACACTTGATGTTGTCCCAGAGGTCCCTTAAACTATCCTCATTTTTTTAAAATTCTTTTTTCTCTTTGCTGTTCCGATTCAGTGTTTTCTGCTTCTTTGTTTTCTAAATCTCTGATTCGATACTCTGCTTGATCTGATCTGCTATTGATTCCTTCTAGGGTATTCTTCATTTCAGTTATTGTATTCTTCATTTCTGACTGTTTTTTTTTTTTTATGGTTTCTATGTCTTTTTTTATGCTTGCTATCTCTTCGTTTAAGTTCTCACTAAGTTCATCTGTTCTTCCCCTAAGTTCATTGACTATCCTTATAACCAGTGTTTTGGACTCTATATCTGGTAGGTTACTTACCTCCATTTCATATATTTATTTTTCTGGAATTTTTCCTGTTCTTTCAATTGGGGTATGTTCCTTTGTTTCCTCTTATTGGCTGCCTCTCTGTCTTTGTTTCTATGTATTAGGTAGATGTGCTGTATCTCCCAGTCTTGGCTGGGTGGCCTTATGTAGTAAGTGCCCTGCGGGGCCCAGTGGCATAGTCTCCATGGTCACTTGCGCTGGGTGTTCCATGAGTGTCCCTTGTGTTGGTTGTGTGTGTCCTCCTGTTACAGTTGAGGCCAAATAGCTGTTGGCATATCAGAGGGTGGGACTGATGACTCTCAGGCTGACTGGCTGTGAGTATAGGCCATGCCCACAGTGTATGAGCTGCTGTGTGTGGGCTGATCCTGTGGAGTGGGATTTGCTCCAGTGGGTGTGTGTGCCTGTTGAGACCACTTTGGGTGTGTCGGCTTATGGGGCTAATTGGGAAGTGTTCTGTTGTCTCTGGAAGCCAGCCTCTGCCTGTGTTCGTTGTGGGGCCCCTTTGAAGGGTCTCCTGTGCAGGCCTAGGTCAGCCACTGCCTGTGACTGGCCCACACTACCTGGTAGAAGCTACAGAGTTATCTGTAGTTAGTCTCTGCTTGTTCTGGACCTGGAGGCAAGTGGGAGAGGTCACGCTGTGAACCAAACCTGACTGCCACCAGTACCATGCCTGGGGTAGATCAGCAAAAGGCCCATGGCACCCTAAGGCCTGAAGCCACTTACTGGCTACTGGTAAAACTCTGCTGCTGAAAGAGCCTCAGGCGATACACGATTTGGATGACACTGGGTTTCAGGGAGTTACCTGGGTAGGGGGAGTGATGTTCATGAAGGCAATGCAGATTCAGGTTTGGTGCTGTGTTGAGTCTGGGGCCACTCACAGATGTCTCAGGGCACACTGAGGCCAGCTGCCACCCTCCTTGGGCCTACAGACTCCCAAGATTTGTCCAAGAAAGACTGTTGCTTCGGCCGGGGCAGGTGCCCACCACTGAAGGTGTCTCTGATGACGTGCTAGCTGAGATCTTTTGATTGCTGTTGAAAACGCTTCCTGCCATGCATGGGGTGGGGCTGGTTGCTCAGTCACCAAAAGTATCTTGGGTGGTGTGAAAATGGGGTGGGGCATGGTCCCAGGGAGTCACCAGGGTGAATTGAGCATAGTTCACCAGGCCAATGCAGATTCAGATTTGGCCGTGTTGGGGAGGGCTCAACACATTAAAGATGGCACCTGCCTGTAGGCTGCACGGGAGAAGGCTTCTATACAGGGAACATGGCTACCACCCCTCCAGTCCTCTTCCTGTGGCCACACAACTCAGTCTTTCCATGTATGTCTCTGATACCTCCTGAGTCACCATCCCTCCGCTGGAGCCGAGGGTGAGTGCTTGCAAGTGAGTGAGTCTTTGTGTGACCACTTTAAGAGGACGTCTGGGTTTCTAGCTTTCTTCTGTCTCACCAGGATAGGTGGAATCCCCTTGAATTTTCACTCAGATTTTGTGGCAACTCCTCTTTTTGGCCTTGTAACCCTGGGCTGGGGAGCCCTCACTCTTCAGGAGGGACTCGGGCCCCTCACTCGTCAAGAGGGACCTCTGCAGCCAAGATCTCTCCTGATTATTGACCACCACACGCAGGTGTGGGGTGAGCTCGTTTGCATCTCTGCCCCTCCTACCAGCCTTGATGTGGCCTCTTCTTTATATCCTTAGTTGTGGGACTTCTGTTCAGCTAGTCTTCAGATGGTTCTCCAGGTTGATTATTCTATAATTTAGCTATAAGTTTAATGTCCTCATGGGAGGAGACAAGCACAGCGTTTATCTACCCTGCCATTTTGCTCCTCAATCCTGCGCCAAATCTTTTTTATCCAATCATCTATTGATGGGCACTTAGGTTGCTTCCATTATCTTGGCTATTATAAATAAGGCTGTAATGAACATAGGGGTGCATGTATCTTTTCGAATTAGAGTTTTGGTTTCTTCAGATAAGTACCCAGAAATGGAATTGCTGGGTCATCAGGTAGTTCTATTTTTAATTTTTTGAGGAACTTCCATACTGTTTTCCATAGTGGCTAAACCAATTTACAATCCTACCAACACTGTACCAGGGTTTCCTTTTCTCCACATCCTCACCAAAGAGACACATACTTATTTGTGTAAAAGCTTGTGTCCATTTGTTTTATTTATTTGCTTGTTTATTATCTATCCCTTTGACTTTGTTTTCTTCCCCATAACAGCCCCAGCATCTAGAACAGTGTCTCAAACATCCTAGGTGCTCAATAAATATTTATGACATGAATGACTGAATGTTTGATAAATAAACATTAATAACATTGATAAATGAAGTTATCTTCTACAATTCTTGAAAGTTTAATATGGAGTAATTTAAAAGGTGAATTGCTTAAAAATAAATTATGAAGTCAGTACTAATTGTAAAAATAGCAGCAAGAATCACAGTGTTTTAAGGCATTATTAATAATTTATTTTTTTAAAGTTACTGAGTAAAACAAGATATTTTATATAGCTCTAAAATTTTAGGACTGAAATGAGCTTTTAATATATACAAACATTTGAAATCAGTGTTACGGATGATAGTCTTAATTTTTGCTCCAGCATTATTTCTGTTTTTCTCAATCCTTATTTTATGTATAAGTAATTGCTAATGAATGTCAATAATTTTTAACAGTGGTGTTTGCAATCTCAGGATAGTTTTTAGTAAGAAGTAATCCAAAAACTCAAAGAAGAATACAGGAAAAATTATTAATCAGGATTGAATCTTTAAAATTTTTAACTGTATGCCTTTTTTATGGAAAAAAAATTAGAAAAGAGGTGATCAAAGCCCTGAAGCTCTTATCCATAATCAGAGTATGACTTGAAATGTATTTGCAATGCTGGACGTGATTGGCCCATCTGGATTAGTCTGTAATTAACATGTCATATACATATCTGCCTGGGCCTCCCCTGGCATTTACATGAGTGTGAGCCATTGCTGTTCAATTTTATACAAATGTCTGGACAGAACAGGCTCACATTAGTGCAAAGCTACAGAATTCCTAATTAATGAGACATTTACTAGAATATATGTAGAAATTGGAGGTAATATTTCCAAGTTTTATGCCAAATGAAGTTGTTTAGCTGGCCAGTGACTTCCACCAGGGTCAAATTTGATATTGAATGCATTTGATTGTGTTTATTGTTTTCTCTTACTTTAGAAATAAATGTATGTTAATTTAAAAAATAGATTCACTTTTGCAGAACCACTGAAGAACCTCTACAAGAAACTCACTTCGGGAAAACCTTACTCCTGTCCTGAGAAAGTCCAGCTTTCTCATTTATTCATCTTACTAGGAAATAGGAAATTGTAAAAATAATAGCAAGAATCACAGTGTTTTGAGGCATTATTAATAATTTATTTTGTTAAAGTTACTAAGTAAATCAAGATATTTTATATAGCTCCCCTCTTCTGTCTCTGGTTCATCTGTTCATCCTGACATTGAACAAATAATTATGGATCGGCTGTGCCAGATACTCTTCTAGGCTCTAAGGATATAATGATGGACAAGAAAGCTAAAATCCCTGTCCTCGTAGAACTTATATTCTGCTGGGGCAGACAAATGAAAGGTCAGTGGTAGTGGCTACGTGGTGATGCGGCAGTGACTGGCTGGTTAATGGAAGTTCAGAGAACCCCTTTTTGAGGTGATGACTGTTAAGCTGATAAAGAGGAATAACATTCTAGGCAGGGGTAATAGCATGTAGAAAAGCTTTAAGGTGGGAATGAACTTGGTGTGATTGAGGAACCAAGAGAAAGTTGATGTGGCTGGAACACAGAACGTGAAGAGGCTAAAGTAGGTGATGAGTTCTGAGGTCTTTGCCAGAGCTTGTACGTGAGAGGAAGAGTTTGGATTTTATTCTCCATAAAATGAGAAGCTGTTAGAGAGTTGAAATGATCTGATTTGCGCTTAAAAGACTTTTAAAACTCATCTTTTAGAACTCTACGCAAAGCTCTCCATGGTATAGTTACCTCCATGTTTCAAATTTCTCTTAAGCTATTGTGCCATAATGGTCCAGTTTTTTACATGTCTACCTTCCCTATCATCTTCATTTTTATATCTCTAAAATAATCCAGGGCCTGGAAGTAGACACGTGAATGAAGAGGTGGATTTGTCACATGCTTTGTCAAGGACATTGGCAAAGCCTGTTGCTGTGTCCTTGGCATTTCATTGAGAATGTAGACCCCTTTTCTTATGTCAACTATCTCTTCAAATCAGGGGAATAATATGTATTTGTAGTTCTGTGATATAATTCAGGTATTTGGCCTTCTGACTTCTATAAGAGTAACACTTATAAAGTGATTCTCTACCATAATTAAGTATCAGAAATACCCATTGGCCAGACCTCTCATATCTGATGAATCAGAAGCTCAGCAGGAGAGAAGCCAGAATATCTATATCTTAAAACAGCTTTAATGGTTTTCTGAGTATAATCTGAAGTTGGGATCCCCTGGCTTGGGAGCTGTGAAGTAAAATACCAGGGATGCTTCATGAAGTGAGAAACATACTTGCCTTGATGTTGGTATTATCCATGGGGCCTCCGACCAGTAACTCCACTTTAGGAAGAAATGAATCACTTGTTGTAGAACTGTGGAGAATTCTCTGCTTAACTCCATCTTTTCCTTCCTTCCTCCTCTTCCTCTTTTTCTTTACTATGAGTAACTCTGCAAAGTGAGTCTTGCTGCTGATCAAAAGATGGGGGTGAGAAATTGCTGACCAGGCATGAAGAGGGCTGTTTTCTGGAAGTTGTGAGGTCTGCTTACATTAGTGAGCCGGAAGGGGAGAGAAATTCCCAGTAGCTAGAGGGAAGGCAATGAACTTCTCGTGTGTTCTATGTAGTGGGTCTGTATGCAATACATCTGCTGGCTGGATTTACGTTACTTTTATTTAGGCTGAAGTCACCTTAACTTGTTATAGTTCTACTCTGTGAAATTAGTAAACCGAAGTATTTAGGGAACATGGTTACTTCTTAAAAGATGTATACAGGGGGAGCATTTGAGATCTTGCTTCCTGGGATATGTCATCAGTTTGGTTCACATAAACTCATAAAAATTTAGGAAAACAGTATACACATTTAAGAATGATTAATTCTATTATGTTCTTGAAGGGCCATTCTGTCATATGGCACATATTTGAACAGTTTGGGCTAACACATAGTAAAATTGCCACAGAATCCTTTCTGCAAACACTTGACCGATATACAAAGCTCTTGTTTCTCCTGCTTTCTCTAAGCAACAACTCTTTGTAAATACTGGAAGGGAACAACCAGTTCCTTGTTTGTGTTCATTGTTGGTTTTTTATTCTTGAGTCAATTCAAAGAATAGTAGCCTACAAGTTACCATGAGATTCTAGATCTGAGGTTTAGTTCACATGCTGTGTGGCTTCTGTCTTAGAAGTTTGGATAACATCTCACCTACATAGTCCTTCAGTTTGAAAAGGAATAAGATGCCCCCCCCCTTTGGTTCCTCAGGTACATGCTCTAGTTACTAAAATGAATACAATGGATTGTCTGGTCCACCTCCTCCCCTCCTCCTAGGAGATCTTAGACTGCTATAATTTGTCGTAAGTCCATGGGAAGCAAGCCAAAGCCACATTTTGTTCTTACTGCTCTCCCAACCCAGTTGAGTTCCATCCCGGGCAAATTTGTCAGTCTTTCTCCTACGTATGTCCAGAAAGTTTTTTCTCTTGTTCACATTTC
This sequence comes from Rhinolophus sinicus, assembly GCF_057876585.1. Lineage (NCBI taxonomy): Eukaryota > Metazoa > Chordata > Mammalia > Chiroptera > Rhinolophidae > Rhinolophus > Rhinolophus sinicus. The sequence continues at coordinate 37,068,965 of NC_142507.1, forward strand.
TTCTCAATTATTTCCCTCTAGTTACATCAAGAAAATCTTTCTCCTCTCATATTTGCCCTGCCTCCAATTGCCTCAGATTTGGAATCAGTCCTAATCAAAATGCCAAATACTGAGGAAAGCAATGCATTTTAAAGTGGACTTAGATATAATAAAGTACCAAGCAAAATATTTGAAATAATTCAGGGTTCACTTTAGAGTCATTATCAACATATTCATTGATTTCCTCATGTTTTCCTAATCTGGCCTTTCCTCGAGTATTATCATTGAGTGAAGATAATATTTTTTTTGGGGGGGGGGGGAGTGCTTTTATTTTCTTTTTTAAATTAAATTTATTGGGGTAACGTGGTTAATTATGTTATATAAGTTTCAGGTGTACAATTCTATAATATATCGTCTATATATTGCACTGTGTGTGTTTACCACCCGAAGCCTAGCCCCTTCTATCACCATATATTTGAACCCCTTTACTCTCTTCATCCTCCTCCCACTTGAGGGAAGATAATTTAAAAAGCAGACACACTTATTTAAATTAATTATTTAGTTTTTGAAATAATGTTTTCTATTACATTTTATTTTAGGTATATGATTTTAATGATAATACGGGATATATTATATTTGGACTTGCCTAGGAAATTAAGAACTATAGGATTTTATCTTTGGGAAATCATTTCTAGATATCTAAATATTAGCCTTTATAAATAAGCTTTTGGAATATATTTCATTTGCAAGGTAAAGGACTTTAGTAATAATTGGTAATAAGTGTTAAGAGGATTTAAACACCGATTCTCATTCTAATATAGAAAATCTATCAACTAGGTCTTCATCATAAATGAAGTTATGTTCTTTGCCTTCTAAGCTTGATCAAATTCAGTCCTTGGTTTAAAGAATACACTCTTCTCTCTCTCTCTTTTCACTTTCTAAATTTGGAATGTTTTATGAAATAAAAGTCATACTATAACTGGAAATAAGCAGTGAAACTTAGCACAAGGAGTTTTTAACATGAAACCATTCCATTTGAGGGTATGTATTACTCAAGCAATATTATGGAGTGAGTCTGTTTTTGTGTTTTATACAGAGACTGCCTTCTGACGACAAACGATAGATGACATACAGTTATGTTTACCTGTCCCTTGGACTATGCTTCTGTGAGACTAGGGACTGAGGTTTTCTTGGGAACAAATATTTTCTCCTTTTCCCCTTTAAGGGGTCCTTTTAGACTTTTATGTGCTGAGAACATTGGCTTAGTGTTTCTTTGGCTTGTTTCATAAGGGGCTGGGCTAGTTTAGTGAGATGCAACCAGCTTAGCATGCCTGTGTTGGAACATGAGCTGTCTTCAGGCAGGAAAAGCCTGTGTTACTGAGATGCTGCTAGCAAGAGATGTGTATTTGTCCTGGCTGTAGCTGTCAGTTCTGGAAGAACATCTTTTCACATTGACTATGAGAATTCTGGTTCCTATCCAATTAGATGGGAAAACACACATGGCTAATGTTGTCCGCAGTTCTCCTAAATGGCCCATCAAGGAGCTCCAACTGGTTTCACTCTAATTACACCCATGAGAGTGGTGGAGAGAGTATTTCTATACTAAAGTAATTCTCAGATAAATAGAATACAATCCACTGTACATCAAATCCTAAATTAAAATTAAAATGGAAAGAGGTGTCACATGAGAGTATTTCAGAGCAAAGATCACCTCAACCCAGTCGTCTCCAGACCTGGTTTTCATTAGGTTGCCGGATGAGTAAGCATTTTCAGGGCAGAAATAATCGATGGAGATAGAGACCTGCCATCAGGCCTGCCTTACTTTCTTGTATAATCAGTGTTGCCTTCATGTTTGTTAAGTAGATGCATTGTCATATGCTTTGTAGACCTCATAATCTGTGGTTTATAATAGACTGAAAACTTGAAGAATAAGAAGAATGACTTACCTTCTTTTACAGTGTATTAAAGACTATTGGAAACAAGATGCATTTGTTCTTGTTCTGTTTTAATTAGACTATTCACTACAATAAATTTAAAATAGACTGAATAAAATACAGCTTGTTTTAAATATTCAGCTGCATGTTTGGTTTATAGTCAGACTTACCTATCTAATTTGCAAGTGATTGTTTAACACTGAATATTTTTATTTCTGTAGGCTATTAGAACAAAAGTAGAATAGTTGTACATTTGAGAAATGTTTGCCTTTTTCCTATTTTCTCTCTTTTTTTTTAAGTTTTAAAGTTGAATACAGATATTGTTTTCTCAGTCACTGGTTATAATGGGAGGAAATGATTAAGAAGAAAAATGTTGCTAAAAATAATAAAATTAAACATTTTGTTTGTGCTTGTGTATGACAATTCAGACTTAATGCTGTCTTCAGGAAAAAGCAGTTTATAAATTAAGTGCCCTGACATTTAAGAAGTCTGAGAACCAAAGTCTTGGGAGCCAAGGAAGCGACTTTAAACATTTTATGTTTTAATTCTTTGCAGAGTTTCTCACCTCATACTTTGTGGTTTTTTAAATAGATGTTCATTCAGTAGACTTCTGTGGTTCATTCTTTGCAGGTAACTGGTAATTGCTTGCTGTTCCTAAAAAACAAACCCAGCTTTGTCATCTTATTCTTTTGTTCAGGAGAAGTTCACATAGGGAAAAATAAATGAAATTCATTGCAGCATCAGTTCTTCTTTGGTACAGGTACTTTATTAAAGAGAGATGTGGGCTCTTCTGATATTTTTGGATCTTCTGATATTTTGACAGTGGATTTGATAAAATGGGCTAGTGCCTTGATTTTGTGGTTGTTGATACTAAGACGCCACGACACTCAGGAGGCTCTTTGAGGAGGCAGAACTGACAGTAGGGTCAATGTCTGTGCTCTAACATGAGAGGGTTGAACTGAATGATGGTCTGTGTGTTATGGTTTGGGTATATGGCAACCATGGGGTACATTTACAATCTCATATTTTCATGTTTGCATATTAGACAGGCTACAGGGCTAAGGTTTCAGAAATAATAACAGTTATGGGTCCATATTCACGTGGATATAGGGGGTCAAAAGGAAAAAAAAATATTTGGGGACCAAAGTTTATCTCCTTTCTGTGGTGTCTTGCTATAGAAGAGCTATGTGCTAGATACAAATCTGAGTACTTAACATATATTGTTTAATTCATTTAATCTTCGCAACAGACTTATGAGGCAGTTACGGTTATTATTGCCACAGGTAAGGAAATGGAAGCAGAGAACTGATGTACTACAGCTCGTAAGTGCAAGAGCCTGAATTTGAACGCAGGTAGCTTGGCTGTGGACTCAGGGTACCTAACCACCACATTCTGTCACCTACTCTCCAGATAGATGCTCTGCATTTAATGACTGTGTGACCATGTCATGCTTGTTCTCACATAAAGTACCCGCTTTCTAGCCACTATGTGTTCATATCATAGTCAAACATTTTTGGAGTGTGTGCTATGCATCAGACACAGTGTTGAGTCCTGCAGATGTGGAAGAGATAGAAATCCTGCTCTCAGACTTACAGCTTAGCCAAGGCGACAGACTATAAGAACCACAGAAACACGTGATGACAAACTGGGGTAAGAATTGGAAGGAGAAGAGCAGGGGACTTTGAGAACATGAGGGGCCTGATATCATCAGGTCGCCAAAGAAGGCTGCCCTGCCAAAGTGACTTAGAGCTGTGGTCCCAAGGAAGGGGAAGAGGTGGCCATCTAAACACGACCAGGATGCAAAGAAGGCTCGAATTCAGTCTGATCACTTCATGGACCATTCCTCTTTACAGCCCTGTTGACACTATCGTTAAGCTCCTTATCGAAGTTGCAGACTTTGCCTGTGTCCTTGGATGTGTGTAGGTTCCTGTGCAAATTGTGAGCAGCAAGTAAAAACCCACTGATCTATGAGGACTTTTCTGTTCTGCCTCTTGCCTCCTGCCTTCCATCAGGTGTTGGGAGTGGCTGAGTGGAGCTCTAGAACAGACACAGGGCAAGTGGGAGAGTGAAAGTCTGGGTCCAGTAATACGCCTTGATTCAAAATACTTCCTATAAGCGAATACAAATCATTTGAGTGAGAGCTTTTATTTTTTAAATCGTTTCTTTCTTACTTTCTCTTTTAGCAAGCACATCGTTGAAGAATTGACTATGCCTAGTTTGATATTCTCATAAGACTGGGCTCAGAAAGTTAATTCCACTAGCTCCCCTGGGCATTACCACTAAAGTTGGAGTGACATATTTTTAAAATCTCATTCACTAATTAAACTGAGTTAACCCTCTAGGGAGGATGTACTCTGACTACTGTGGGGGAGGGGGAAATTCCCCTTTCCCTCCTCTGAATTCTTTTGGCTGGCCGGACAATCAAATCAACAAGAGGAAGATTGACAAGAGAAAATCAAATTTAATCTTGTACACATGGGACCCCTGCAGATCAGAGGTTTGGAGACAGAAAGGGGGATTGAGGTGTGCAATACATGCTCAGCTAGGAATGAGGTAAGGTGCTCTGGGGACTTCAGAGGGTCACTGCAGGATGATAAGAAGAACAGACATTATGTAAATTGACATTTGCCCTGCTCTATGGATAGGTCAAAAGAAGTTCCCTCTAATACTCTCATATGGATGAGGCCCTTCATTCAAATTTGTCTATGTAGTTAAGAGGAAGGAGGGGAGAAGTTTCTCTTGAGCCTGAAGCTAAAATTGCCTTTAGCTCAAAGTCATCTGCCTACTACTGAGCAAATCTTGGAGTGGCTCATTCTGGACCCCTACAGTATCTTACAGGTTTAAAGCAGTCACTTACTAAACATATATTTACCCAGCATCTCTCTGACAGGAGGCATTGTAAGGCGAATAAAGGTTTGGAAAACTTGGTTACCACACTCAAGGAGCTTTCTACTTTAGTATAAAGGAGAATAATCACAACAGAGCTGTGAGGGCCCATCAGGAAGTGGTTAGGAGCAGATATGGGAAACGAGACTGCCTGACTCCACCTCACCGTAGCAGTGTGACCAACTGGAGCAACTGGGTCTCAGCATTTCCTGTGTAAAGTAGAAATGGGGATAACAGCGGCACCTCCCGCAGGGTGATTGAAGATTAATGAGCCAAATTGTGTAAAGTGCTTAGAATAATGCCTGGCACTGGTATGCACTATATAACTGTTTGATTTTAGTATCATAATTATCATGGTCCTTATCACTCTCAGAGTTGAATCTAAGAAGTAAGGGGAAAGGATTCAAAGCTGAAGAAGTAAGGTATCATGGAGGTGGTATTTGAGTTAGATCTAATGAAATAAGATTTAAATAGGCAGAGATGATGTGTAAGTATTCTAGAAAAAAACCTTAGATGCCAGAAGGTGTCACGTATGTTTAGGGAGTTGTGAGGAGTCCAGGCTAGTGGATGGGGTTTATTTAAGGAACAATGACAAATTCACCTGGAAAGGTAGGTTGGGACCTTACTGTGGTGAAGGGTTGGCAGCCTGGCTGGGCTTTTTGAGGAGGTTTTGATTTAGAAGTATGTGCAGATTAATTCTAAAAGGATTTTATTTAATTTCTAGGTTGGTTTGGTGTTTCTATAAAATTAGTCCAAACTTAATATTTGTTGAATTACTTCTCAATGTGTGGTATACAGAAACACTTTAAAATTTTAAATTATGTAATTTAGTATTCATTTATGTGTAGACTCCATGCAAAGTTTTCCACTGATAGCAATGATATAAAACACTTTAGGAGAAATTGATGTAACTTAAAAGAGAATGTGTATTTAAAGAGAAATGGTAATACATGATGCTACATGTGGTGGCAGAAGTGGGAGAGTTGATGTATGATTAAGTTTTTGGAAATACTCACTTATTGGTAAACAATATATATTATGTTGGTTGCAGTACTATAATGTTAATTATGTCGTAAACTAGAAACCTCATAGTTATTGGAGATATACAAGTATATACGTATACTGGCTCTTTAAGAATCGTTTGTTAAGGAAATTGAGTATTTGGGTCCTTGGTACCTGGCATCAAACTTAATTAAGCAGAAAAAAGTTCACTATAATTGGTTGACTCCTAGTCAGTTAAAAACATGAAAGTATATGTCAAATGCTATTCTACTGAGAAAGTTTTTGAACTTCCTGGCAAGAGAAGAGCAATTTTGTAAAAGTGATGCATATATTCACTATTCCGGGGATAAATTGGTATGGCACTCGGAGCACTATGCAAAGGGCTTTTGTTAAGTTTTAGCAATCAAACGTTTCGGAAGATTCTTACAGTTTGGTTTTATATATGCTGATATCTTGTGAGAAGAGTAGACAGTGTATTATTTTGTTTTTCCTGAGAAGAAGAAAAGGAAAGTCGAGATATTGAGGACATGCTTTGAAATTAATTTTATTCTGAGAATGGTTTTAGAAATATTAGAATATCTGGTAACGAATTTTTGATGCTAATTAGATAAAGATTTTGTTTTTAGAAAATATGCATTTAATATTTCATAACTACCGTATTGAGTTACTCCACATTAATAAAAAAACCAACAAATTAATCCATATCTGTACAAAATACAAGACATGTGGAGCTAGTAGGAAATATAAAGTAGAAAGTACTTCTTCACCCCCCTAGTCCTCCACCAGCCCTATTTCTCAGACACAACAACTGTCAACAGTTTGAAGTCACCTGATTTTAAATATCAAGTGTAATGGCATTTAGGAATTTGGAAGAGTAGAGATCTTTTTTTCCAGGTTTGTGCTTCTGTACCTGTGTTTATATTTTCAAGCAGATGTAACATGTACAGTTACTGTGGCTTCGAGTCAGATCTGTGTTGGAATTCTGACTTCACCCCAGAGCAGCAGTGGGAGTTTGGAAAGTTCCTTACTGTTCTGAACTTCAGATTCTTCAACAGCAAGGCTTAAATGTGGTTTCCTTCCAAGGTTTAATTAAGCCTCATCTGTATCTCTGCCTGTTTCTCTTTTTAATAGGAGACATAATATCTAAGAAGACCTGACATGAGAATCCATGACATATTTTCGCCAGGAATTTGGTATTTTAATGGCCCCAGCATGCGTGCATTCTGCAATGCCCTCGTTTATTAGCACATTTCACCACTCTCCCACGTACCTATGATTAGGTTGTAAAAGGTCATTGCATTTACCTGCCCCTAGAGTCTTCCTGGAATTTAGATGGCCTCTGTTGGGTTTCACTTTGCACTTATTAATAATTTAGCACTGGGATAAAAATAAAAACAAAGACTCTCATCTTACAGTGTGAGGACATAGGTCATGTGTGCTAAGTCATGCAGGTAAGATGAGTAGCGAAACCCTGTGGGGCAGCCAGTGTAAAGAAATATTTCATGCAGGCTGTTGCCTCCCTCCTGCAGAATAACTGCATCCCAATGAAAGGGAATTAATGTAATTGCTCCTGAGGTGGGAAATGTATTTTTGCTTTTCAAAGGTTTTTGTATAAGCTTTAATTATCTAATCCAAACACAGAAGCTTTCTCCAAGCAGCTTTCCCTTTTAGCAGGCAAATACCGCTGCATCTTTAGTCTTGACAATCACTGCATTATAACCAACTCTATTTATATTATATAACCTACCCATTAGAGTACTATGCAGTCCCGTTTTAATATTGGTTACCGAAAATGGTTTTTAAACTAGGGTTGGCAACTTGAGATGTGATTCTCCGTTTGTATAGTCTGGGCCTCGTGTCTAGATTATTCTTTTATAGTGGTTTCATTTTCTGTGCTTTTTTTGCTTGATATTAAATTTACAGAGCACTGCTGTCTGCTTTATCAGACCTTCGTATTTACTTGTCAAATGAATATGGAGCGTCCTTATTAAACATACAAGTATTTTTTATGTATTTATTTTGTTTTCTTTCTTTAGAGAATTCAGAATTGAGATGTTTTCTAGTCCTGAAAAGTATTAATAATTATTAACACATACATGTAATATATTGCTAGTAGCGTAGCTTAAAGCTCAAAGAAAGACTATAAGGAGAGGGTAAAGCCTACTTTGTAAGAACTGAGACTGCCATTCTTGCCATTGAAATGCATAGGGTTTTGTGTTGGAACATACTAAGGAAATAATGTTATTCCAGGTAGAGGGGATTTTAGGAATCAAATTTGATTCAGACTATAGAGGAAAAGGATCAATGCTCTCAGCACAGAATTAAAACATTGAAAATGCACTTAGAATAGCACCAAACTCTTCCCATGGTTTGTATTGCTTTTCACAATCCAGCCCCTGTCTGGCTGTCCCACCCACCCCTGCCCTAACCACACGGATCTCCTCTCTGTCCAACTCACCAAGCGCTTTCCTGCCTCAAGGACCCTGGCTTTGTTACTCCTCCTTTCCCTTAGGTCTTCCCATGGCTCTACCCCTGCACATCTCATCACACATGACTTCCAGAGACCTCTCCCAACTGCCTTAGCGACTGCCTTAGCTTAAGCAACCCCTTTCTGTTATCATTCCAGGATCCTGTTTATTTTCTTTTCAGCACTTACCTTGGATGTTTGTTTTTGTTGTTAATTATTGTCCTTGCCTCACAAGAATATAAATTCTATTAAGAGAGGTACCAGTACCTGATAGAGTGCCTGGCACATACTATATAGTCAATAAGTTGACTAAATGGAAGTTGTTTACTGGTTTGAAGAGCTCCTTTTTGTTTATGTCTTTGTTTAAGATTAGTTTGTCATGCTGGAAGCAGAGGTATCAAGAGACAAGCCAATATGTTCTCCAATACTATTACCTGCCTGCATTTTCACTGTTTTGTTGTGATTTTATTGTGTGTTTAGAGAGCAACACAGACTTTCCTCAGAGCAGACAGAGAACTCAGTAGCTCTCCCATGGGTATTGCGCTCACCCTTAGATGTCTTTCAAAGTGCACCAGGCACTGAATTACCTCGTGGCAGATCTCCTCTGAAAGACAGCGAGGCCCATATTGGTCTTTGGTGAGCACACAGTACAATAATGGAAGTACAATTGTTCTGCTGCCAAACGGGAAAACCCTGCCATTGTATCTGTTCAATGTGCCTGTTCAGTGTGCCTTGTAACTCTTTATGGATCTGCCTTCTGTCTCTAAGCTCTTACTCATCCTTAAGCCAAAGGCTACAGGTCAGTTGCTGTCTAAAGACTAACATCATCACCATGGCAGTTGTACCTCAAAGTGGAATAAATGAAATCCAAGTTTGGTGAATAATTAAATTAGTTGTGTGTCATCCTTGGGTGGTATTCTAAATGTTGCTATTTATTTGTCATAGGTAATCTATTTGAAGAAAACACCAGAAGAAGCTTACAGAGCACTGCTGTCTGGCTCCAATCCTCCCTATCTTCCATTCAGGTATAACTGCTTGTGAGACTTGGGCTGTAGCATTTTTTTTTTTTTTAAGGGGAACAGGACTTTATTGGGGAACAGTGTGTACTTCCAGGCCTTTTTTTTTTTTCCGAAGTCAAGTTGTCCTTTCAGCTTTCGTTGTGGAGGGTGCAGCTCAGCTCCAGGTCCAGTTGCCATTTTCTAGTTGCAGGGGGCACAGCCCACCATCCCTTGTGGAAGTCGAACCGGCAACCTTGTGGTTGAGAGAATGCGCTCCAACCAACTGAACCATCTGGGAGCTCAGCGGCAGCACAGCTCAAGGTGCCGTGTTCAATCTTAGTTACAGGGAGCGGAGCCCACCGTCCCTTGCGGGACTCGAGGAGTTGAACCGGCAACCTTGTGGTTGAGAGCCCACTGGCCCATGTGGGAATCAAACCGGCAGCCTTCGGAGTTAGGAGCATGGAGCTCTAACCGCCTGAGCCACTGGGCCGGCCCCGGGCTGTAGCATTTTGCTAGACCCTTAACTACTTTAGAATTGGATTCTTGTGTTTTTTTATTGTTTCAAGACTGTGACCAAGATGGAATGAAATGAGATGGTAGTTCATATTATTTCCTTTTTTCAGAATTTTTTTCTCCCTATTAGGTTGGTGCAAAAGTAATTGCAGTTTTTGCAATTATTTTTAACTTTGTAAACCGCAATTACTTTTGCACCAACCTTAATAGCAAAGTGGTCTTCTCCTTTTAGGAAATAATTTTTTTCCTTGAATCCTTCCTATATCTTGACAGTTGACGCACAAAGAGTGCCTTATTTATGAGCTAATAACCATGTCAAGATTTGTTAGATTTCAGTAATCAACATCATTCATTCATCCATTCATCCTTTCATTTCATGAGTGTTGATTGAGCTCTGACCAAATGTCAGGGGCTGAGAATGTAGAATAAGACCCTCTAAGTATCTTCCCAGAAGAAAGACTTAGTGAGGATTTTAAACCACCTGTTTAGCACACAAATCAAGCTTTCGTCCTGAGGAAGGCTGTCTTTTTATTACAGTGTTGGAAAAGAACATTTTGTAAGTATTACCTGAAGAAGGTCTTTTAAAATTTTGGGTAAACTTGAGCTTGTTTTAAAAGTAGAGGGGAACATACATCAAAACTCTCACAATAGTCATCTCTGATAGAGTTGTGAATGATTCTAATATTTTTGCCTTTTTTGCGTGTCCAAATCTACAAGCCTATGAAGTGCTTATTATTTTTAACAACATCATAAATACTAACAATAGTGAAAGAAAGGAATGGGGAAGGCTGAGGAGAAGGGCTCTTTGCTTGTTGGTCTTGGTCTTCCTTACTCTCCTGTAAACTCACAGAGAGCAGGTCCTGCTACCTGACATTTAAAAGTGCTTTTAGTAAATATTTGAGTGAATAAATTAAGACTAAATCCCTTAAGGTTCAAGGGATTCTCACCTCTATTTCTCAAACCACAAGAGGGAGCATTATTAGGCACAGGGTGGTGTCAAGGTGCAGAGAAGGAATGGGGAGACAATACCTAGTGTGCTCCATCTTCTCAGTGAAATCAAGGGGGAAAGTACATAGTGAGAAGAAAGTATCCTCAAGTAATCTAGAGTATGAGCTAATTAGCTATTGAAGAGCTGATAAAAAGCAACAGATTATTAAGCATGATTATATTTTAAGTAATTTGTTATCTGAGAACTAGAATTTTTTGAATAATTAAGATCAGAATGGAAGTAAAGATAGTAGGAAAATTGTTATTACTGAAAATAGAAATAAGTCATAAGTATTACAATTGTAGCCCATTTTTCCAAATTGTTTTTATTTAAATGTTTAAAAATATAAATACCTTAACATGGTTCAAGAATTTTTTAAATATGTAAGAAGGTTTACAGTGAAAACTCTCTTTCCCGCCATTGATCCTCATCTGTCTAGTCCTTTCTGGGTAACTTCTGGTATTAGTTTATTCCATGTCCTTCTAGAGTTTATGTGCATATAAGCAAATAAAGGAACTTTATTATTTTTCCCATTTTTCATCACAAAATGTAGCATACTGCATATACTATAATGCACCTTGATCTTTTTTCACTTAACTCATCTTGGATATCTTTTTTTTTATATATCTTTTCATATGAGCACATAGAGAGCTTCCTTCTTCATTCTGTCATAGTTCTATATAATGTACAGAAATGCATTTAACCAGTCTGTAAAAGGTAAATATTTAACTCGTTTCCTATTATTTTAATTGTAGCTTTTTAAATTCACATGGTCTCAAATGTATTTCAGAAGATAGAAACTCGGACGATAATATAAAGAAAATTATAGTATTGCTAGTCATAAGGAGATTTTAGTAATCTGTTTGCATAAAGGTACTCATTATATGAGAAAAGAATGCTTAATGCAAATATGAGGAGGCATTTGTTTGTTGGTTTAGGCACCTATTGCCTACAATAATAATAGTTTGACCTTGAGCGTAGCTCTAAGTTGTGTCTTTCTTACGACTCAAGACACTAAGAGTTGTGTTTGCATTAAGCTGTATTTCTAAATCCAGACTCTTCATAAACCATACATATACGTTTGAATTAGAAAATACGACAAAGTAGTATATTTATAATTTAGTGAAGAATTTAGTTGAAAGAATACTACTAGTTTTCTGGACTTTGACTAAAGAAACTTAATTTTCCCTAATGCTAGGATAAGATGTGAGTTGATTTTAGTCTACAGGCCAAGTGACTAAGGCTAATGCAGTATCAAGAATCATCTTTATCACTTCATAAGTTATATAAATGTCTAACCACTGAGCTGTACACATGAAACTAACATAATATTAAATGTCAACTGTAATTGAAAAAAAAGAATCATTTTCATACTAGTTCTGGTCAGCCATCATTGCCTTGACCTTCATTTGTAATCAGGATTTTATTATCTACTAGGTTGTTTTTATACCATTTATTGTTAAATTACACGTTTATTATCTAGATTTAAAAAAATATGCTGCTGCATTACATTTTTATTTAAAAACTGGAAGCCTTAAAGGAACTTCCATTTAAGTGTAATTGTTTTATTGTTTAAAGTTTTTTTAAAATGAAGACCACTTTGAAGGCTTGTCAAAGTGTGGTTGGTATCTTAATGTGCCCTCTTCACTAAATGCCTGTGTTCCTTGGTGCTATATGTTTTTAGTGTCTTTCTAATGAAGGGCTGCTGTGAATTTACATAATGTTGTTCATCAGGATTTATTCATCTGACAAACATTTATCTGAGCAGTCTCTTCTGTAAAGCCTTTCCTCATTTTTCTTGAGAGTCTTGGCAAGTCCCTGGCCTGTAATTCCCTATTACATTTTGTATGTTACATTGTGTTCATGCCCCATTACATTTGCTACATACACCATTAAAGTAAATGCCTTGTATTTTGATCATTTGTTTGCATGGCTGACTCTTCTCTTGAGGACGAGGATTGGGCTCTTTTTTCTTATTTGTGTGCCAGGGAATAATATGTAAATCAATTTATTTATTGCTTTTCTGTGCCGGTCACTGTGATAGACTTATGGATCAAAAGATGATTAGGTACCTGCTCCAAGGAACTCAGTATTCAGTTTGTAAGTGTGTGGGTGTGTAAAGCAATTACAGTGCTTTATTAGAGTTAGGAGACAGGTATTATGGGAATACTGAGGAAAGAGGTTTCACCCTAGAACGGGGGCTTGGAGGAGATGTTAGGGGTAAGCCCCAGGAGTACCTTTCATATTAGGATGAAAACTGGAGAATAACAATTCAAGTACTGATTTGAGGTGCTGTAATTTTTCATTTGTATGGCATACGTTGTCTTTTATAATAGGTTAGGTAGGATACTATATAATACGATGTTTGCCATGTGGGTATATTATTATAACTTAAAGGACTATCTGAGTTTGTTAAAAATTATCTAAAGATGAGGCAAATTAAAAAGAATATTTGGATAGCTTTACTAACTATTCTTCTCTTTTCCAGTTTAAATGAGATATTGACAAATAGCACTGTATAAGTTTAAGGCGTACAGCATAATAACTTGACATACATATATTGCAAAATGATTACCACAGTAAGTTAACATCCATCACCTCATATAATTACAATTTTTTTTCCTTATGATGAGAACTTTAGGAACTACTCTCTTAGTAATTTTCAAATATACCATATAGCAGTGTTAACTGTAGTCATCATGTTTTATATTGTATCCCTAGTACTTATTCATCTTATAACTGGAAGTTTGTGCCTTTTGACCACCTTTACCTAATTTGCCCCATTTACTATCTGTTCTTGATTACATTAAGTATTGTAGACTAGAGAGAGTAGAATTCTGGCTTGCTGTGACAGTCAGGAGTGTTTGTTGTATTGTTAGTGTTTGCAAGTCAATATTAGGGTATTCCATTTAATTGTAAAGTAGTTTTGTCAAAAACTACTTTTCACTTGTCCTAAGGCTAGCCAATGGGCTTAGTAGGAGTGACTTTAGCTGAAAATTAGAGGAAAAGGGCATTTTTCACTTACTTTAATTCTTTGAGTCCATCCATCTTTAGTGTTGGTTAGGCAGTTGACCTTCAAGGAAACAAGAGACCTTTCTATTCTGGGTCCAGAGTCTGCAGAGTTTGAATTGCCAAGCCTGGTATGAATCTTTTTAGGTCCTCTTCCTTTCCATATACTACCAAATTTATAGTCTATATTACTGCCCAGTCATTCCCCAAAGTCATATTTATTGCAGCTTACCTAAGGTCCCACAAGGTCACCAACCCTTAGTGTTATTCCCAGATTATTTTCTTGGTAGTCAATAGCATAGGTTTTCAAATCACATTCTAGGGTATTCATAAAACAGTGTGAAAACCCTTTAAGTCTCACAAAACAGTGAAAAGGTAACAAATCTCAATGGCACAACGCTTCTCATAGATCTCCTTTGTACTTACAAATTAATTTTATACTTCTTTGTTTATTGATTCATATGTATCAGCTTGGTATATATTTTTGGTATTGATGATTCATAAATGTGATAACCAATTTTTCCATGACATATGAAGTTAAATGGAGAATAAAACTAAAACTATACAGGCAATAAATAACACCCAGGGTCCCAGTTTGAAAGACAAATACAGAAAGCATGCAGGAAAAATAACAACTAGGTGCAGAGGTTGATGTTGAGGTCCTGCAGTAACGTCCAATGGAATAAAGCTGCTTGAATATTGGATGTCCTATCACCAGTTGTTAGTTTATTTATTTATTTTTTGCAGGTCTCTTGCTGGATAGGTTCAGGAATGCTATTTTATTTTAGCTTGGAGAAGAGGCTAGAATGTATAAGTCACTGTTTCCCAAACTTATGTTGGTTTTCATCCTTGGTTTTAAAGGCTGAAAAGCTTTAAAAAATATTGATGCCTGGGTTCTACTCCCAGAAATTCTGATATAATTGGTCTGGGGTGAAGTCTGGGTGTTGGAATTTCTGAAAAACTACCTCCATGATGTCAATATGCTGCCAAGCCAAGACTGAGCACTAATTACTGCTCCATGCGATCTACCACAGAAAAAAAAAAAAAAAAAAAAGGAAAGAAAAAGAAAAGATTCAATGATCAAGTAAGTTTAGAACTCTGTCTTGGAGATTTACAAAGCACATTCCCATTTTTTAAGATTCTGAGTGGTTCTGAGTAATAAAGTAGCTTGTTTAACTCAGAATTTTTCGAAGTGCTTCATCCTGAATGCTTTTCCACCCCCTCCTACCCCCCCAGTTTCTTTTAACATCTGGCAGAATTCGTGTTCTGAAACACTCCAGGACCCATTTCCTGATCCACACCTGTGTGATATCTTGGGGTTAGAATAATATGCTGCCTTCCATGGAACTTTTTGTGCTGCTTCCTGAGAGTCTTGGAAATAGATGGCTGGCTTATCAAATAGTGGCATTTTATCTACTCTGGACAGCAATATGCAAGTTTTGTCTTAGAGCAGATGTGAGGCCAGAAAACCTTTGACAGAGAACTCACAGACCTCCCACAGCAGTCCTTTGGTGACATTTGTCATTAAAATGGATCCATACTGTTTGTGTTAAGGGAGGGTTTGTTTTGTTTGGGGTGACCCCTAGTGATAGCCCTGTTGCTGAGTTCAGTTTTACAGTGGCTATGTCTTAATAGGAAACCTCTGAAGCAACGATTCTGGGTGCTGTAGGCAAGCCAGAGCTTGTAGGTCTCTAACAAAAGGCTAAGAGAGGTCATCCACTAAGAACGCGGCATTAGGTTGCCTCCTTCTTTCTTCTAAAGCAAAGTAAACATGTGCTGGTAGATGTTAGATGTAATTATAAAATATATCTCTTTACATAAAATGTTGAACCAGATATTTGTTAGCTTAAACATGATATTGTGATTTTTGTCATAGTTTATTTAGCAATTAACTTTGCACTTCAAAGAAAAAGTTCTCCTTACCATGTTTTTCTCTTGAGTATGAAGAATATGGAAGCAAAATTTATTTTATGCTCTCTTAAGGCTTTCTTTCTCAATTTTTCTGCATGATGGCTACCTTTTGGCTTCTCAGTGTTGATCTTTGGACTCATATCTACCCCCTAAAGCAGAGATGAACAATTAGAAAAAACCTTTGCTTTTGATGCTTGTTATGATGGGAAAAAATATGCATTAGTTTTGAACAGCGAGGGAATTGCCAGTCTCCTGAGTGTTGAAATTAGATGAAAATAGATGGCTTATCTAGTCCAAACTGTTAATCCATTCTCAACAGTGGGGCACATTGAGTAACTTGGACCACCATGAAAAGCAGGCTCTTTATCAGATTTTTTATTTTTAAAGTGGTAAATAAGCACCACTCTGTAGGATCTGAGAACAGAAACAACTGTCAGGGTCTCTGAGACTCACTAAATACACAAAAGAGGTAGGTGAGTTGCATCTGTTCTGTTTTGTTGGAGTACAGCAGTGCTTCAATAGTTTTAGTTGTAAAAATTGGCTCAGACTATTTTTTTTATTCCTATTTTTATCACCTCAGATCAGTGTTACCAAACCTTCTGTGGAAAGGCCAGTGCCACACTTTTTGTACTCTTTATAGTACATTTCCCTAGCCAGCCTTAATTGATATAGTTTGGAACAAGATTGCAATAATTTATATTAATGAACATAGTTGATTTGTTGAATGCCTATTATATGAAAGTCTTATTTTCAATACCTGAATCAAAGGCAATTATTTTTTATCTTTATGGCAACATGAGTGTGGTTAACTCGGTAGCACTCAGGTGTTCATAAAAGGCCCAGAGCACAGCCCTTGGTCTGTTTTCCTGGTGCCCGTCACTGCTGGTTCCAGACTGATTCTATTCTGCTAACTTTATGTGACCTTTTAAGCCATGGCTTACAAATGAATTTTCACATCTCTCTGTTTCTTAGATGAGCAAAGTGATTAGTGTAGAGCCTTAGGTTAAATCTGAAAAGCAGGAGATTCTGTGTTCCCTTTTTTGTTAAGTACTGTTGGTGCTCAGCTTTTGGCTCAGTCCCATAAAACCATTTGATTTTGCTCTTTCATGAGTGGGAAATAGTTTTGTTCTCCCCACTAATACTCATCAAATACATTTTTTATCCATAGTCCTAGATAATATAAACAATCAGCTCTTTCTTTTCCCTGGAGCTGCTGGTACATATATGTCATGAATTTGTTCAGAGACTGGAAGCGAGGTGTACTTTGGACAATTGTATAAAATATTTTGGGTATTGTCTAATTTCCAAATATCCATGCAATATAGTCTAGGGCTGAACCTCTGAAACAGTAGCTACTAGCTGTATGTACTATTGAGCACTTGAAATTTCTTTAATCCAAACTGAAATAGACTGTAACTTTAAAATGCACCTTGGATTTCAAAGATTTAATATTAAAAAAGTAAAATACCTTATTTATAATTATGTTGATTACATGCTGAAATGGTAATATTTCAGATAATATATTATTAAAATTAATATAATTTATTTCTTTTTACTTTATTTTAATACAGTTATGAAAAATTTTAAATTACATGATGTGACTCTTTTGTGGCTGGTATTATATTTTCATTTGACAACAATGATGGAGATTGTTTTTGTTATTGAACATAGTTTATGATTAAAGATTGTTTTCTATAATTTTTGCTTTGAAAGGTCAATAGTTCCTAGCCACTAGAGTTTTCCAGGCCTAAGTTGAATGATCTCCTGGTAATGATCATTCATTCATTCATTCATTCATTCATTCAACATCTACAACGTAGAAATGTGCCTAACACATACTAGACCCTGGGCATCCAGACATAAAGGTCACATTCCCTGTCCTTAAAAAGCTCACGATCCTGTGGTGGGTGGGTAGCTGGGGCTTAATTCAGTGCTTGGAAGGCTGCTGAGATGACTTCTGAGATGCTTTTCAATCTGCTGCTCTGCAGATAGGTGCATACTCCCTAACTCCAGAGAATTTATGGAGAATCATGGCATCAAGACATATGTAGGTCTTAGTCATTCCCAATATTTCTTTATCATCAGCTCTTTTATTCTTTAGTGTGGTCTCCACATTGTAAGCACTGTGCCTCAGTTATTCATACTTTCTTCATTTCAAATAACTTCATTACCAGAACTGCTTTCTTATTGTGGTATGTAAACATGTGCTTTCATCTCTGGTTTCATCTCCTTATTATTAACATTTACAGGGTTGCTGCATTCTCAGTAATGTCTTAGATCCTTAGGTTATAAGCCGCCGTATGCAGGTAACCTAGCTCAGTAAGTAAAAAGTGTTTGCTGATTTTCGTGGCATAAATATTCCCACCAATGCTGATTTGGGCTCTCAAAATTTCTGAATATTTAACAATCAACTCTTGGGAGCCTGTAGAGAGACAGCTCTAGGACAAGAGTGAATCCAACCCTTGCTCTTTGTATCTAATTAGGGGTGATGATTCTAGTTTTGTTAAATTTAATTTTTCTTCTGCTTCTCTGCAAAATCAATGCAAAAACATAAAAATAAACAGAAAATCCCAATTGCTCCATCAATTCAAATATTCATTCGTTTAGTTTTTCATTCAATAAATATTAACTTCCAGGCTTTCCCAATGTCATGGTTATGTGGATTCCTATAATCACATAATAGCTTTATGGTTCAGTTGCCTGTAATGCTAGAAGTCACATTTAGAAAGACAGAATTGTCAGGATGGATGGAGTGGAGATGGTGAGGCATGAGGTTGAGCTAACTTTATATTTGGATGTCTTTAGTCAGCTGTTGGCTATAACGCTAGTCTTCTGTATTGAGGGTTAGGGACACATGATTTGTTCTAAAGCAGAGATAAATGATTAGAAACCCTGGGTGTTTGGGGTATTACCTTATCTCTGAACGAAGAGTAGCTTTGTGTTTACCTGTTTAAGAGAGTAATGCAATACATGGTAAAACGATCATGACAGATAAGCGTAAGAGTTGTAGTTTTCCCAGGCAGGAAGGGGATGCAAACTTTCCCCCACAGTTGAAGTCTGTGGGATTTCAGTGGTCCTTAAGGGAAGTGGAAAAATACAACATGTTCTCTTATTCAACTCAGTGCATATTTGGCTCAATAAATAGGAATGAATGAATGCGTGGATGAATGCGTGAAAAAGCAAACCAGGAGTTAAGCAAACAATTGGGAACTGTAACTGCAATAAAAACTGTAGGAGTATAAAGCTTTGTAGCACATTGGTATAATGATTAAAATCCTAAAAGCTCTTTATAGGTTCTCTAAAGTGTCTCGGTTAAAATAAAACTGTGTTTAATACCTCTTGGCAAAGGAAGAGAAAACTGCTTTGAGCACCATTGCTTTTAGCTCTGTTCAATTAATACTCTTTAGCATAGAACAGAAGGAAATGATATTAGATGGACAGAAGGGATTTTGGGTTAATGCAAAGAAAGCTTTTCTTGCTACTGAGGATTGAGGTATTAGGTTATTGACTTAACAAAAATGGTCATAGAATATTATAGAAAATTTCCTTGGAATGAGCTCCCAAGCTCCTTTACTTAATTTACATGTTTATTTATAAACATTTACTGCGTATCTGTTTTGTGTCAGGCATTGTGTTAGGTACTAAGGAGACAGTGGTGAGTAAAAAATGTATAGATCCTGCCTTCTTCAGGATTACTGTATATAGTCAGATTCAAATAGCAAACCAGGATATATCTATGTCAAACTATAGTTAATACCAATGGGAAAAAAACTTGGAGTCCTGATCTAGCCAGGGTGGGGTTGGAAATTTTCCCCTTGAGACAAGTGATCTTTGAGCTGAGATCTGAAGGATGAGCTAGGTAACATTAGCAAAGGTGAGTAGGAGAAATGGGACTGGTAGCAGCAAAGATTCTGTGGTGAGAGCAGAGTGCCCCATCTGAGGAGCTCAGGAAAGGCCATCATGAGGGGAGCATGAACTGAGGAGGAGGCCGGGGAGGCAGGAAGGGACATATGCAACAAGACGTATTTGAGTTGAGGAATTGAATTTTCCCTTCAGAGCAATGAGAAGTCAGTGAAGGGTTACAGATGAAAATTGATGGGATCAGATTTGCCTTTTAAAAATATCGCTCTGGCTGCAATGAAGAAAACTGACTAGACAGGCTAACAGTGATGTAGGAAGGCTGTTGCAGTCGTCCAGGAGTGGTGGCAATGGAACTGCATTCAAGAGACATTTAAGAGGGAACAACAATGGGGCATAATGACTGTAGGATAAAAGGCATGAGAGAGAAGGAGGGACTTCCGGATTCTAGCTTAAGATATGGAGGGATGGAGGACCAGATTGTTGTTATTGTTTCGTGGTGGGGCAGATTCAAGAGAGTCTTCTAACCCAGTGAGTTTGAGATGCCTTAAGACATCCAAATGGAAATGTCACATATGTGGTTGGCTATACCATTTTGGAGTCCAAAGGAGTTTGTGCTAGAGAGATAAATTTGAGGGTCATTGGCAGGTAGATGGTAATTTATGTAAAAGATTTTATGGGCAGTGGTTCTCAAAATGTGGTTCCACCCCCACCCTCACCCTCCATCCCCCCATCAGTACTGCCTGGAAACTTGTTAGAAATGAAAATTCTCAGGCCCTGCCCCAGACCTATTAAATCAGAAACTCAGGTGGGACTCAGCATTCTGTGTTTTAAGGAACCATCCCGGCGATGCTAAAGTCTGAGCGTCTCTGGTCTAGGGAGAGAGTATGGAATGAAACGAAGTTGAGTCTGGAATTGAACCTTGAGGAACTCTAACTTTTAAACATTGGAAGGTAAAGGATGACTGCACAAAGGAGATTGGGAAGGAGTAATGTTTGGAGAAGTAGAACAAAAATCCAGGAATGTAGTGAAGAGGGTATTCAAAGGAGGGAGTTACTTGTTGCTGACATATTAAAAAAACGATGCTTGCAAAATATTCGCTGGATTTAGAATAAGCAAATCCAGAGAGATAGAAAGTAGACTAGTAAGTGCCAAGGGTTCAGGGGGAGGGAGAATGGGGAGTTATTACATATGGTTACAGAGTTTCTTTATGGGGTGATAAAAATGTTTTGGGATTAGTGGTGATGTGAATCGTGAATATACTAAAAATTACTGAATTGTACACTTTAAAAAGGCTAAAGTAGTGAATTTTCTCTCATTAAAAAAAAAAAAAAGTCCCCTGAGCTTAGCAATATGGAGATCATTGGTGACTTTAGTGAGAAATGTGCATGGCGTGGAGGAGGTTAAGATGTGAGAGGAGAGAACATGGAGGCAGGAGCATGAGTAATTCTTTAGAGATGTCTTGTTTTAAAGAGGAGGCCAAAAAGAGGGTGGTTAGTGAAGGGAGATGTAGAGTCAAAAAGTTTTGAATGGTCTTTTTCTTTTAAAGATAGTAGATTTTTGAAAAAGTTTAAATTCTGTTGGGAAGGGTCCAGGAAAGAGATATGGAGAGGAAATAGATCATTAATTGTGTTAAATAATGACATAATTTGAGTGTAGGGAGGAACTTTTGAGGTTAATAGAGCCTGGTGTTTTCCATTTCATGAGGTGAAAATTATTCTTCACTAGCAATCTTCCAAATCAAACTTGAACATTGTGTGGGGCAGGTATCTTGCTGCCTTCCAGGGCCAATTATTCTATTTTCAGTTGGTTCTAACTATATTGGGTGGTTGAGGAAAATCAACAGGGAAGATTGAGTTATAAAATGAGAGACAATGTTGCTTTTATAGAGTAAAACCTCTCAGCTTCTTAAATGGACTTTCAATCTTATATTAGTCATTGCCTTCATTCTCTCTTCCAGTGCTGCCAATTCCTGACCCTTTTGAGAATTATCTGGTATTAATTGGGTTGATTCTCTGATTTTCCACTGTCAGCTTAGTATTCCTTTTCCTTGGTCTTCTAATTTATTACCACTCATCTATCTGATTTCCAGCTTTCAGAATTTTATTGCTATTGTCTGCTCTCTTCTTCTCCCTGACCTTTGTTGGATTCCATTTTTAAAAAGCCTTTAAAATTCTTTTTTTAGTGAGGTTTTGGTAGGTACTGTGTTTCCCTGAAAATAAGACCTAGCCGGACAATCAGCTCTGATGCGTCTTTTGGAGCAAAAATTAATGTAAGACCCGGTCTTATTTTACTATAATATAAGACCACATCTTATCTAACATAATATAAGACCAGGTCTTATATTAATTATATTAATTTTTGCTTCAAAAGACGCATTAGAGCTGATTGTCTGGCTAGGTCTTACTTTGGGGGAAACATGGTACCTCACTAACAGGTGGTTATCTGCCACTTTTACCTTCTCTCTCCCCCCCCAGAATATATAACATGTTTTCATATCCCTTCACTTTTACTCTCCTTTGACTATATCTGAGCCCTGTGCTGCTAATAAGCCATTTCTCTGTTGCCCGGTATGGGTGGCAGGTTTTGGGACCTACTGGCTTCATGTAACTTTCATGAGGACTAGATGTGCTAATGCATCTAAATTACCCAGCATAGTAGGTTTTCCACAAAGGTATTTCATCTCCCTTCCCCAATCCTGAGGATGTGACTTAATTTTATTGCATCCTTTATTATATGTTTCACTTGGTAGACTTCTGTCTGTCTTTCCAGCCAGTTGTGACTGCTTCCTATCAGGTGGCATAGCAACTCTCGCTGCACTCTCAAGTCTGCAGATTTGATCACCAAGTCACCAGAGCTCGTTTCAGTCCTTGGTACAACTGTGGCTGTGTATAGGACATTAGATAGCATGACAGTCTCACCATACTTTGCAGACAGTTTCAGAAGACTGAGTCTGGAGCTTTTCTGACAACTTAAATTTGTGAATTTGTTTAGCTGAATCTAGGCGTGAGAAGATATACTTGAGGGAATAAAGAGTACCTCCAATTCTTGTAATTTGTTTTACTCTTTTTAAATACAAAGAAGTTTTTTTTTTTTTTCCTTTAGGCAGTAATTTTTAATATAGGGTCTGTGGAGATTATTCAGAGTCAGTGAATTTAGATGGCAAAATAACTCTATTTTTTCACTAACCTTGTAACTTATAAGATTACATTCAATTATAAATATTGGAAATAAACTGTAGTAGTATTAGCAATATAAATGACTTTATCACAATAGAAATGACAGACATTTTTATATCCCATTACAGTTGTTGCGTGTATCTTAACATATGATTCATGTTCATTCCTTCTTCAAAATGATAGTCCTTATCAGACCTGCTACTAGGCCTTGTTATGTAATATAGTAATAAAGAAGTACATGTTATGGCATCATAAACTTGTTCTTTTATATATTGATAACTTTGAATTCGTTTTCTGTTATTTCTATGTATTATATTTTATGCATTTAAAAGCGTTATTCTGAGAAAAGGAGTCCACAACCTTTGTCACATTGCTGAAGGTCCATGGCACACTAAGAGACAAGTGTCTACAAGGGACTGTGTGCTTATTTATATAAAGTATCTTGTCTTAGGTCCATTCACAGCTACTCCTTCCTCTGCTTTAGTCCATTAAAATTTGCTTCTCAATATATGGTTTATGTCTTTGCAAGATACTTGAAAGGGGGACTGTTTTCTTTTTCACTGACCCATGAGTTCAGATGGCATTAGAAAAAGAACTCTTGAAATCAGACTTAAATATCTAGAGTAACCCTTCCTAGTTGCATAGGTTAACTTGGAAGTTTCAGGACTTAAGAACCATTTCTGTTATGCTGCTTTGCTAACTTACTGTTTTTATTCTAGGTTATCAGAATGCTGAAATTCAGTGATGTTGAAGTTGCATTTTAATTCATGGCTTAGCAGCCGTCAAGTTACCTTGGATGGCTGAGATACAAAACTCGGTTTTATGTTAACTATGGGTTAAGGCCCTTAAAGATCATTTTCTTCCCATGGAACACCTTCGTGTGCCCTTCCCTTCTGCTGCCCTTGACCGACTTTGTGTGGTGCCTTTGACTTTGTCATTGGCAGGTGCCTGACAGCTCTGTTCCTTTGGGTCAGCAGTGGGGGCTGGGCAGAGACTGAGAGCCTTGAGGTCAAGTTTCCTGCCTTGGACACCTTGGAACATTGCTAGTGTTAAAGCGCTGGTGCCAGTTCTTGCTTAACTGACCTGAACTTGATACTTCAGTTTTATGTTGCCTAAAGCAGGTCTGCTAAGTTGCTCTAAAAACTAAATAAAGTATGAAGTACTCAATTTTCGGTGCAGTAGGTTCCCACTCCTTTTGATAGAACACTTCATGGTGCATTAGAGCTCTCATGGATCCCTAGGGGAGATTGTTTGGAGGGGCGGGATGGGAGGGGTGGCATTTAATCCATGAAGATAACTGCTTAGGTTCTGTTGACCATACATTGTCCCCCTTACATTTTTACACTTGTTTTTACCATCCCTCTGACAAGTGGTAATTCCTCTAGTGATGGTGAATGTTTTACTTAATGAAACAGTCCAGTTCACTGTTTATAAGAAGAATAGTTACAATATTTATTAAGTGCTTCCTTGTGCCAGGCACTATACGAAGGACTTTACAGTTTTATTTGCTGTAGTCCGACAACAGTCCTGTGAATGGTAGTTACTGTCAGTAACTTCATGTCACAGTTGAGGAAATCAAGACTCATAGAGGCTGGGGGGAGGGGGGTGGACACAGTGTGAGGGATATAAATGATAAACGTCTAACTATTACATTGTTTTGTGCACCTGAAACTAAAAAAAAAAAAAAAGTTAGAAAAAAAAAGACGCATAGGGGCAACCTAACTTGCTCAAGATCCCAGCCAATATGGGGCAGCGTTAGAATTGGACAAAGGCAGTCTGACTACAGTACCCAGGCTCTTTATCTACTGTCTTATGAATTCTGCCGATTGGATTAAAGCACTTGCAGAAGTGCTTCAGTTAAGCTGTAGGAAGAGTTAACTGGTAGGATCTCATGTGTTACATAGGTTTACCACGTTCACAGCTGTGAAGCCAAACAAGCATTGTCCAATTGACGTGGGCATTTTATTACCTGAATATTTTAAAAGCACGTTTTTAATGTTAAGTTTTTTTGTGTGTGTTTATAGGGATGCTTCCTTTGGAAATTGCACTTACAATCTCACCATCCTCGACTGTTTGCAGGGAATCAGAAAGGTAATAACAATTCTCCTTGCTGGAGTTGTCACAGTAGCTCAAAAATCTGAGAAAGGAATAATGTCACTATCCTTGTTTGTTGTTGGTGAGAAGAGCGGGAAAGCCATAAGCAGAGGCTTTCTGCTTCTTGATCAATGATTGGTCTGTAAAATATAGACTATACAGGCAAATTAGGGAAGAGGCTTGTGGGGGGTCACTCTGTTACTTCTTACAGAAGTGGAAGGGGTCTCCCTTTCTCATTTAAAGTGTGTTCTGCGGCAGATTTATCACTTCTGTCTGCTGCTGTGCTTATGACATTGCTTCGTCACTCGTTCAGCTTCATTATCAAACTAGATCATGGTGTGGGAGACACAGGAAGTTATCCAAGCCACCACTCTGCTCTCTGTTAGTGTGGAGGAGAGCATTTCCACGTTAGTTTTTCTAATTGGATATTATTACATGCCCATGAAGTAGGAAGTAGGCCAGATATTATTACCTCGTTTTTACAGATGAGAAAACAACCCCAGAGGTTAAATCGCTCTCAGGGCCACAGAGACTTATTGGGAGGGCTAATTCTAATTCAGATTTCTCTATCAAACTGGAGTTCTTTCTAACATCATAAACCAATGAGTGTCAGAGTGTGGGAACTTGACGGTGATGCAAATTCTCAGTCTTCATCAGAGACAGACTGAATCAGAAACTCTGGTTTGAACAGTCCCTCCAGGCGATGTAATGCACTCAAAAATTTGAAAGCATAATATATATATATATATATATATATATATATATATATATATATATATATATATATATATAGTATATGAGAAGTTAATCTAGAAGCTTTGTGAGAACTTTT
This sequence comes from Rhinolophus sinicus, assembly GCF_057876585.1. Taxonomy (NCBI): domain Eukaryota; kingdom Metazoa; phylum Chordata; class Mammalia; order Chiroptera; family Rhinolophidae; genus Rhinolophus; species Rhinolophus sinicus. The sequence goes on from NC_142507.1 coordinate 37,094,615, forward strand.
GGAACATGTTTTGGAAACATTGATTTACAATCTGAGAAGTCATGCACTCTATACTATGAATTCTAATGAGGGTTCAAAGTACATCATTTATCTTGAACATGTAGTCATGATTTGTCAGTCAGGAATGTAAGTACGTATTACGTAACCCATTGGCAAGGGTCATCATGGACTATGAATGTGGTATCAGTAGTGATTTTCGTTCTAGTTTCTTTTTTAGGATAAAATACGAAACTGATTTTGCCATGTTTTGAGTTGAGAAAATTGGTATAAATATGCTATTTGTTTTATGTATATTTTTGACTTTCATTTTAAATGAATTTATTTATTTTATTGTATTTTATTGTGGTAAGAACACTTAACACCCTTATTGCAGAACAAAATACAAAGGCTCAGTTTAAAAGCGGGACTTCAAAACTACTGTTTTAGCTTAAAAAAATGAATTAAAACTCTATAAAGCTTTAAAATAGGTTTCAAATATTTTTCTTTTCATTTAAAAACTATCAAGATACTCTAGCTCACCCCCCCCCCCCCCCGTGAATAATATCACCAACACACACTTCCAGTAATACCAATTAAGAACCTTTATGGAGTATTACTCAACATGTAATCCACAACCATAGCATTCAAAAAATATGTCTGAGGGGGAAAAAGTAATTTATTTATTGTTGTTGTTATTATTATTATTATTTTGCCTATCCGGCCATCTGGTACAGCCTGTTTCTTGCATAACACTTGTGAAATTCAAAAAGGGTTCATACTGAAATATCCCTGCCTGCTCTTATGGTAACTTGTGACTTGACATAGAAATTTATGACATCCTTCCTGTTGTAGAGGAAAGGAGTGACTTTGTTCATGAGTAAGGTCTTCTATAAATTTCTTGTTTCATCAAATGTTGGGGTTAGTTTACCCAAACTTAGATGAGGTTTTAGAGAATCTGATTGTTTAACAGATCTTCCGGCAACTGAGATACATTTCCCCTCTGGATACTCCCTATTGTGGCGGAGTACCATACCTGCCAAGAAAGGAGACAGAGTATGGCTACATTTTTGCCTTTTTAGGAAACATATCTTTCTGACTTTGATGTGTTGGCATCGTCATAAGCATAGTTCATATGTGTGCGAAATACATTCACAGTCATACACAAACTAGCACTTTAAAGAAAAGGGAAGGAGGAACGTGGTAGTTCAAGTGCTTTATCTGGAATGGCGCTTATGGATGAAGTAAGTTGCTTTGTTTAATTAAAGGTGAAATCATTTAAATAACTTGTTCTGCTTATTCTGTAGGGGTTGTCTAAACCAGAGGTGTCAGAATTTAGCCTTTATAAGAATCACCTAGGAATTCGTGTTTAAAAATTGATATAAATATGCTACCTGTTTTATGTATATTTTTGACTTTCATATTTTATTTAAAAATGAATTTATTATTTTATTATATTTTATTGTGGTAAGAACACATAACACCCTTATCACAGTGTCCCTTCCCTGACAGGGCCAGAGAACAAAATCCAAAGGCTCAGTTTAAGTGGAACTTCAAGTGCTAATTTTACCACCCATCCTCTGTCCCCAAAGAATCTGATTTAATTGTTCTGGGGCCTAGGAATCTGTATTTTACATATAAATTATCTTAAGTGTTTCTGGTGCATCTGGTCCATTTTGGAAACATTGGTCTTAAAGTATTTTCAAAGATAGATGTACTACAGCTTGGTTTAATAGATTCTTTTTTTTTTTTAATGACTTGATCATGTAACTTTTAAAAGTAACTGGTTTTGTATTCTTTTGCAATCTGTATAGCTTCATGGCTTATAAAATAAAAAACTCTGTCCTCTTCAAAATATTATATTTGAGCAAGCCAGAAAGTTTTAAAAAGTTCTAAGTTCTTAGTTACAAAAGGAGAATGAAGTTTTTCTTTGTGTTGTTAAGTATATTAGTTCCTCCTTCCAAACTGTAAGAGCAGTCAGGTACACTTTTACTCTGTCAGAAACTGTCACCGTAAAACAAATTCTCTCCAAGTAGAGTTTTAGGAACACATAAGGGCCTATTAAGTAAAAACGCCCTTTTTGCTAAATATCTCATTAATGATAAAAGGAAGGTAAAACGTCCGAAGAACAACTGATTTTTCTTTTCCTATCTGAAAAGTTAATCACTGTTATATATTCGGTCACAAGTATGAATTAATTGCATAGTTCCCAATAGGTTTTAACTGTCAATTTGCCTTTATGTCCATTTATATACATAATTTAACATATAAAACTAATGTAAATTAGAATTCACGAGACATATTTTGAGGGACATATTTTCATGTTTTTCTAAGTGTTTTTCCTACTTGTAAGACAGTCTCAAAGCAAAATGACTAATTTTGGAAGATGATTTCTAGATAACCATTACAAATCAAAGGTTTTAGGCTTTCTCCTTCTGATTAGTGAGAATCATTTGTGAGCAGGAATTCCAGGAATGGCTGAAGCCTTTATCAATTTAGCGTGGAAAAACTAATTCAAATTCTGCTTTTAGGGATTACAACATGGATTTTTTGACTTTGAGACATTTGATGTGGATGAATATGAACACTATGAGGTTTGTACATTTTAATTTTTTGAGATATAATTACATGTTAATTAAATCCCCCCCCCCCCCCAACAATCAGGTATTGCAAATTGAGTGGCTGCTAAATAAAAGCATTGTGGAGTTTCTGTAGTTGTCAATTTGTCCTTTCAGCTTTGATTATTACCTTTGACCATGAATTACCAACATTTTAATTTGGGAAAATGCTGTATCTATATATATTCTTTCATCACAGCTTTATTGACAATTACTTTTCACCTTTATAAGAAAAATGTTTTTAAAGTGTAGTTTGGTAAGTGAAATTATGTTACTTTTATTTAAAATTCAGGTTTTATTTAGAACAAAACTGGATTTGTGTCTTTTAATATCTTTGACTGCATAAATCTTATTTTGAAATATGGCTGAACTTGCTTAGTTCTAAGAGTTGGCTGCATTTTTTTCCCATGGCACCATCACAAAGCTTTCAAATAACATCTTGCCTGCTGAGCAGTGTAGAGTTTAGGCAAAGGCTGTTCAAGCTAGGTGGTGCTAGCAGGAGAGGTTGAAGATGTTCAAGGCCCTGTCATGCTTAGAAGGCTTGGGGTGAGATAATATCAGGCTCTTGCTTTATTTCATGTGACTTACAAATGGCCCATTGTGTTAATTATTGATAAACAAAAGTATCTTCCCAAATATGATTTCTCAGGTCCTTTGCCAAGCTGTTGTGGAACTGTGCATTCTTCATGTTCGCACTGATCAAACTGTTAGAATTCTGACAGCTATGCTGTGAAGATCTAGTAAAGGAACTGCAAGATGATGGTCCAAAAGCTTCCACTAGGAAGCAGTGTCAAATATTCCTTCTTTTCCAACAGGTTTCTTGAGATATTCTCAAAGAGGTTGAAAACTAAGAACAGCCATTCCTTTCAAATCTAATCACTGATCAGTTCACTTAAAAAATGAAAACAGACCTTTTGCCCTAGGGAAAAACAAATGGTTTTGTTTGCCCCCAAAACAAACAAAACAGCTTTCCACTGTTTACCAGAAGGCTGACCATTTTTGATGGTGGCCCTATGTTGGCCACATACAGAAGAATTCACAAAAAAACACGGAGAAAGAGTTAGCCTGTAGCAGTATCTAGTTCCTAATTGGGGGAGGGGAGAGGGAGAGAAATGCAAAGAAACAAGCTTTAGTGGCAACGTTTGGGGTTGCCTCATCACCATGGCTTATATTAATCACCCCATTCAGAATTGCGCCCATGCAGTTTCAAGGAGCTGCCTTAAATACCCTTTTGGGGGATTAGGTAGAGCTTAAAGTTCATATAGAACCCACTTCAAAAGCTGAGAAATTATTTTGACTTCTTTCTGTGAACTGTTTTTTATCTGCCATTATCCTTCCCCCCCACAAATTCATTCCCTTTTTGAGGAAAAAAAAATGCTTTCTGCAAAGTCGTTTTGTTAGTATGAGGATATTTTCCAGAATATCAAGCTGTTATTGACTTGACTCTGTGCTTTCATACAGTGACAAACCTGGGCCACTTTTGATGGAACTGGTTAGAGCTGTGCAGACAAACTGATGGCTGACAAACTGGTTACAGCCTACTTGAGAGCAGAGTCACTGCACAAGGCTTCCTTTTGTTTCTCTCATAATGACACACATGGAAAATGATAATATTTGCTCAGCACCCTGGGATCATAGCTCACAGCTCTTGGCGACTGGCCTGGGGACACTGGCTGCCCCACTCACTGCACAGGCAACTCCTTTCTGTTACACTGGTTGGGGAGCTTTGTTATTTAGAATGATTCTATGGTGTACAGGTAAACTTTTGTTATGTGAGAGTCAAGAAGACTATTGCACTCATTACAGCCTCAGTTTGATAACTTTTCATTTCATTTATTGAACATTTATTAAGAACCTCCTATTTGCTCAGTATGTTTGGTAGGTCATATGTTTTCTCAAGAGGCTGCCTCTAATTTCATCTCTTAATGTGTGGGGTTAGAGCCTTTATTGTCACCTGCTATCATAGAATTCATGTATTCTTGTGCCTCATTCTGTAGATGTTATCATGTTTGACCTTTGTTACAAGCCCCTATCTTCATGCTTATCAAATTAATTGTCTACACAGAATTTCTTCTTGACCCATGACAGGCTGAATGTGGAAAATTTTGCTCTGGAGACTTTCTCGCAATTCCTAAGTCATCGTTATTGCTGTTTGCACCTAAAGGACGCTCTTCTGGGAAAAGAGCATTGCTGTTTTAGTAGCTGGTTTGACATTATTCAGGCCACATGACTGTGTAGCTCACCTGGGAAGTGTTTGTGAGAAAGCGTTGTTCGATTCTGGATGCCTGAGATTGCGTCTTTCTTGAATTTTGGGCCTCTTCCGTCACGTCTTCACAGTACTATCAGGGTGTATTTTTAGAAATTAAGTCTGATTATGTCACTCCCCTGCTTTAAGACCCTCGTGGGCTCCAACACTGATTAAAAGTGTGGAGGGAATGAAAACTCCTTAATACAGCACAGAAGGCCCTTTTTGCCATGGGCTTTTTCTTGCTCTCCATTCTTGTCCTTCTCCCCTTTCCTCAGACCCAAATCCATGCAGCTTCCCAGAGAGCAGCACTCCTGCTGCTTGTGTGCCTTTGGACTGCTCTTGTTCCCTCCTCCTGCCTGTGATCCCTTCTCCCTTGTCCACTGTGTTTACCTGTCTAAGTCATCTCAGCTCTGTGGGAGCTCTTCTCTCCAGTGTGTGTGATGCACTGTTTACATTCTGTGTCCTCCCTGCACTCTGGGTACTTGAGGGGAGGAAACAGGTTTCATTCATCTCTGTATACTCCTAGCGGGGCAGTCATCAAATGATACAACCAATGAGTACATGAGTGAATGAGAACTAAAAATAGGAGTGTAGCACATTTCAAGATACTTCATATAATCTGCTAAAAGTACTACTTTACAATGGAAAGTGAACAAGATATATTAAGAATCCATTCTGATTTTGCAGTAGCATTCCAGGGAAAAAATTTATTGACTATGGTAGACAACCTCATGAAATGAAGTTTCTTTCATTACCAGCCAATCTATGCTGCAAGAATGAGTTTTTTGTTTGTTTGTTTTTTTCTACACCAGTTATTTGCAACAAGGATTGCTAGATATTGTGATTTTCAACCAGGGCTTTCGTGCGATGTCAGTTTAGTTTAATATATGAATAGAGATTGTCTCCAGGTTGACTATATCATCCTTCGTTGCAGCTAATAAATAAGTGATCACACTGGCCAGACTCCTGAGGTTGCTCTTTTGCATGTACCTTGAGAACTATTAAGGTTTGTTAGGTGTCTCGTCTCTCAGTGTGTCAGCTCAGGTCAATGGCAGGAGACAGTTGAGCACCTAACATATGATGTTTCAAGGCTTTGCTTTGGATTAGAATTTGTGCAGCAAACTAGAATGTAATCCGGATGCTGCTTGGTCTGCCCTCTTTACTTGTTCATGGATTATATAACTAGAAAAATGTGAATTTCTGCCACTGTAATTGTGAATTCCTGCCATAGCACGAGGGTCAAGCAAATTCCAGAATGGAGGTATGCGGGCTTGTCCTCACCACCTGGAGAAACTATGGAGGTGTGTCTACCACAGTGATTTGACTATTCCAAGAAGTATTAAAAGCATTTCCCTGCAGCAATCCTGTAGTGTTGATTACACCACTCAACGGCCACAAGTTTAAGGAAACAAAAAACAAAATTCCTTCCTGGACATTGCAACAGCTGATGTGGAGGGATTCCACAATGATAAGACACTACACCCATTGCTGGTTCAAAGGTCATGTTGGTTAAATCTATAAAATACAGATTTTTGAGGTCTACCTCATCCTAAGAAATTCCCCATGTTTTCTTTTTCTCCTCTTTAATTAGTTTTTAATCTCTGTCCTTTCTTTTACTTTCAAACTTAAGAGAGCCATCTTGACTCTGTTTTTACTCAATCAGTCAACTGATTATGGTCTGATGCTCATCTTTATGACTCTACTGAAAATATGCTTGCTACCCTGTTTCCCTGAAAATAAGATTTAGCCGGACCATCAGCTCTAATGCATCTTTTGGAGCAAACATTAATATAAGACCTGGTATTATTTTACTATAATATAAGACCGGGTAATACCCGGTCTTATATTAATTTTTGCTCCAAAAGACGCATTAGAGCTGATTGTCTGGCTAGATCTTATTTTCGGGGAAACATGGTAATATAAAAGTTAGCAAAACCAAATGCTTGTACTTGATTTTTCTACTCGACGACTCTGTGGACACTCTCTTAATTCTAGACACTCACTTTCCACTCCTAACTTCTCAGGTTTTGTCTCTTGCTTTTTCCTCCTTCCATCTCTGGCCATCTTTATCAGTCTCCTTTGCAAGTCCATCCTTTTCCTCTGCCCACCTGAAATGCTGCTGCTTTCTAGGGCCCTGCGATTTCTGGTTAAATACACTCTTCATGAGTGGGGACACTTGTTTCCAAGTTTCAACAACCATGTATGTACTGATGACCTCAAATCTTCATGTCTTGAGTCCTGGAATGGCGCCTGAAAATGTGCACTGGATCCTTGCACCATGTGGTTGCACCAGCAGAGGCGTTCACTGGTCTGGGCTATTGCAGCAGCCCCCTAAATGTTTTCCACCACCAGCGTCTCCCCACCCCAGCTGTTGCTTGCAGAGTTGAAGCAATCATCCACAGTCACAACCACCCACTCCTCTTTCCTTCCACCACACTGTTTCTCTCAATAACAAATCTAAATTAATAAACTAGAGCTATTATTTAAAGCCACATGGCACGGCAACTTTCTTTAAACCAAAAAGCTCAAATATTTACTTTGCTCTAAGTTCATAAGCTGCCAATCATTACGGTGTATTTGCATTTATGTAATACAACTGTACTGTTAACCCTATTTTATTGTTTTAGACATTAGAGAGATATAAAGAAGGCAGTCTTTCAATGAAGAAAAAGACTTCGTAGTTCTGTCTTTTTGATTTTTAAAATAGTCTTTGTGCCACTGTTAAACCTCTTATGTGCTTCTATTATGACACTTATCAAAGTTTAATTCAATATTTTCTTTAATGGGTGTCTCAGTTTGGCTTCTATAACAAAAATACCATAGACTGTGTGGCTTAAACAACAAGAATTTATTTCTCCCAGTTCTGGAGGCTGGGAAGTCCAAGATCAAGGTGCCGCACATTAGGCATCTGGTGAGGATCTGCTTCCTTGTCCACAGACAGACATATTCTCTGTGTCCTCACATGGTGGGAGGGGTGTGGGAGCTCCCTGAGGTCTCTTACAAGGGCATGAATCCCATTCATGAGGGCTCCGCCCTCACAACCTAATCACCTCCCAAATACCCCACTTCCAAATACCATCAACATTGGGGAGTAGGTTTTAATATGTGAATTTGGGGGGACACAAGCATTCAGTTTAAAACAATAGGTAAAACGGAGGCGGTAGTAGCACCTACCTTATAGGGTTGCTGTAAGGATTAAATGAGCTGTGTGTGATGGAGTAGTGCCTAGCACGGAGTGAGTGGTATATGTGTTTGCTGCTGTTACTGCTCTTATTTGTCACTCCCACTTGCTTTCAGACTCCTTAAGAGCGCAGAGGGGATGCTTTGCATCATTTTATTTTATTACATATCAACTTATGGTCCTTGTCTATAATAAAGCCTCAGCAAATGTTTGAATGAAGGTTGAATTGTGCTTAAAAAACGTTTATCCATCTTGTCTTAGAAAGCGCATCTATTCATAAAGGAATCAATCCTGTAATTGCCAACCTCAAGGTCTGTCTTTTCTATCTGACTGTCTACTACAATGATATAAAGGCCAAATGTTTTTCAGTGTTTGGCTGAAAATTATGTATGTGACCATTACAACAGAGACATGCCACACTGGCACAGATGTATTTCTTACAAGTTGTAAAAATTCAAGTTTTCAAGTCCACTAATACTTTAAAACGTACCAGGAGAGTTAGCTGCTCCAAAGAAATCTGGTGAATCTTTTGTAGACTGAGAATTCTGTAGTAAAGTAAATAGTAACACCTAAATATGTCAGTTTTAGGAATTCAGACTTTTATCTCGGGGTTTTCTTATAGTTAAAAATCTGTGATTTTTCTTGATAATACTTGGTATGTGGTGGGCTTTAGATGGAAGAAGTAAAATCCTCTTGATTTATCCTTACTTAGATGTTTGTTTACAAAATGTGGTAGGGTTGGAAAGTACCTTAAGTTCCTGTCTGATCTAGATATCTTTGAATGTGTGTGTGTGTGTGTGTGTGTGTGTGTGTTTAATTTAAAAAGCCAATTTGTGTTATCTTAAATATTCTATTCATAAATATTGACATTTGTATAATTCACTATGAAAGAAGGCACAGATATTGATTTTGGAAGCTTACCAAAGTAAGCTTATATCAGTTAAAAGCTGTAAATCTCCTATTAATTTCTTTTCAGATTTGGATGTAAGACGTAAATCTGTTTACTCCATCATTCTATCCAATATTACCTAATGTTTATCTTTTTGGGTAGGCAGATTTGCAAACATATTCTTTTGGTTCTGTGAGTGAATGTATCTTAGTAAGTCCCTTGCTTCTCCCCTTTGATTGATTATAAAAGGTTACTATTTAACCAAGTGGATGTCTATAATCCACATAAACAGACGTAACACAATGTATTTATCTAGGCCTGCTTAGTGGTCTAGGATACAGAAACAGTGAACATAGAAACCTGTTTTCTTCTACTGTTCATAAAGAATTGGTTTTAGCCTTTTGATAATTAGAGAATACTTTTATTTTTGAATTTTTAAATAATGTTTTAAGCTTAATAATTACTTGAGAGGGATATTGGATCATTAATTGAAGACTGCTTCATTTAAGCAAGAAAATGTTTATCAGAAAGAGTTGTAACTAGATTCTTTATTCAAGTCGATATAAATACATATCTATGCTGGAGATTTAATTTGGCATGTGTACTCATAACACTCATAGTATCTCAAAGATTTTATTTAGGGCCTTATGGAGATATGTTTATTACAATTATTGCAATTCAGACACATATAAGGCATCACGTAAACTTTCATTTATATATTTTTATAACTGGAAAGAAACATCTGCATTTGAAATATGAAAATTGTACAGCTGAGTTTGGATTTTCATGGAAATGATAATGGGTAGTATAAGTAATTAAAGTAGAGGCTCCAGATTTTCTTGATGGCATTACTCTAATTTATTTTAAAAATACTTACGAGCCCTTATAGTAGAGTGCAGACTCTGACTCAGATTCTCACCATTGAGGTCTGCGCCATCTAGTGGAGGAGAGAGCCTTTTATTTGGAACGCTTTGACCCAGTAAAGAGAACACCGTCCTTCTGCCTGGGAGGCATCTGTGCAGTGCTGTGAGAGCCCTGAGGGTAGAGACTTGGAGACACGAAGCTGTGTCTGCATTGGGGTTGGACTAGGATGCTTATGTGAAGAGGCAGTATATAGCTTGTGATGCATTGCACAAAAGTGTCCCAATTACCTGCAAAATCGCAGGTGCCCTCAGCCCTGCCCCAGTGTTCCATGGGTTCATAGGCACGTGGGGTAGGGAGGGAAGTGGAGGAGATGATGGAGCAGTGGGAGGATGCTCGGCCCTTTCTTCAAGCCTTTTCTGAGGTTCCCTTACAGTGTGTAGACCAGAAGCCAGCAACTGGTGATCAAATCCAAGTATGTTTTATTTGGTTTCATAGTATTTAAAAACATAATTTAAAATGGCAAATACAGAGAAATTTCACATGAAATCCAATGGGAAGATGGTCCGCATCAGTCAGCTTTCCTGTAAGGTGACAAGCCAGCGCCCAGGAGCACCTGCCTTTATCTTTGTCTCTTGCCTGCCCCTTGGAGCTGTTTGGGTTTGCAGCACCTGCAGGAGACCTTGGCTGACTCGAGATGGTGGTATATCTTGAGGGTTTGCAATCTTCTGTCCCTCACACCTGACTCCTTCCACTTCCCAGTCTAAAAATTAGTATTGACAATAGATGTTAACCTATAAAAACAGAAAAAAAAGGAAGTGTATTCATTATCACCCTGATACTTATAGATTTTTCCTATCGTTTAAAATGTTTACCATGTTCTTAGAAAGTGCTTATATTTTCCATCTTCTCTTATTTTTCTTTATTTATTGCTGGGACAAGCAATGTTTGTTTTCATTTCATTTCATTGCAGAGTGGCCAGAAGACAAAGTTATTTTAAGCAAAGTACCTCCACTTTAAATAAAGTTTTATAAATTTTTCATATAGTCTAGATAAAAATTTTTCTGAAGTGGATTGAATTCATACATATCATTTTGAGAATTAATGTGTGTTTTTATTTTAAACTATGTTACTTTGTTTTCATGTATGTCCAATTAGTCTAGTACTAATAGAGTGGAAAGCAGTTTTATTTGTAAGGTTTTCCTAAATTGTATAAGACTTATAAAATATTTTTCTTTTCTTTTTTCACAAAATTCTGCCCAGCGAGTTGAAAATGGTGACTTCAACTGGATTGTTCCAGGAAAATTTTTAGCATTTAGTGGACCACATCCAAAAAGCAAAATTGAAAATGGTAGGTTTTTCTTTACTTTACCATCCAAAAATTTATTTCATTTCATCTTAATTTCTTCAGCTAATCCGTTCTTTTGGTAATATTATCCAAAGAATATTTATTCATTAAAAAAATTGAATAGTAGTAATTAGTGTGTTAAATATTATTCTTTAGTTAGGCAGCGCTATGATCAGTGTTTTAAAACTAGCAAATATTTAGGTTGCCATGAATAGGATGCTCACATTACCTGACCCAATTGTCAGAGAAGAATTTGAGAAACACACTGGTCAAACCAGTAAGCACATTGCTGAATTCTTTCAGTGGTTCTCAGAGTTATTTGGTGGTGGCGTGCTCTGTACATCAAGGAATTCTTTGGGGAACACCATATTGAATAATAATAATGATGTTGACAGTACGTGTCCTTTATTGAGTACTTACTATGTGCTAATTACTAGCTAACCACAGCACTATCTCATTTAATGCACACAATTCTATGAGGTGTAGGTACTATTACCTCCATTTTACACAGGAGAACATCGAGACTTATGAGTAAGGAATTTGCCCAAAGTCTCAAAGTCATAGTCAGAACTGGTACTCTATCCCAGAGCTTGGTTCCTAAACATTGCCACTGCACTGATCTATTTAGGCCCATCACGACAACTAGGAAAAATTTGGTAGCTGACAATAATTAAATTAGTTATTTGCAGTATATGTATAGCTGGGGCATATACAGGAAGAAAAATAAAAGCAAAACAAAAAATAAGCTTCTAGAATGAAACACGATCGGCTAAGTATTTTCCCATTAATATTTATTTTCTACTTATTTATTTTCTCATCTGCTAATATTCCCTAGAAGACAAGATAGTCACCGAAGGTATAAGAATAATTTAGGGGAGAAGTACATTAAATTTAAAAAAATCACCCATGAACATAATAGCTCCTTTTTTTTGCTCTCTACCTGGTCATACCTGGAATATCAGGTCTCTGAGGGAACAGGATTTGAAACCCCCTCGTCTAGATTTATTCTTCTTTCATCATTATCATCATAAGTATATATTCTGAAATCTAGTTGCATTGTATATTGTTATTCATGTGTTTAGATTTGATAATTTGTTTGAGTGCCCACATGTGCATATCGCTTCATACCTATGACATATCTACTAGGGAACTCTGCTTGAATCATAGTTTTCCTCCGGGCCTGGGTCGTCCCGGCGAGAAGCTAACAAACAGGAGGCCTCTGCTGAAGCCAGAATTCCATCTTCTCGTTCAGAATCCTTTTTGCTCCAGACAGTGATTAATTAACCTCTGGCCTGTTGGGTTGTTAGGAACTACATGTTGGGTGCCCGAGGAAACTGCTTTCTCACAGTTGGTCTTTGAAGACAGGATTGATTAAACCTGCCTTCGGCTTTCTGTGTAAAATGATCTGCCGCAAACCCAGAAAATCTTTGTAGGTATGTGATTTCTGTAGTGGCTTTGTTGTTGGGTGTTCATTTGGCAAAGTTGGAAGAATTTTGCCATTTAGGATTCATGTGTTTTATGAAATTTTCTTAAAAAAAAGATGAGGTGCAATTTAAAAAGTCATTTTAAATATTTTTATAGAGGTAATACATGATTATTTAAAAAAAGAAAAGAAAATGCAGGTGAACTAACAAAAAGAGCATAAGAATAACTTATAATTCTACCCAAGTTTTCTAGTTTTGCTAGTTAATGGGATTATTTGGGGATTTTAATTTTTTTCCCATCTGCTTCTCTTTATTTTTCACTTGCACACATTTTTTTCTCTCTCAATGAACACACACACACACCCACACACTCACACACACTTATAAAAATATTCCATTTTTTTTACAAGCATGGAATCATAACATAATTATTGTCTTATAGCAGCTTTTTCAGTTAACATATCACAGACTTCTTTCCATAGCAGTAACTGTAGATCTTCCTTATTATTTTCCATGACTGCGTTGTATATTATTCAATGACTGTGCCATAATCACATTAATTATTTAATCAATCAATCAATTAATTAATCATTTTGGGTGAGACCTACCTTTTAAAACTGTTGTGGTTGGCATATGTGTTCATCTTTTTTGCAGCTCTAGTTTCTTCTCTAAAATCTTAGAAGTAGATTCACTAGATAAAAAGACATGAATACTTTTATGTGAGAATTCTTAACTGTCAAAAATCTTAAAAATTCTTTTTAGTCCCTTATTGCAATATAGGGAAATAATTATAGCCACCATTTGCTTATGTGCTAGAAATGATGCTAAGCCTTTTGTGCACACATCATCTGATAATCAGAACCACCCTCTGGAATAGGTGGTAGTTCTTTCATGGAAGAGAGGATGGAAGCTTAGAGGCGTTACCTGAAAGTGCAGTGTGTGGATTCAAACACAGGTCTCTTTGAATCTAAATTCTGTGTTCTTTTAAATTTTATTACAGAGGAAGTACCTGTTCACTATAGACAATTTAAGCACTATAGATAAAAATTCGCCTGTAATTATATAATCCAATTATATAATCCATATAATAATTATATAACCACTATTAAGATATTGCTCTATACAAATCTTTTTTTTTCTATGCATATATTGTGCCCTCTCACATTGAAGAAAGAAGGTCTGAAAGTGCTGCTTATCTAGTATTTGTTGGTTTTTATGATATCCAGAACAATTTCATTTAAAGCTGTCATTGGTAAAATATTGATATTTTACAGGAGTCCTCATTTTAAGATCTGATATTCACTAGAAACTTCATCATGTTTTTTTTTAAGGCATATACCTTTGTAAGCCCTTTTTGAACTTAAAAAGTAATTTTGTGATGGAATTAATGAAATTGATCCAATTACAGTGAAATATTGGTACACTTTTTTTTTTAATTGAGAAACCCTGTGTTTCCTGAGGAGGCTGAAAATCATTTTAAGGGTCTGTTAGTATTATAGAAAAGGTAGATTTTTAAGGAATTAATACTCAAATAGCTGTTGTTAGGATGTATCAAGGAAGTCCTAAAATCTTGGGATCTGGGCAGAATTCAACAGAGAACCACTAGGAGTTTCTGTCAGCCATCTTGGTTCCCATTGTTTTGACAGTGGAGAAGAGAAGAGCCCTATCTCTTTTTTGGTTAAACAAGTTTGAATTGATAAATGACTAATATAGTGGTAGAATGAAATATATTTTGGATTTCAAATTTTCCAAAGCCCCTCAAAACTCTCAGGTGGCAATGTCCTTCTCATCTCTATTTTAGAAAGGAAGAAAGGGAGGGAGGGAGGCAGCGAAGCAGGGAGGGAGGGAGGAAGAAAAAAGCACAAAGGTAGCTTCAAGATAGGAAATCCCAACAATTTGAAGTGTCAGCCTTCTTTTTTTTTGTTTTTTTTGTTGTTTTGTTTTTTAATTTATTGGGGTGACAAGTGTTAGTAAAATTACATAGATTTCAGGTGTACAATTCTGTATCACATCATCTATAAATCCCATTGTGTGTTCACCACCCAGAGTCAGTTCTCCTTCCATCACCATATATTTGATCCCCCTTACCCTCATCTCCCACCCCCACCCCCTTACCCTCTGGTAACCAGCCTTCTTTTTTAAAGAGAGAAGCCAGGTATGGAGAACTTGGCAGGTTGAAGCCTGGCTCCACCCCTTACTGGACTCGTGAACTGTGTGAGTTCATTCAACTTCTCTCAGCATCATTTTCCTCATATATCAAACAGGCGAAACAAGGGGCACATTTCAGGCATCTGGTGAGGATTAGAGATACTGTATGAAGTGCCCAACAGTTCGGGTACATAATAGGTGCTTATTAGATAGCAGATATTTTGATTACATTTTTATCATGAATGAGCCTCATATTTTATTGCTGCCTACATTTGCTTGCCCATTTTGCAGTTTTTACTTTTAATAATAATTGTGTAGCTTGAGACTCTGCTGTCCTTCAGTTTGCTGACTTTAAATGAGGGGCTGGGAAGAGATGAATTTCTAAATCTCTTAGCTCTGAAATTTTGTTTCTGGATTGGTCAGTTCCAGGGCTCTGCCTGTGCTTTACTGATGCCAGGTCACCATCTAGTGGTCAGATGGAGTAAGGGTCGGGTGAGTGCTCCGTCAGCTGTGCATACATTGCTAAAACCAGTTCCTCATCTAAAGCATCCAAATACATTGATAAACACCCGCAAGCAGTTTTCCAGAGGTCACAGGATATTGTCATTGTTTGTTGGTTATAACTCATTTGAAACACTCTTGGGGATTTTTAAGAAACCTGCTACCCAACTCTAGGAAGTACAGTTCCTAATGTTCATAGAATGTCCCTTTTTTGGAGACCTAACAATTAGAATCAAGTTGGATCTTACCTGAAATCAGCCCCAGTACAGGCCCTGGAATCTGCCTGCCAGGTTTCAGATGCTGCCTCTGTCTCATCAGCTGTGTGTGCATGTGCCAGTTCTCTTTTCCAATCATCAGTAATTGGGTAATTGCAAGGTTTAATGAGAGAATCCACATGAAACATTTAGTTTAGGGGCTGGTACGTAGTAAACGTTCAATAACTGTTAGGTGCAATTATTATCATTAGTGTTATTATTTCAATGTCCTATTACCATATTTGGATAACTGTCCAGTGTTCTTTTCTCAAAAGATCTATGTAGTTTCTCTTAATAGTTGGTTTAAGTATAGCATCTGTAATGCCATTTGCTCCTGATGGAAATTCATATATGAAAAGAGAAGTTCTTACAGCTTGGGTGGAAGAGGGGAAGGGACAGACATCAAATCAACTATTAGCACACTGGGTGACAGGTGCCATCATGGAGGTACCAGGTATGCTAGGAATCCAGGCAGCGCTTGTCAGCCTACCACACTGAGGGGGAGACTTCCCAGGTGTTCATGAGCCCTCTCTGTCCCATTCCTTACACACTACAAAAGCTCTCGTTTCCTTATGTCAACCACAGCTCCTTTTAATCTGGGAAATAATTTGGGCAAATAAGCCATCTAGGAACACAGAGTTGATTTTTCCAAGTTAAAAACTGTTTTCTCTAAATGTGCGTATATAAGTCACTGTTTCTACACAGAAGACTGTAAATATGCTCTGTATTACCTGTCTGCTCGAAACTGAAAATCATGTAACTGGACTGTGGATTAGTCAGGCGTGCCTCCCAGTTCTGCCTCCATCCATTGTGCAACCTTGGCCAGGTGTACCAGCTCGGGCTCTTGGTTGCAGGCAGCAGAACCAACTATGGTAAATGAAGACCAAAAGCCATTTATTAGGATTATGTTGCAGAGCTCACAGCCTCCAGAGGGAGGAGAACGAGGCTTAGAAAATGAACAGGATCCAAGGGAGATAATTTATCAGCTGGGTCCAGGCAGGAGTGGAAACTACACTACTACAAACAGGGAATTTAATATGAGGGTTTTGTTGCAGAGAAAGTTAAAAAATAAAAAAGGGCAATACTGAAGAAACCAGAGCATTGTAGAGGAAACAGCTACTGCCTTTAAGGCTGCGGGGACAGAAGCGAAAAAGTAGGGTTACTGAAACTTGGGAGCTGGGAGGAGGAGCCAGGCTGGTGCTGGGAGCTCTGAAGGGCATGCCATAGGGCTGGAGTTTGCATTTGGGGCTGGGGAGTGGAGACCAGCTGGGCTGCAGGCTGGGAGTTTCCAAGTGGGCTGGGAGCTCTGGCCACTTCCGTCATCAGCTGCTGAAGCCATCCATACTGGCAGGAAAGCAAGTGGTCCCTTCCCCCACCTCTGGCCTCCAGTCACCCTTGAGTGCCTCCCATTTTTAGAACTGATAGGAAGCCAGCCAGAAAGGTAGTTTGGGAAATATAATATGCAGACCCCAGCCCAGCATTACAGACTAGAATATAAGAGGGTTGGCTTGCTGCTGAGAGAAAATAAGAAGTAAATAGCATATGCAGGGTGGGAGGCAGCAAGAAACATAGCCCAGCACAACATGCAGAAACTGCTGGTTCAGTTCACTCTGCCCACCATGCTTGGAGCCGACCTAAATGAGTTCTACATGAGAGCATCTCACCTGGTGGGCCATGAGTCAGTGAACCTGAATGGGTTACAGATGTGGTAGTCAGGGTGCTGACCCGTTAGTCAGGTGGGAATTCCCGCCCGTTCTCAGGAATTTTTTTTGCTTTCCCGTTCCCGAATCCTGAGAAAATTTGGTCAGGAAATCGGGAAAATCGGCTCCTTGAACCCAGTTGGTTGGTAGTATTGGCTGTCACTTTGTGGAAACAATTCATCGTGGAGAACAGAAAACAGTTTATATCTCAGGATTTGGGAACGGGAAAGCAAAAAAAAATTCCTGAGAATGGGTGGGAATTACTGCCTGGAAACCCTACTCTGGGCCTGCAGTGGCCAAAGCCCCCAGTGGTCACCTTGGTTGATTGGCCAAGTCTAGGTCATGTGTCTGTCACCCAGCTGACTGTAGCTCCCAGGAATACTCACATGATGCTGGAACCACCCAAAATAGAAGGGGGTTTAGAGGCTGACCACATGTTCTAAAAAAAAAAAAAATGTCTGCAAAAGACTTACTCAACCTCTTCTAGTCTCTTACTCTGTTAAATGGGGTTAACTATTCTTAATAGTTTGTTTCGAGAATTAAAATAGAAATTGTATGCAATTGTGGCTTGGTAAATGCTTACTAATCAAATCTCACTGGTGAGGGACTGCACTATAGATTAAAGCTATACATCTGGCAAAAAGGCTTTAACTGTAGTTGAAAGTATTTGTCAAGTGGAACAAAAAGTACCAAGAATACTTCCAGGCCGACTACACATTTGACTGCTTCAGGAATGCCTTTGGGAGGAGGGTGCTCCCAGGATTTGAATCATACTGGTTGAGGTTTTGAACTTTCATGAGCTATTTCCAATCCCTGGAGAAGGTTTTCCCTTCCTATGATGGTTTTTATTAATTCAGATTGCTGCTTCTAGGAATGTGCCATGACCTCTTCCACTCTCGTGAAATGCTCTTTCCTCCAAAACACTGCTGAGATTTATGAACGTTATTGTGAAGGGTTTTCATGTTCCTGGGTTCCGTAAGATGAAACGCCGGCCTTTCGCTTACAGCTCCTTCTTCCCTTTAGGTTATCCTCTTCACGCCCCTGAAGCCTACTTCCCTTATTTCAAAAAGCATAACGTGACAGCCATCGTGAGGCTGAACAAAAAGATTTATGAGGCGAAGCGCTTCACAGATGCTGGCTTCGAGCACTATGACCTCTTCTTCATAGACGGCAGCACGCCCAGTGACAACATCGTGCGAAGGTTCCTGAATATCTGTGAGAACACGGAAGGGGCAATCGCAGTTCACTGCAAAGGTGCGTAGGAGGCCTCCCTGGGCATCGTGTTTCTGAAGTGGGATGAGCCCTAAGCCAGCAAATCACATCAGACAAAACCAGTTAGTGTCTTAGGAAAAAAAATGAGATTCTTATGTTTCAAAAAAGTAGAACACAAACTTACTTAAATAACCCTTTGTAAAGAAAGGAGTTTGGATGTGAGTAATCGGTGGTGGTGTGACCTTCCAGACAAGGCAGTTTTTCTGGACTTACCAAGTGTCATGCTCACTGACACCAGGTACCTCCATGAGGGAAAGTGATAGCAGCAGTGCCTGAGGGCACCTTTGTTTGTTTGTTTACTATTTTATGGCTTTACTCAATGATTCACAAATTGGGCAGCAGCGTCCCAGCTAGCAATTAGAAAGGAGCTCTGAGGCGCACAAAATGGAAGGCTTTCACAGGAAGAAGGGGAAAAGAGTGGGTTGTTTCAGGCAAGATCACCTCTTTCCACTAAAGGGGTCTGTCAGGCACATGTTGCAACGTGTTGTCAGAACGTGCAAACCTGTAG
Source organism: Rhinolophus sinicus (assembly GCF_057876585.1). NCBI lineage: Eukaryota > Metazoa > Chordata > Mammalia > Chiroptera > Rhinolophidae > Rhinolophus > Rhinolophus sinicus. The sequence goes on from NC_142507.1 coordinate 37,113,543, forward strand.
AGAATTTTTATAACAATTTATTTGAGCCAAACAGAGGGTATGCCTGGAAGCAATATCTAAACAGACTGAGAAAAATGCTTTCAGGAACATTTTTAAATAAATAACGCTTGTCAAGCGGCAAGGGTTATTAGCGCCCCTTACTCTTTTTTCTTCCAGATTGCCCATCTCCGTTCCACCCTCCTCCATCCATGTGCTATGTAATGGTCTCATTTTATGACCCAGCTATCTGTACCCCCATTACACCCTCTGCCCTCACTCTCCCTGCTAGTCTTTTGCATCGTGGAACAGAGTCTTTCCTGCCCATTGCGAGGGGATGGCAGCATCCTGGCTCTGGCTAGCTTGCTGGCCTCTTGGAATAAACTGAAAGACTTGGTTATGTAAATGAATCTCTGGTCCCTAGTGGTGGGTACTTTGGGACAGGGGGTGTTTCAGATTATAAATGGCATAAGGCTACCAGATTTAGCAAATAAAAATACAAGAAACCCATTAAATTTGAATTTTAGATAAACAATGAATACTTTTTTTAGTATAAATATGTCCCAAATGTGGCGTGGGACTTACATTCTGTATTTTATCTGGCAATCTGGTGTCGGCTGCTCAGAAAATAGGAAAGAACATTTACTTTAAGCCTAGTGGTTAAACTCTGAGGAGGCTCAAATTCCACTGCAGATTTTCCAGCATGGTGGAAGGTATTTTACTGGGGTCTTTGATTTCTGAATCACTTTGAGCGCTCTGGGATGCAGCCTCTAGTTCCTCACATGCAGTTTTCTGTAATGCCACTGGGTGGTGCTGTTCTCACGGTTTTGAGTCAGAAACCCTGTCTGCTGAGTTTTATGCTAATTGTCTAGTAGGTGTTGGGGATTGTACTGTTCTTTTCAGGTGCCTAGTGCTGCTGTAACTGACTTATTCAGACAAGCACAGCTTTGGTTCTGACAGTAATTAAAATACCATTTTGTAGGCCCTTGTTTCTATGTTTAAGATTTGAGTAGGTGGAGGTACTTTGCTCAACATGTGAGAGGAGCTGGAAGCTACATTTTGCCAGAGATGCAGAGAGATAGAAATGAGCTGCACGTGGCCCCGGTTTAGACGAGGGTTCTTTCTGTCAGGTCAGCCACAGCGACAAAGCCCCTACTCTCCTCTTCCCCGTTTCGTGGCAGGATAGGGCCCTGTCTCTGGGAGGGGGTGGTGGATCTATTAGGAAGGTCTCCCTTTCTTCATTCATTGCAGACAACTATTTTCAGTTCTGGTCGTCACAGTGGGGTGACTTGCCCCAGGTGTGGTCATTTGCACCCAAACTTTGCCTTTCTGTCTCAGTTTATTAAAGATGGCCCAGGCTCAGGAAAGAGCCTGCATTTCACATATTTCAAGTATGAGTGGAATTTGAGAGCTAATGGGAATGTGGCAGTTCCCGTGTTTAGTAGGAGATAGTCATATGCTCTCTTTCAGAGTTTATTTTTGTGTCATGAAAATCAGTATTTTTCCTGGGATTAATTTGATGATATTTCTGAGTCAGTCAGTTTTATGATTTCCAAGTCCTATAGTTTATCTGTGTGTCATATCCTAGATTGACAAATTCAAGGGAGAAGACATGCAAAGCTTTCATTAAAAGTTAGCATCTCTCTTGATAGCATTCCTCACATAACAAACATCGTGAAAATATGACATTCTGGTGTTAAATATTTTCATTACAGATATTCTGTGTATTATATCCTTGACCCGTGAATGTTGACATTTTAAGAAATATATTTATTTATACTGCACAGGTTTTTATATCTTTATTTAAAATCAGAGCATTTTTTATTTTAGCATTAAAAGTAATTTATTGTAGTTTTGGTATAGTTAGTACATTCCGAGCTTGGCTTCTTCTTTATATCCGTAGTTATAGGACGTCTGTTCAGCTAGTCTTCAGGTGGTTCTCAACGGTGATTGTTCTATAATTTGGTTGTAATTTTGATGTGGTCATGGGAGGAGGTGAGCACAGCGTTTATCTACTCCTCCATCTTACTGGAAGTCCTAAAATCAGAACCCTTAGCATTGAAATCTGTTCTTGCATAGGAAGGTCACATTTACATGTGGTGACATCTTTTTCAGAGTGTCATTTCATTTGCTTCCACTTGTACACACACGTAGGATTCTTTTACAAGGATTATTTTATACCTTCAGTTTAATTACAGATGTATTGCTTTTAATAGCATACTTATCTGCTATAGGCTTGTTAATTATTTTGACATCTGCCCTAATTAATTCAGCTTAATTTTATGGGACTCCAAGCAGCACTGAGGATTTTAATTGAACTACAGGGAGGGGGGAGAGAGAATCTTATTCTATTTTGATGGCTGCTGGAAAGAGAACGAACATGCCTCAGCATAAGGTACTAATGGAGAGACAAATGAGAAACTAACTTACTGGGGATATGAAATCTTGTGATGATTTGGTATCTGCAGTTCACCTTCTGGTTGATAAAAGAGATGGCTATGAATTCTAGAAATTTTCTAGCATAAATAATAATGTAAAAAGTGGGACCATTATGCTGTTCTGGTGTGTGATTGTTGATGTTCTATAGGGATTTTAGGAACCACCTGGAATTGTAACATGATTGGCATTTAACTTGGTATAAATAGAGTACTTTTCAACTTCTTGTCTTGCTGTGCCAGGGAGCCCTTTAATTATGAATGCTTTAACAGATTTGTTAAAGTTTTTATAGAAACTTAGCGAAACGTTCCTATTCTGTTCAATTGTGATAAGAGCTCCTAACTATTGAGTGCGAAGTAGGTTCTTTTTATAGATCAAAATTATAGACTCTTTTTTAAAGGGGGAAGCAACTTTAGTTTCAGAGAAATGTGAAAACTTTGTGCACCACCTTTTTATTGGGGGGGAGTGGTTGTGAGTGTGTGTGACTAGGAGCCCGACAGCCCCTCACACAGGGAGGGGAGCAGTGAGAGGTAGTGTTATCTCCATAAAGACCATCTTCTCTCCAGACAGAGACCCTCATTGGTGACATGAAGGAGGGACTTTGGATAACAGCTGAGCCCTGGGTCCTGCTACAGGCCACCCAGCAGTGTTTTAGCAACATGATTACCTGTAGTTTTGTAGGATGTCTGGGGAGTGAACAACTGTGCAGAAACAAAGTATCTGCTCTGGGCAGAAACAGAAAGACAAGTTACTCTTAATTCTTATAAATACTAAAAGAAGAGTCCCACTGAGCCCATAAATTAAACTTTACTCTTTTCTAATTAATGTTGGTGTTTGAGCTGGGGCAAAAGGTACTTCAGATGAAAGCCAGGTAATTCCCACACCACCACCACCACCCCCCGCCCCACCAAACACACCCTTCTCATCTAATAAAACAGTGTAAATATAATTTTTAAAAAGGAAAGGTTAATGGGAAGGGAATGCCAGGCATCTATAAACTTGGGCTTGATTGTGATTTCATTTGTATTTTCCATGTGTGTTCTCAATCTCGGGTGATACTGCTTCCAAGGATGCAAAAATGGGGGCAAAAACCCCCATTTTTTGTATAAAGCAAGATTACCTACAGCACATAAAGAGATATGCAGCATATCTGTGGAAGTAAAATTTTGTGGGGGACAATTTAAAAACATCGAAAGAGGCTCTCAGGAGGGGGAACAATAATGAAGAAAAGATCGAAAGACACTGATGTAGAGCCATAGCTTTTTTATATTTTCACATTTATAAAACTAGCATAGATGTTTAAATTGATAGCATATCATAGTGTAATTTTTTCTTACTTAGTGGAACTTAATGGTGTAATTACACCATTAGATGACATGATGGTATGTTAGATTTGCTGAAATATTGTGTATTTCCAAGTACTAGGGAGATAGAGAAGATTCTCTTTGTTATTTGACTAGGGAAAGCTGACCAAAGGACCCCTCCTTTTGGGGGCAAGATGCTTAAACGTATCAAAAATGAAGTCATCAACTTTCCCCTATTTCCTTTTCTAGCTAAATATTTCCATGCATGAACTTGACATTATAACAGTTTTCCAGACCAGAGATATCAATCATCTTCAACTTTCCCTGAGACCCAATCAAAATGTCTTTCTAATTCAGCTCTTCTTTTTTATTACTGCTGTCACGCCCACCCCCTGCCCCTTTCAGGCACTCTTGCTCTCCTGCCCCAGCCAGCCAGCTTACCTCAGGCTTTCCTCTCTGTCCTTGGCAGTCTAGCTGGCATGCTGCTGCCAGATCCATCTGCTTTCCTCATGTCACTTTCTTGCCCCCCAAATATGTGGCAGCTTCATTCTGCCCTTCCCATTGGTTAAAGAAAAATAGAGATGTTTACGTGATCGCAGTTGTATGTTTATTTAGCTATTGATGATATGAATTCTGTAATACTTTTCCAATGAGTTGAACTTTGTTCCTCCAAGCACCATCTCCATACATTTGAGGAGTAATGACACACACAGGAGGAGATGTGACTTGATCAGTGCCCAGAGCACTGTGCATCTGGGTGTGAGCACTCCTGACAATACCTCAGCCGTCCTGGGTGTCTTCGGCCCACAGGCTGGTAACCCCTTCCCCTGTGTACAGGCTCCTCCACGCCCGTCCAACCTTATTTCCCACTCAACCCACAACAACACGTTCTCCAGTCCTCCCAGACTTGCACGCATCGGACACTTGGCTGAAACTGTTCGGTGACCTTCCTTTTCTTGGCTTTGCTAAAGTCCGTGTCGTCAATGACACATTCTTTGAAGACACCAGCAGCTCACATGCCCCTTCTTTCTCTGAGAGCCCAGTTTCATTGTAAACCGCATTTCTTATTCTTGGCTAATGTTCTTATGTCTGCACTACTTCGATAGCTCATCATGGTCAAGGATTATATGCTGTGCTTGCTTATATGTCCTTATTCTAGGAGCAGAGGCCTGTCCTGGGTATGTAGTAGGCAATGAATAAACATTTGACTACCGACTCTAATGTTTAAAAACAAAGACGGAGCCACTTTATCTTTCTGTTAAAAAAAGTGTATATGAGATAGAAACAGATTTTAAGTAGTGGAAATATAACTCAGCGTAGTGCCTTGCTTATGGTGGTACTTAACCAATAAAACTTGATAGTACTGAGTTTAGTTTCAAGAAGCCAGATATGGAAAGATTTAGAAAATGCTTATAAATAAGCATTATTCGCTCAGCGCTGTAAACCTTGAGGGCAGGCATCCTGCTTGTCTTCATATTTTCATCCCCCACGTTTATCACAGTGCCTCATACACAGCTGGTCTCAGTCAACACTCATAGAAGTGAGTGACAGAATGGATGAGCCACGAGTGGAAAGAATTCTGGGGTGAGAGTCCGGACACCTGGGGGATTTTAGTCCTGAATTCCATATTCATGTGTTACACGAATGTGGGCCAATTGGTTGGTATCTTTGGGTCTCAGTTGTTTTGGGATGTGGACAACAACCACTATATTTGAGAACCTATAGCTTGATCAAGTTTTTGAATATCTTTGGAAAAGGAGGAAGCCAGTGTACATCTTTTTAAAAAATTGGCTAACATTTAAAGCCCTATCACTTTTATTTCTCTGGAGAGAGAAAAAAAATATAACAATTTGTAAAAACACTTTGAAGAAGTCAGAGTTCATGACAGTAGCCAATACTTCTTTGAAAATCATTTCTAATTGTTTTAATTTATCTTACATAACAGAGATTGGGTTCAACATAAGGAAAATATACTGACACAGAAGTTGTTAAAGAGGAAGAGCCTCAGGAAAGGGAACTTGAGTACTTCTGTGTGCTCGGTTCTCTTTCAGTGGGCTGTGTGCTCTCACAAGGGCAGGCTCCATGTCTGTTTTATTTGTCACTGTGTCCCCAGCTCCCAGCATAGTACCTGGCAGGCAGTAGGAGTTCCATCAATACCTGTTGATGAGGCTTGATGACGTCTTGGTGTCTTCTAACTTGGATTCTATGACTCCTTATTCTAAGAAAAGTTAAAAGACAATTAAACAGATTAAAAAATGACTGTAATAATATAATCAGTTATCTACTGACTCAGGAGTCACACACAGAAACAGGTAACTGCAGATTCATCTCAGCCTGGGCTGGAACCAAGGTCAGGGAGCAGGAGATAACTGACAGGTGCTACTTTGCAGGTACCTGTCATGGGTCCAGCATTGCCTTAATATCCACAATGACAGTCATTCTCAAAGGCCCTCGGGTTGAACTTGGTAGTTTTTCAAGACCTTTGGGCTGATTTTTATACTTTAATACATGTTTATTTTAACCATATGGTCTATTTTAAAAGATTTCTGGATTTAGAATTATTTTTTAACGCCACATCATGTAAAAAGCATCACATTATTGTCTGGGTTTAAAAATCTTGCATTATACTTCACACGATTGTAATTTCTGGGCAGGGTGGGATTTCAGTTGTAGGTGCATTTGCTATATTTTGTTTTTCTTGTTCTGTTTCCCTCTCTTACAGCTGGTCTTGGAAGAACAGGGACGTTGATAGCCTGTTATGTCATGAAACACTACAGGTTTACACACGCTGAAATAATTGCTTGGATCAGAATATGTCGGCCGGGCTCCATTATAGGACCCCAGCAGCACTTCCTGGAAGAGTAAGTCTCTTGTCTTCATTATGATCGAGTTACATCCTGGTCTTTTCTGCCTCTTGTTCCCCTGGTTGTGGAGTGTGTCAGACCTGTGGTTATAAAATGGCTGCATTGTTAGGGAAGTCAATGCTTCTGATGGAATATTGTCGATTTGACAGCTCATGCATTCTAACTTCATGCCTTTTATATCTCTTAGATCAGGGGAGAGTGAGAAGAAAATCATACAGCGATCTCTGCCTACCTTTTTTCTGTCATTTTCTATGTGTGATCTGGCTACAGTGCAATTTTCTTATGTCATCCCACTTGGCACTTTTCATTCTTTTCTTTTGTTTGCATGTCTAAAAGCAGAATGGAAAAAAAAACATACCACACAACTCAGGTCCGTCACTAACTTCGGTGAGGTTGCTGCTCTCTGACAACTAATTCCCCTGCTAGTGTAGCTGCAACTTAGGAGTTACCGAGGAAGAAAAGCGAAAACTGGGTGTTAGTTCTGGCCCTGCCACTAATTAGCTTTATGACCATCATTTAAAAGAATACTTATAAATTCATTCCTTCATTCCTTCACGCACTCATTCATTAACTATTTGTCAAACCCCAGACCTCAAGGGGGAGAGAGATTTAACCCGTAAGGCACAGCCCTTTCTGGCTTCCCTTTAAAATTGTAGAAATTACCATCAGTTTGTTTACCTGTTAATAAAACGAGATGAAATTAGCCCTAACAGATTTAGGTCCAGCTCCAAAGTGGTATCGATTAGTGACACCTTATACTGAAGTTTCCCTTTTTTCTTTTTATACTGGGATGGCTCTATTCTGAATAGCATTCTTTTCCATATAATTAATTCCTTTCCCATTTAAATCATTTTAATATTGGTGAGAAACAAATGATCATGAATTTTACAGGAAGATGGTATAAGTAAGCGATCAGCATCTGAAAGGATGCTAAGGAGCTGAGCCTGCTGAGGAGTTACTCTAGTGGCCAGTCCCGGAGGGAATAGCTAATAAGAACACAAGTGCTGAAAAATGTGCAGTTATTCCTTAGCTTAAAAGAATGAGGGAGAAGTATAATAAATACACAACGAAAAAATACCCAAGAATCATTAAAAAGACAGAAGTTCCTAGGTTTTTGGCCTATGAGATATAAATTAAATAACTGCATTATTTTAAAGCTTTATTCTTTATCAGATTCTCTGCCAGTGGTTTCCACTATTTTGCATGATGTGTGCCTATAGCATGGAGCTCTGTGCTACGTGTCTGCCTTGTGCTTGTACAAATTACCTACTAACGTTAAATAAATGGCCTTAGGGTTAGAAAACAAAAATTATTCCAAAGACTGATTCTTTAGGTGATCTCTTAAAATCATTGTTTGGAGAATGTTCATAAATTGGCTACCTACTGAACGCTCACCTGGCACCTGGCACCTGCTAGGTGCACGGCTCACAGGGAAGGAGACGGAGCTGAGACCACCACTGGGCGAGTTCACCTGATTTTCCTTAGGGCCTCAGATACCACAGCTCTCCCACTTCGTGCCTGCACACTCCTTCCTGCCTCCCTGAAAGGCTTCCTCTCTCAACCACACCTCAAAATAATAGCAAAAGAAGTTAGGGTGATGAGGCAGAGGCTCTCTAGTTATAAAGAAAGGTGTTTTTCATTTATAGACATTTAAGCTATAACATTTAGAAGCTTTCCTTAGGTGTGAATCAATACTATAGTTCCAAGTATGTGTGTGAGCACTGAGGTGCTGGAAAGACTTCCTTGTATAACTGAGGAAGGTAATGTATTAAGTATAAGTATTAAAATTAGTCATTGCTATTTCCTTGGTCAGATCCTTCCTGAAGGCACTGTACCTTCTATATTTTGCAATATTTCTCATAGAGCTAGCATGGAAAATGTCTGCATTACTCACGGGCTCTCCCAGATTTTTTGATTGCCTCCTTCCAGGTGGCGTTCTGTGGCCCAATCTGCTTTGTGCCTCTGAGTGACACCAGAGTATCATTTTACTTGACTGTACGTTTCTTTTGTTCTCTCCAACTCCTATTATTTTTCCTTTCCAAGCCTGCGTCTTGACATACGGCGTGGCAGAAGACATTGGTGCTGTTCCTTCATCCAGTAACTATCTATTAGGTGTGCACTGTCAGGCAATGCTTTTGGTCCTGGGCTTGCAGCAGTGAGCATGACGGTCAAAGCCCTTTACTCCCAGGGTGTTTATGGAAGGAGCACACCATAAACAAGTGTGTAAGCTTGCATATGCAATGATTTTGAGGGTGATACGACCATAGAGACTAGCAGCAGGGGAGAGAGGTGACTCCTGGGGGTGGGGAGAGCCCTTTACATTGAGTAGTCAAGGAAGGCTTCTTTAAGCCGCCAGGACCTTGCAGGTGAAAAGGAGCCAGTGCTGTTAGTGTGAGTTGTGTCCCAGCTAGAGGGGCACACAAAGGTCCTGAGATGGGGGAAAGCATACCATTTTTAAAGCCCAGGCAGTAGGCTCATGTAGGTGAAATACGAGGTCTGACAATTAAGTTCACGAACTCATCCTAGAAAAAGTGCTACATACTGTGTTTCCCCCAAAATAAGACTGGGTCTTATATAAAGTTTTGCTCCAAAAGATGCATTAGGGCTTATATTCAGGGGATGTCTTCCTGAAAAATCATGCTAGGGCTTATTTTCTAGTTAGATCTTATTTTCAGGGAAACACGGTACTTCATTGCTGAATATCACTAGAGTCACTTTTGAAGTACCTCCCCTTGGGAAGCTATGCACTGATGCCAGCGCCTAGTCCATCCTTCAAAGCAATTTTGGAACTCTGTCTGGAATGGCCATCAGAGAGCTGTCATCGTATTACCCTTGATGTCCTGAATGTCATCAAAATGTCTTCCTTTCAATACTTCCTTTATCTTCGGGTAAAGAAAGAAGTCATTGGGGGCCAGATCAGGTGAGTAGGGAGGGTGTTCCAATACAGTTATTTGTTTACTGGCTAAAAACTCCCTCACAGACAGTGCTGTGTGAGCTGGTGCATTGTAACGATGCAAGAGCCATAAATTGTTGGTGAAAAGTTCAGGTCATCTAACTTTTTCATGCAGCCTTTTCAGCACTTTTCAATAGTAAATTTGGTTAGCTGTTTGTCCAATTGGTACAAATTCATAACGAATAATCCCTCTGATAGCAAAAAAACGTTAGTAACATTGTTGCAGCAAGTTGGCGAACTTAATTGTCAGACCTCGTATAATCAGCTGGGTGATTTGAGAGGTACGCTCAGTAAGTGTTCAAAAAGTGGACATACTCATGTAACCACCCTCCAGATCAGGAAATAGAACCTTTATCAGCATCCAGAAGCCCCCCTGTGCCCCTTTCATTCACTACCCGGTTCTTCTGCCCAAGTCACCATTATTCTTACTTCTAACACCATAGATAAATTTTGCCTGATTTTGAACCTTCTATAAATGGAACCAGACAGTATGTGTGTCTGGTTTCTTTCGCTCAACGCTATGTTTATTGTTATGTTTAGCAATAGTGTGCTATAGAGAACATATTATACGTATTACACACTATAGAGAATGGAAATGTATACATTATATCATTTCTCTGATGGTAATAGGGGCTATGCAGAAAAATAAAGTAGGGAAGAATAGAGGATGCTAGAGAAAACAGTTTTAAATACGGTGGTGGTTGTGGAGCTCAGGGAAAAGACTTTTGAGCAAAGATTTGAGGAAATGAGAGAATAAATCTCGTGGGTATTTTGGAGAAGAGGGCTTCACACTGAGAGAGCAAAGGCCAAGGATGTGAATGGGAATTGCCTGAGGCCACTGCGGCTGACCAGAGGACAGTGGGAGATGAAGCCAGGAGGGAAAGTGACCAGGTCCCTCCCAAGCCTTGTAGGAGTCTGGCTTTCCTTTGGGTGAGATGAAAAGTCAGCAGAGGGTTTTGAGCAGGGGAGTGATGTGATCTGACTGTAATACACACACATACACACACTTTTTAAAAATTAAACATTTTGAGATCATTGTAGATTGACATGCAATTGTAAGAACTAATAGAGAAGGGTCATGTGTACCCTTTCCCCACTTTCACCTGAAGCTAGCATCTTGTGAAACTCTGGTACAATATCCAAATCCGCATATTGACAATGATCCAGTTGAGATAGGGAATGCTTCCATCACCACAGGAAGCCCTCACATTGCTTTTGAACAGTCACACTCCCTTCCTGCCCTTATCCCCTCCTTAACTCCTGGCCACTTGCTAACATGCTCTCCCTTTATGTATTTTGTCATTTCCAGAGTAGTATATATAGAGTCATAGAGTATATAAGCTTTTGGGCTATTTTCTGTCTTTTGGCACAGCTATCTGTTGGATATATACCTGTGATTGGAATGTTCGGCTGTTGCAAGTGTTACCAAAGTTTTCCCAAGTAGGTATGCTCATTACATTGCCATCAGCAGTGTGTGGGAGTTCCAGTTTCCTCAGCTACTTACAAACACCTGGTATTGCCAGTCTTTTAAAGTCAAGCCATAATATTTTGTTTGTAGTAGAAATTTGCTTCAAAACTGATGTTAGGCTTCTGACTCTGGAACTGTATAAAAGTAATTACATGTTCTTCTAAGCCACTAACTTTGTGGTAATTTGCTACAGCAGCTTGGTGTAGATAGGAAACTAGTGTCTCTGTGTAGATATTGCCCATTTGTGTAGAGAGTCAATAAATATGTACGGTAAGATCCACAGATCCTAATGTGGATGTGGGTATTCTGAACTTCTCTTATTCATCGCGTTTCTACTTTGGAGTATTTGAAGTAGGAGAGCCCTGTGATCCATGTGTTATTTAAGGAAGATTGGGCTGCGGCAATATGAAAACGAATTGGATGGCGGGAGATTGGAGCCACAGGAGCTAAAACAGAGACCACTGGACTGTCTTCTAAAGGGGATGGGGTCTTCCACGGGGCTAGAAGTTGGACTGAAGAGTTAGAGATGGGTACCAGGGACATTGCCCGAAATAAATTTCAGGCTTCCAAGACGGACTGATGATATGAGAGCTGAAGAGAGTGACGTGAATGATGACGCAAAGGCATGAATAAGTAACACATTCATCAGAAAAGAAATAAGAGGATTAAAAAGTTTTCTTATAGGTTTTCATCTGTCAAAAATGAATGAGCAACTTAGGGGGATTGTATTCTTTCAATCTGAGCAATGCAATCAGTGCTTTTTAGGTAATTTAATTCTAAATTTGTGACTTTAGGAAAGCTGGTTTGTCACATCCTGCTGGTCCTTGAATACCAAAACATGCCCAGGTGTTTGATTTCTATGTCTTGAAGAAACCGTCCTTTTATGTCACCAGCAGCAGTAAGAGATATTCATTAACATTTTTGTAAGTTGATACATTGGCATATCAAGACCTCTCCTTTGTTACAGTATGAAATTTTATACTTAAAATTATTTTTTCTAGGATAGAAATAAAGCTGTTTGCAAAGCAACAATTACATGCTTTTCTTCTAGTTAAAGCTGATGTTTCTAAGCTAAAAATACCAAGCTGAGCCCCAACTATGTCTTCTACCAAACATCCTCAAAGTTCTCAAAATGATGTTCAAACACATATATTTTATTATTGAACCAAATCTTAACTCATCCTTCTCAGAGACATCCTTTGAAATATAAAGATGGGATCAGGATTCTTTTATGATTTGTCTGGTTCTATTTATTGGACATTCACCGTGTGGCACTACACTGACCTCTCTGGATCATGATTCATTAAAGCTTTCATTCATTATAAAGGGATCCTTGTGGGACTGATAGTGGGTTCCCAAGGGGACTTTTAGCTCACCGAGAGTCCTTGAAATAAAAAGCATTTTACTTATAGGGCCCAATATCATGTTGTTGTTTTTATTTTTAAATTTCCTGGGCCGGCCCGGTGGCTCAGGCGGTTGGAGCTCCGTGCTCCTAACTCCAAAAGCTGCCGGTTTGATTCCCACATGGGCCAGTGGGCTCTCAACCACAAGGTTGTTGGTTCGACTCCCCAAGGGATGGTGGGCTGCGCCCCCTGCAACTAGCAACGGCAACTGGACCTGGAGCTGAGCTGCGCCCTCCACAACTAAGACTGAAAGGTCAACAACTTGAAGCTGAACAGCACTCTCCACAACTAAGATTGAAAGGACAACAACTTGACTTGGAAAAAAGTCCTGGAAGTGCACACTGTTCCCCAATAAAGTCCTATTCCCTTCGGAAAAAAAATAAATTTCCTCTTGAGACAGAGAGAACTCATACCAAGCCTAAATCGGGATGCTACACAAAATTGTGTCTTTGCCAAGTCGAGCTTCCATTTTGAATGAAGTTATCTTTAAGGATATAACAATATTGTGGCTAAACTCTTTTTTATTTCTAAGTCCATAAATCAGAAATTCCCCCATTCTGCTTATTTTCATCAATGTCTGGCCAGTTGGATATTTCGCAGCATTCTAATTTAGCTATGTCTTCAGTTGTCTGCCATGCTTCTCAAATATTAAAGTGGTTGAGGATCTCTGGGGCATCTTGTTAAATGCAGTTTGTGATTCAGTAGGTCAGGGGTGGGACCTGAGACTCTGTATTTCTAACTAGCTCCCACCTGATGTGATGCCTCTGCCCACATAGTAAAACAAGGGTCTGCGGCTTGGCTCGTTTTTACTCTGCAGATATCAATTTGGGGCTTATAGCATTTGGTAAATTTCACCATTGAATTGAGTGACATCAGAAATTAATAGTTCAACCAGTGCTTTTTATTTCAAGAAATTATCTAAACTAAGATGAAGAAAACCTGTTCGAGAAATGAAAAAAAAAATACTTGAAAATGTCTAAGAATAACAGCTTGGGTTTTTAATTTTAATTGATGCCTACTGTTTCTTTTATACATTTTTTCAGATACATGCACTAGGTCAAGAAAAGTAGATTTTTAAAAATAATCTGCAGTCAAATGCTCTACCACTGAGCTATACCCCCGCGCAGATTTTTAAAAATAATCTATTTTAAAGATTTAAGAACTTGCTACTCCTACAATACAGAACTTAAAATTTGAAATATTATAAACAAAAGAATTTAAAGTAATAGTAGACAATATTGTGGTTTATTTATTAAAATAACAAGTACGTTGCATAGGTCTGAGTTTGTACGTACTATTTATTTGACAGTCACATTTTTGCAGTAACACTTATTAAAACCTTTGGAGTTGCTTTTCAGTATTTACTGTTTCATCATTTGATCCACTTGAAGGTCAATTGGCATTGAATCTATCATTTAAGCAAAAATAAAATCCTAATGTGAGTTCAGGTATTAAGAATAAGGTGTACAGAAGAATTTTTTGCAATGGTGGCATCAGAAATTTATCTTGAAATGCATGCCAATTACTGAAGATAGAAGATTGAATGTTTTTGTTTTGTTTCCCATGTGAAAAGGGTTAGAGGTGAAAAAATGTAAGCACTAAACCTTGTATTTTGGCATGATACCAGTGATCTGTGGGGTTCAGATTGAGGGTTTCTATACCTATGCTACAATTAGCTGAATCTTTTCTGGGAGTTTCCTAAATCGAGCTACATTTTCCTGTATGTTTCAGAATCTGGAGCCTTCCCCTCTTCTCCCATAAATTCTTTCTAAACATCTTCCTATTAAATCTTCCATCTGTACAAAGTATGAGTAGTACTCCTTGAATACCTGTCTCTTTCTACCTCCTGAATCTTGGGTACTACTTTCTGGCCTGTCTTCCTTTGATCTCAAGCTAGCCCAGGAACCACCTCTGTTTCCGTAAGAGCCCTGAGGTGTGGGACAGGAGGCATGCAGTGCAGACTGGTCCTCAGCTCACAGGAGAGCAGGCCTTGGCCAAGCTAGAAAATCGGTTGGGTTTCTACACGAAATGACCACATGGTGGCTTTGGATGGACACTGTAATCAGGGTTGGGTCATAGTGGAAAAATATGTGTCTAGGATGAAAGAAGTGATGAATATGGAGAGTTAGGATGATGTGGAGATAACATTAGCTTGGACTCAAGGAAGTGAGGGAGACGAGGTCAGCTGCAAGCAGCGGAAGCTGCACAGTAACTACCATGTGTTCTGAATTCAAAAACACCTATAACAATGCAACTGACTTGGCTTTCTTTAGGGGACTTATAAAAGCAGATTTCAAAAGACCCATGAGGGCTCAACATCAGAATTAACTATGACTTGGCTCATAATGAAGCCAAATTAGTTCTTTTCTTATGTCCCAGGCCTCGCTAGCCCAAACTTGACTAACACAAGGCCATGACTTGGCCAAAAACAATGGCCCCAACACCGGCTACCTTTCTCAACAAGGCTCTGCTCAAATCAAGACAAATCTCTCCTTGTCACTTCAAAGCACTCGTTCTGTTGGCAGAGGGTCAGTCATGTCACACTGTCTTAAAGACTGCACTCCATTACTGAAAGATTTACTTTGAGCTGGTACGTTAGCGTCACAGGATTTGATTTTTAAATGCTAAATACTTAAAAATACATGTTTTACTTCTGTTTGAGATGAGGCTTTTAAGGAGTAATAGACACCACAATGAAAGCTAGCGTGGTTTCCATTGTCAGTAAAAAAAGGTATTTGTGTGAAGTGCTGCTTTTTCTTCTGAAGCACTAGGATACTGCATCACTTAGCAACACACAAATCAGCTTTGACACCTATTCATCTTTAATATTCAGGTTCAAATCAAGTCTTTCCAGTGATGGGACAGATTGAGCCTTTTAAACTGAGCAAGTGAGAAGTGTCACTTGGCAATTTCCATTTTTAGTTTGGCAGCACCATCAGAGTTTGCATTTTATAACATTTTAGAATTGGATTTTTTTTTTTTTTTTCAATTTAGCCTCTTAGACCCTCCAGCTTCTCTGCCTGTTTCCACTTCATGTTTTTTTTAAATTATTCCTAAAGACTCTTAGAGGGTCTTCCCTTCAATTTCGAGATCAAATCTAAACTCCTCAGCTTAGGGTGCGGACCCATCGTGAGCAGGTTCCCACTTTCTTCTCCTCTCACATCCCCTCTGCTTCAGCCAAAGCAAACAACCTACTTTCTCAAACATGCTGTGTTCTTTGATAGCACTTTTTCTTTAAGCCCACATTGTTTTCTTTGCTTTGGGAATACTCTTTGCTGGCTAAGCCCTGCTCATCTTTGAGATACTTCTGGATTCTCAGAGAATTTCTCTCTGATTCCTTCAGGGTCCCTTTCTAGGGTCCTAAGCAAATCTTCGTCATAGAGCTTTAATATTGTATTTCAGTTGTTTATTTTTCTCGTACTAAACTGGGAACTTCTTGAGGGATGGGAATTTTGTCTTATCTGTGTATCCCTATCCTTTCCATGTGTTTCACTTATCTGCGTTTTTCACCACCTGTGACAGAGCTGAGTTTTCTTGCCCTGTGAAATCGTAGTTCTTTATTACTGGGAGTTTTTACTGGAGGCCTAAGGCGTTCGTTCATGAATTTAACAGTTATTTTTCTGTGTCAAGGATTGTGCTATTTACTACTATTAGAAGGATATATAAGGTTGGTGCAAAACTACTTGTGGTTTTGCAATTATTTTTAACCGAATTTACTTTTGCACCAACCTGATAGGATTCAAATATCACATAAAGGCTTATGCTAGGTGTAACATTAAGTGGAAAAAGTCCAGAGGAATAAAAAAATTAAAGCAAGATTTTTGAAGATGCAAAGTATCAGGGAGGCTATTTCATGATTTTTATGAAGATTTCCTTAAAGGAAGAAAATGTAAGAAGAGTTTGTTTTGAATATATATTTTTACAGCTGGTATAGAAAAGTTAAATGTGACTCTGCTTATGTTAACCTCACCAATTTACATATCCTAAGCTCGGAAATACTACTCTCATTGGTTTGCTTCCAAAAAGAAAACAGAAAAAAAAAGAAAAAAAAAGAAATCTGCCACTATAGAAAGCAGATACTGCCACACTCCCTAGTGAATTGGTGTGTATCAATTTCTGGAATTTTAATTTTACTCGTGTATTTAAAAATCCACCAGGTTTTTGTTTTTAAATTTAATCTGTTTAGAAACATGCTGGAAGTTTCTTAAAATAATTTAAACTAGTTTCAATGTTAGAACAATGTTAGAAATGGTAAGTTATGGACAACATGTTTTATATCTAAAGCCTCTATACTGGCTGTCTCAGAAATCGAACCCGAAGGTATTTCTTTTGCCCTTTTGCTTTATTTGGAAACTATTGAAAAATGAGGAAAAGTTAAAAGAAAAAAATATCTCTTATTCAAAAGTAGGGTAGGATATTTTTTTAAAAAGCCCCTCGCCCCCCAACCATCTAATTCCACCCCATCTGTTAACATTTCAGCACTCATTCTACTGACTTCTAAAGGTGCTTTATAAATACTGTTGTTAAAACTATGTAATGATGTGCTGTCTTCTATGATAGCAACTTTAAAGTTTCATTTTCATACTTAGTCTAGCTTTGTTCTGCTTTGATATTTATGTATGTATGTATGTATATATGTATGTATTTATCATTTATCTTTTACAAAAGCAAACGAGGCACATTTTAAAAAAAAGTCAAACAATGTAGACGTTATGCAGTAGAAAGTGAATGTTTCCATTGTCACCATTCTCCCAAGTAACTAGTTAATATTTTGGTATACATTCTTCTGGATAACTGTGAACATTTTGTTAACATTGTAACATTTTTTTTCCTTTTTTTAAAAAAAATGAGATTATACTTTCCACACTGTCATTTACATTTTTCATTCACGAATGCTCAATTTCATGGGTACTCTTCCTAGTCACCACATATAAATTCATCCCAGGCTTTTTAGTGGCTACATAATATTTCTAGAATGGATCTACTGTAATTTAATAAGCTGGTTGTCCATTATTTTGCTATTACAAATAATGCCACAACAAATATTTTTGTGTTGTGTACACAAGTGCATAGTCTATCGGTTGATACCTCGACGTGGATTTGCTTGATGGGAAGGATCGCACATATAAAATTTTGCTATAATATAAAGGTAAACCTTTTCTTCAAGACTTTCAACAATATTTAACCATAAACAATAAAGTTATGATTTGAAAACAAACTATTTAAAAGGAGAGATGGATTTCTTCCCCTGGGACCAATGAGACATTACAGTTAAGAGAGGGTTTTTCTTTTTTTTCCCTTCATGTGTTAGCCTGAATTTTATGTGATGTCTGGAACCTTTGAGAGAAAGTATTACTCGATCTTTCTCTTGCTTTAAAAAAGAAACCTATGTTCTCATTGGCACCATCTCTTTGATACTGCTGTTATTTCATTGGATGTTGATATTCCTTATAATGAATGAACTGTAATGTTTTTAGTTAAATTCTATTCTATGCAGTATGGTGTAGAATGGAATGAAAACTATTCTATGGGGTAATTTATCTTAAAAGAAATGTATGAAGGTGACTCCAATAAAAACAGAAACCCTAAATTGTCATTTTTCTTATATATTCCAAGTTCTTTTCTTAATAACCTTGAAAACAGTTGTAACTGTGCCTTATCAAATAAAACTTATAGATGAACTTCAAACACATTCCTCCCCGCCCCCCCCAAAGGATAATCTAATTGAGGCTAGAAACCTTGCTTTTAGATTGTAAGAGTAGGTATCTAAAGTTATGAGTTCAGGACCTTTCATGGAGCCACACACAATTAGGTGTTTAATTAATATTTTTGTGAGGTAATATCTCCATCTAACTTAAGTTCCTTCACCTACATCTTTGAGTCCAGTTCACTCCAACTATTTTCACTGACAAATCAAATTGCTATTTGAGAAAAATCTTACAGATTTCAAATTCATGAAATCTATAAAAGAAAAATGGGCTCACAATCTTTATTGCTGTGGAATTTATTCTAAGCATCTGAGAACTTTAATAGTCAACCTATATATGGCTGTATAGACATATATTGGAAGATGGTTATTTGTGTTTTATATAGAACTTTAACATAATTTATTTTGGCTTTAGAAAGTGACTATATTTTTATTCTAAGACTTCATAATCTCTCTATTCTGATTTGTAAAGGTTTATCTACTAATCTTTTTGTCCATAAAATATCATACTTCTGAGATGGTAGTAACTTATTTTAAAGATTATTTTGTTTTCTCTCCTTTTTACAGAAAACAAGCCTCATTATGGGTCCAAGGAGATATTTTCCGATCCAAACTGAAAAATAGACCATCCAGTGAAGGAAGTATTAATAAAATTCTTTCTAGCTTGGATGATATGTCTATTGGTGGAAACTTATCAAAAATACAAAACGTGGAGAGATTTGGAGAGGTAAGTTTTCCCCAGGAAGATTTTCATGTCTCCTTGAGACTCATATTCTATATTTCTTTGTTTCCTACTTGAATGCGTATAACATAGCCACATCTCTTTTCTGAGATGCTGAGAATACCAAAAGTTCAGGTGTGGACTCATCCACGTATAAAGCAAGAATCAGAGCAAAGAAAGCAATTATCCTTAAAAAAAAGAAAACTATAATTTAAGGAGCACAGTTATAAAGGAGACTACTCTGGTTTGGAGAATATTTACAGAAAGGAAATCAAGAAGCAAACTTTTTATTTGAAAATGGAACTAGATATCAAGAAGAAAAAATTTAATGTGACAATTGAAGAAATAGTACATATTAATAAGTGGTACACTGAAAGCCTCAAATTCATAGTGATTTCTAAATTAAGTCTGGAGTTGAAAAACAATTAGGGGCAACTTTTGTTATTGAGGCTCTATTGTAAGCAAACCACTTTTATACAGTTGACATACGTTGTCTGATTTAATCTCTATAACTACCTGGTGATTCAGGCAATATTATCTCTGTTTTATAGTAAAGAAATTGAATAGCACCAAAGTTCTAACCTCAGGGTTAGAAACATGATTTAATCTATGTGTATCTGATTCCAAATCCGTGTTTTTTCTATTACATCCTGCTACTTCTGATAAAAACTGAAGTGACTTACTAAGAATTAGGGTCAGGAAATTAGGGTTGAGAATTAGAGTTGCTTCATTTTAGACATAGAAGCAACCTTGAAATCATTTGTTCTGGTTGCCCACTTGTACAAATCAGAAACCGGGGTCCCACAAGATTTGTGACTTGCTGAAGCACAGAGTTGTTTAGTAGTGGGACCACCTTGAGAACTGGGAATCTAACTCCTAGTTTAGCTCTTTCTACCAGAGTATCCCTGAGGTGAATCTAAGCACCTGGTTTATATTTATATTTTTATGTCCCTAAAAGAGCCAAAAAAAAAAAAAAAGAAAGAAAGAAAAAGGAAAAAGCTGTTAAAAATATTTAAGCAGCAAGTGTAGATTTATATTCTACTAGGCAGTGGCCCATTAGACCAGGACAAGCGCCTTGAAGAAAATCCTGTGGCTCAGGCTTAGCCCTTAAGGAACCCAAAATAGAAGGAATGAATCATAGGTCTCTTGGGTCAACAATTGGCATCTCAACCAGGTTTCTTTCACCAAGAAAGATAACCAGAGTGCTTGAAGATAGGAAGGGATGAGTTTTCTTCAAGGACAAAGGATGGGGACTGCTGAAAACACCAATTTTTCAACCCTGTGGTATGTTCTCCAGGACAGCCACTGATGAAGTGCCTAAGTTTACTTGTTTGAGTCATGTGGCCTGACAAAATGTAAACCTTAGCCAAGGTCATGTTGACGTTCAGGGTCTTTGTTGACTTTTTCTTGTCTCTGTGTTGTAGTCTGGCCTACTCAAAACAAACAAAAAGGATTTGAACTGGCATTTTAATGTCTAATAGAGCTAAGTAAGAAAATTTTTCCTGCCCTGGTCAGCATTTCTTTCCCAGATTGAGTTCAAGTAAATAGGGCTTTAGGTTGTAACTTCTGAAAAGACACACGTAAAATTTTATCCATCTCTCTGAGAAACATACATATCTTGTAGGAACATGCTTTCTATATCACAATCTGTATTAAATTAACATCTGGTAGTTAGAACATTTCATTCTCATACCTTTTTAGATCCCAATTTGATTGAAATTTGAAATAAGTCAGTTTGAAATATGAGCATATATTCAAATGTTGGGCTGTTTTCACCTCCTCCCAATTACCCACACCACCCAAATTAATTTCTTTAATTCTAGCCATTCAGAAGTGCTATCATTTTTATGTTTTTTAAAGATTTTATTGGGGAAGGGGGACAGGACTTTATTGGGGAACAGTGTGTACTTCCAGGACTTTATCCAAGTCAAGTTGTTGTCCTTTCGTTGTGGAGGGCACAGTTCAGCTCCAGGTCCAGTTGCCATTGTTAGTTGTAGGGGGCACAGCCCACCGTCCCTTGCGGGAGTTGGACCGGCAACCTTGTGGTTGAGAGCCCACTGGCCCATGTGGGAATCAAACCAGCAGCCTTCGGCGTTAGGAGCACAGAGCTCCAACCGCCTGAGCCACCAGGCCGGCCCCAGTGCTATTATTTTTGAAATTAGAGAGCAGAAGTGAAAGAACTCAGAAATACTACAGAATGATGGTGTGGTTAAGATTTTAGACAATGACACGTATATGGCTTTTGGGCCACTTTATAATTAGGTAATGCTTTGTGCAAGTAACTCTTCTAACCCCTTCTCTTGCCATGCTTATCTGGTTCTGGCTCCAGAACATTACATGAATATGGGGAGTTAGTTTACTCAAAGGTGAAAGTAATAGGGTTAGTGATATCTTTCTTTATCATTCTTGTGAATTCCCAAGTGGGAAAATAAGTTGAGAATGCTGCAGGATTTTAATGTGTTTCAAGTTTCTTACCAGTGTTTAAAATAGAAGCCCATGGAAATTCTGGATTTATTTAGTTTGTATATAAAGAAATGCAAAAAGGCAGTAGTTTTTAGAAGTTGCATTTTTTTTGTTTTTAAGTCAAATCAGATTCTAAGCACAGATGCTAAATTATTTTTTGATTTCTCAGCCTACGGGAATTTTTTGTGATTGGTTATTAGGAAGCTCTGTGATTATTGATTTGGAGAGTTTAAATATATAGTTTTTTAATGCTTAGGAGGTGGGTGAAAGAAAATAACCGAAAGTGTCAACCAAAGTATTCAGGCCATAGTAATGGACTAGGCTGTGCTTTAATGAATTTTCTTTGCCCACTTAGAGTTAGGAGGAATCTTTTAAAAATAGAGGCTTTTCCTTTACTGAGACTGGTCTTTAGTGCTTGGCTACGTGCTGTGAAACATGCTGCTAACGTTCAGCCGAGCTCACATAAATCGACATCACATAAATAAGGATGTAGTATTTTAATTACATCACGGAGATACTGTGATTTATAAAATCCTTTGCTCTTTTATATCTCGCGAGCAGAGTGCATCTTAGAACAAAATCTGTGAGATAAAATTAAATCTCCAAGGCCCTGTTTTTAAGCACCTTTTCCCTACCTTTAGGACCATAAGGGCATTCCAGCTCCCATCTAAAGGCCGCCGGGATCCCACCGAGGCTGTTAGACAGGCCGTGACAGTGCACAGTCACCATTTGGGGTGATCACTCTGGCTGTGGTGTGGACGGTGTGCTGGGTCTGTGAGCAACAGTGGGCAGAAGGCCAGGGAGCCGGTGATGGGCAGTGGTCCAGGTGATAAGGGTCTGAACTGGTAGCAGTGAGGAGGGACAGAGGCAGATTTGGAGGGTTCTGATACATCCTAACTTTTTATTGATCAGAAGCAACTTATTATGAAGATGACATCTTTGCCTTTTTCCAACTTTTACATCTCGTAGATTCAACATCTAAGAGCCGAAAATAATTTTAGAGATGAGCCACCCTTCCTAGCCAAATCATTTAAATCTGCTAAAAATTCCATTTTCATTTTTTTCTTCCAGTCCTTTAACTTCTATTTTTACTCATTTCTATTTCAAACTCTCCTTTTATATCTTTTTTTTTCTATTATAACTCTATATTCCCTAGTGTGCTCTATTTTATCTAATAGATCTTTTCTTAATGGCATATACCATGGCCTCCCCAATAGCTTACTCTGTCACCATTTTAATAATGTGTAGGTCAGTAATTACTTTATCCAACTGAAACCTATCGACAAAATTAAATTTATTTTAATTTAGTTTTCATCTTGTCTGTATGTAGAGGGCAACTGGTGGAATCAAATCAATTTTCATACTTCGTGCTGTTATTTGTTCTTTATAAGCCCATTGTCTGTAAATAAGCCTGTCTTTAACAATGGCACTTTATGTGTTTTAGTTTGCTTTCATTTTCCTGCTTTTATGTAGGGCTGAGAACCCAAAGAAAGAGTGCTGATGTTCAGACTTTCTGAGAGACTTTCTAGACAGGCAACGTATGACTCTGACTTTCATGTTCCATGATCCTGTGACTGCTGAGCAGGCGTTCCTTGCCAGCGGGACCCTCCCTGTAATCAGCCTCCTTCGCTTGTGTCTAAGCTGGATTCTGAAGCATGATTTTGTCTGCATGAAAACCTCTTTGGTTGTGGTTCATTGCAATAATTCTACCACATCCATACTCATGCTACTTTGATTTGGAATTTGACCAGAATAGTTAATTAGTGAATAGACGAGTATTCTTTCTTTTTAATTATTTTATTTTATTTTTCAATTACAGTTGACATACAATATTATATTAGTTTCAGGTGTACAGCACAGTGATTAGACATTTATATAATTTACTAAGTGATCACTCCGATAAGTCTAGTACCCACCTGACACATACATAGTTATTACGATATTATTGCCTATATTCCCTATGCTGGCCTTTGCATCCCTGTTAGTCAAGCATCCTTTAGTATATATGTGGACAATGCTGAATTCATAGTGTATTAAAGTGATTAAGATAAAATCTATATAAAATATATACAGAGATAATCTATCATCTACTAAAAAATCTATATAAAGCCAAATTATTCATAATGACCTTTCTATGGAACATGCATTTCTTTTTCCAGAATAATTTAGAAGAGGATGAAGATGTGGAAATGAAAAATAGCATAACCCAGGGAGACAAACTACGTGCCTTAAAAAGTCAGAGACAGCCACGCTCCTCACCATCCTGTGCATTTAGGTAGATACATTTTAAACCTTAAAACTTATGTGCTTCCATTTATGGATAGAATATTTAATCCTCTCTTTTGAATATCATTGTGTAAGTACCAGTTTACCTCTCATTTTTTGACTTATTATTATTTAGTGTTTATCATTTTATCATTGTAAGGAGTAGCTAAGCTTTAAAAGCTTATTGAATGCAACTGCTGTATCTGAATTTTGGGAATTCCACCTTATGTGGCTAAGTAGTTAGTTGTCTCTGGGATTCTGTTCCAAACTCGTTTTGGAATTCCACTCTTCTCCTGTGAGTGGGTTTCCTGTCTTGTGGCAAATCGTCACAGGTGTGCAGATTGTTTAAATCTAGAGTGTGCAGGTAAGTACCGTATGCCAAGCTTTGCTGTATCTATCTCCTTAGCCTTTCCTTCTATTTTTGAGAATTGAATAAGCGATTCCTACCTGTGCCTGTAAAGTTATAAACCATCTTGATTTGGTCTGAAATTACTCATCAGAATCAGTTCATGGGACTTGACTTCTGACCACAACATTGGACACCTGCTGATTCCGTGTTTCCCTGAAAATAAGACCTAGCCGGACAATCAACTCTAATGCGTCTTTTGGAG
Source organism: Rhinolophus sinicus (assembly GCF_057876585.1). Lineage (NCBI taxonomy): Eukaryota > Metazoa > Chordata > Mammalia > Chiroptera > Rhinolophidae > Rhinolophus > Rhinolophus sinicus. The sequence continues at coordinate 37,137,714 of NC_142507.1, forward strand.
CAAAAATTAATAGAAGACCTGGTATTATATTATGTCATGTCATGTCATATCACGTTATATTATATTAAAGACCTGGTCTTATATTATAGTTAAATTAAGACTGGGTCTTATATTAATTTTTGCTCCAAAAGACGCATTAGAGCTGATTGTCCGGCTAGGTCTTATTTTCGGGGAAACACAGTAGTTCAGATTAGGTTTAAAAAGGCTTCAGGACCAATGTAGGTGCAAAAATCCGTAAATATCATCTAATCTTTGTTGTAATGTAATGTATGGCGTGGCAAGTCCAAAAAGGAATATAATAGAAAATGAGTACTTTTCTTTGACTTTTAAGTGAGGGGTATGCATAACAGGAAGAATATCTTGCCAGAATGATAAATGTCAGATTCACAGGGAATTTAGTTTTCACGTGTTATCTGGGAGGATTATAACTCAAGTCAGATTGGGTCTGCTTACACCATTACCTATGCTTTGAATACTGTTTTCCTGACCTGAGAAATAAAGGTTCAGTAGAGCTCAAAGTTGCAGTAATCATTTTCTGTAGTAAGATGAGAAGATGGGAAAAAGCAAGTCTGGTGTTTAGTAATAACCACCAAATACCACTGCAAAATTGAGGAGACCTACCATTTACTGAGCAGCTGCTGTGGGCCAGGAGCCACGTTCCCACTGCTCTGTTTGGTTATGCGGATTAACAGTTAATGCAAAAAGTATGCGTCATTAAATCACTCCCCAGTAGAATGGAATTAGAATGGAGCTGATATTCAAAGCCAGTACTATCCAAAGTCTGTGCAGTTTTCATTACATATATGGCCTAAATCCGTGGAAATTTCCTGAAGATTACTAATCTCTTTTATTCACCATTTTTCCCCTTGAAACTCTAAATGGCTTTATATTGATTAAAATTCATTTCAAACGTTTATATTTGATTCTTAAGAAATCATAAAGCGGAAGAAGGGATCTGTTGGAATATAACTTGGCAAATAAATGGAAAAGAAGTGAGAAAATTTCCACTACACAAATTTTAGAAGGCTCATTCCAATATGGTTTTTCTGTTTTTTCTTTTCTCAGAAATTTTCTCATTATTTTGGAATTTATCTTTATTAACAGCATCATGGTACCATCATCAGACATTTTTTTACTCTAAGTAGATGAAATACCACCTCTGATTAAAAACAATTTGCTGTAGATGAAATTCAAGATGAAACAAAGTGACTAAAAGAGATTTCCTGCTGGTTCTAGGATTTATTTCATAAAGTGAATGAATACTAATATCCATTTGCAAGGTTCTCCTTTTTCCGATTTAATATTTTTACTGGTGCAGTCGCATACGATGTGCCTTTTAGTCTTTGCTAAAATGTGTGAACCTGGTGATGCCTGAGCATTTTGTCTTTGATTTTTGTAGGTTGGATGATGTCAAAGGGCCCCCGAGAGCAGTGTCCCAGCCTTTCAGGTACTGTTGCTGAGGTTCAGTTTCTAGGAGCTTGTAAATAAATGCTGCCTTTTAGATTTCCCAACCCTTACACTGATGCAAATAAACTGCACACCGCCTTTTCACTTTTGAAATTCTTTCCTTTCTATACCACGTTGTTACAATATGCTTTACTTTCAGTGCTCACCATAAAAAGGATTTTTGTTTTTCTGAGGTGCCCACTGGGCTGTGTGGCTGAGATAGTGATGTCAGCGAGCTCTGTGCTGCCAGCATGTCATGGAGTCTCTGATAAATTATACTTGCTCTGTAACATCCCTTTCAATCTAATGACAGATTTTTGCCTTGAAGTTTTAACATTTGTTATTCCTCCTTCCTCTTATTTTTGCATGTGCTTGTTCCCCTCCTTTATTTTCTACTTTCATTTTTCTTCCCTACCTGCCACTTAAGGAGGAAACATTCGTGTTTTTCTCTGGAAAAATGTTCCCTGAACACTCCCTAGTGGTATCAGGCCACTAGTCTTGTCCCAGACAAATCTACCAGGATCTACCTGGTAGAGGGCAGTAGAAATGTTTGACCCAAACCATTGATAAGATACGGCGGGGAAAAGCTGATTCATTCCTCACCTCTGTTCTTCAGCCCCCGGCTTTAGGGTTGTTTAGTGGGGACAGTTCTGAGAGGGCTCAGACTTCTCCAGAAGTGTGAGCTACTCCCTCGTACAACTTTTCCCATTCTTGTTTTAGAGGCAAACTATGTTGTGGCTGCTGTTTGGAGAGAGGATGGTGAAGGAAAGAATCTACAAGTAAATAAGCTTTTCTATAGCAGATAGGAAAATGAGGTTCAGCTACATTAAACGATTTGTCCGGGATAAGACAAAGTCGGTATTAAAACCGTGACTGGGTCTGGGCTGTCCAAATTTGAGCCAATTTTCCCCTTTTTGTTCATTCAGCAAACGTTTATTGAAAACCTGCTCTGAGTCTGGCACAATGCTAGCCATTGGGAATTGAAATGAGAGACAATTCTTGCTCCCAGTGGAGTTATGTCAAGGAAAATAGAAAAATATCAGACAATGAAATATGACATAAAAGCTATGATTTACTATGAAAACATATGATGAAACAAGGTGCTTACTCTGCCTGGGAATTCAGTGAAGGCTTGCTATAAGAGCTAACAGATATAAGGCCATTAAAGGATGAGCAATCGGAGTGAGTCAGATGGAGGCAGGCGAGAAGGGAGAGCAGAGGGGAGGAGAGCAGATGCCTTGGCAGGAAAAAGCGTGTACAAACTGGACAAAGGTGTGGATGCAGTCGAGGCAAGGAACTCGGGCATTTCATGTTGCTGGAGTAAAAGTGTCTAGAGGAAAAGTGTGGATAGTTGGGCCTCTTCAAAGAGGCAAATGCCAGGTGTTGGAGAATTTTATAAGCCAAACCAAGGAGTTTAGGCTGTCTGGCCACTGAGGAAAAGACAAAATGGTTTAAACAGTAAAGTGACATGATTAAATATTTTAGATTTTGCTGGAGACTATTCAGAATTTGAATTTGAAGGAATAAGATGAAAAGATGCTACTACAAGTAGTCAAGGATAAGAAATAAGGCTAGGTTAGTTGCAGGGTGGAAGGGAGAGGATAGATGAAAAACCTAAAGTAATAGAATCTAGGGCTATATGAGGGATGGATGCTGGCAGCCAGGAAGGGAAAGGAAGGGCGGTCGGATCGCGGTTCAGAGCAGGACTTTGGATCCTGGATTTGAGTCTCAGCTCTTCCTCTTACTCGCTGAGCGACTTTGGACCAGGAGCTTTTCTGCTGTGCCCCCGTTGCCTCACTTGCAAACGGGGACTGAGATCCCAGCTACCTCACTGGATGAGCGGAGTAACAGCTGTAAGGTTCTCAGAAGAGGGCCTGGCACAGAGCGAGTGCTGGTCAGTGCTGGCTCCTGCAGCAGACACTGTTATTAGGACCTGCCCGGATCTCTGCAGTGTTTAGTAGCTCATCATGTGGATTGTCAAGTTCCCACAGCTTTCGTCTCACTCTCTGTTCATTTTTCTCCACAAAGATTGAGTTCTACCCCACAAGGATCTGCGTCTACTTTGAAGACCTCAAAAGTGGCTTCGTCCCCTTCAGCGACGGCCAAGAGGATAAACAGAGGCTCTTTGTCCTCGGGCGCCAGTATAAGAAGGTAATTTTCCCCTCCCTCTTCCGAGGTACTGGCGGGAGATTAAGGAAGCCAGCAGCAGACAATGAGTTTGACTGAAGTTTGTCAGAGGAGGAAACCAGGGTGTGAGGAGAGAAACCGCAAAAGGCTCTATTTCTTCTGGGGCTTCTGTTCCTGCCTCTAATTATGGGGGACAAAGCCATGGAGGGAACGCTGTATAGCATCCCTTTCCAAAGGTTGCCTAACGTGGTCCCGAAAACGGAACTCAGCCACACATCCTGTTGACACATGTTGTTGTCATTTCTTCTCTGAGGTGTATGGGGCACAACCGCGACGGCCAGGGATGCTTCCTGTAGGCATATGATCGAATATGGATGTGTTAAATCTTGTGCTTACGCCTGCTTTTTGGCCTACGATTATATAGCCCTTTTCATTTACTTCCTGCCTCAGGACCAACAGAACCCCCAGAGGCTCTATTTCAGGATCTCTGGTCAAAGTGTTCTACCAAGCTTCCTGGGTCTTAATTAACTGCCTTATGACAGAGAAAGTTAGTGTGTCTAACTAAAGGCCACATGTTGTAATATCACCAAGAGCGATAGAGAAGCCATTGTGTCACCATTTGCATTGATCAGACCTGTCTTCATCACATTCTCCTAATGTCCTAATTATGTTTTAGAGACATGAACTCTGTGTCAGTATCCATCATTGTCTGTTTTTTCCCCCCTCACCTGTGTTTTCCATTCAGCTTTTCCATAAACTCCCGGCTAGCCAGTTCTCTAGGGAACTTGAATGCTGCCACAGATGACCCAGAGAACAAAAAGACCTCATCCTCCAAGGCAAGTTTCGTAGCCAACCCGTTCACCAACCTCTTGAATGGCAGCTCCCAGCCGCCTGCCAGGAATTACCCTGAGCTCAACAACAACCAGTACAGCCGAAGCTACAGCAGCAGCGGGAGCACCCTGAGCGCCCAGCCGGGCCCCCAGGGCGCCAAGACAGAGGAGCACGCCACCGTCCTCCGGCCCTCCTACACCGGCCTTTCCTCCTCCTCAGCCAGATTCCTGAGCCGGTCCATCCCCGTAAGTTCGCAGATACCATCTCTTGACCCTCAGAACCCTGAACGCAAATTTTGTGCCTCACCTTCCCCACCGAGGCTGCCACCAAAGAAATTGAATAGCGCCAAGGAGGCCCTCTGATCGATGCCTTCCTTCCCTCTGTGCTGTGAACCTGTCTGTGCACATCTCTCCTGCTGGCTCCTCTTCAAGTAAACACCAAGTTTCCACCGGGTTTTCTTTCTTCCTTCTTTTTCTTCTCCTTCCCCGACTCCTTTTTAAGTGATTTCTCTTAGAAGGGAAACGGGCTTTTATTCACTTCATTGTGGACACTGTTGACTTAAGTTACTTCTCAGTCCAGTTTTCAAGTCACTCTGCATATCTGGTGCAAAGCCGGGTGCTGATTCATGGCAGACAGCATTTTAGGACCCATGGCTTCTTCCCCATCGTCTATGAATGAATGAATTTTGGAGTATTTAAATGTGGAAGGTGCTGAGTGAACAGTATCTTCTTAGAACTAACCAGTAGCCCCTTGACTATGTCGCTTCCTGCAGAGAACTGACTCAGAATTAATTCAGTGGCAAACAGAAAGTGTTTACAAGGAAGGCTTATAGGGAGGTACCTGGGATGTAGGGGAAGGGCAGGCAGCATATCAGGAAGACGGTTAAATTAGCCATCCTCTCCTAGGGACAGGATGAAAGTTCTCCAAGCACATTTTACCCATGAGCTCGTTAGGTTTTCAAGACCACTGTTTAATTACTAATGGTCCCTGTTAGGGTAAAATCTGTCCATTCACCCCCTGCTATGAATCACTTTAATCACATGCTTTGATTGTATCAAAGGCAATTGAGATCTGTCGGAATGTGAGTTCTGATGTGAGAGAACAAGGACAAAAAAGAAAAGGGAAATAGCTCACACAGACGAAGGAAATGTGAATCAATGTTCCACTGCAATATTGGTTCCACTCAGGGCTCGAGCAAGCTCGGGGTTTCCTGGGAAGGCTGCGGGCTCCCCTTTGTGCTACTGTGCTTCCAACGTTCCATCCACCATTGTCCAGGGAGAGGCTGATTTCTTCAGGGAAGAACTGGGGAGGAGAAGTGCTGGGGGCAGTGTCTGTCATGGCCTACTCAGCAAAGCAATAGCCCCACAGGTAACAGTTAATGGGACCCACTTTCCTTAGATGGCAGATTAGAAACCATTTTTCTAACATGAGAATGTAGTGTGTGGTGTGTGTGTGTGTGTTTGTTGGACTCATTACCACTCCCACCTCTACCTCAGGCCTCTTTTCAAAGTTGTTTTTCGCTCCCTCCACACACAGTCCTTTCTAGCACATGTAATTTTCCTTATCTGATTTTATTACCAGTGATTTTTAAAAAATTATTTTAGACTCCCATATAGATTGGGGTCCCAGGCAATTGCCAGCCCACCCCACCCCTTATTTTGACTCTAACCCCACTACGTTATGGGTATATGTGTGTCAATATAACTTAAATCCTAGTGACTAAAGATAGATGGAAAATGATAGTGTATTTACATTTTCGTAACTAGGTTTACAGGTCATATACTTCACAGCAGGAATTGAGTTCAGTCAATATTTTCATATACGGATTGTGTGTGGGTCAGCCTCTTTTTTAGACAGATGTTTCCATTTTCAGAGAAAATGTTAGACATACAGATATACACATAAGTAAATATCTTGCAGATTTCGCAGCTAAACGTTTTGTCTAACCCACATTTATAGCTGAATACCAGAAGGCTTGGTAGCTTGAGAAGAATAACATTCTGCTTTTTCTAGTTCTTAGTTTTCCTCTTTGCTAGTGGAAGCATGGGGGAATTCTTTAGACGATTGTTGATTCCCTCCTTAATCCGTGCTTATGTAACTTAATTTTGGTTTCATTCCATATTTTCTTATTATTCTTCACCTCCTCCTCTTCATCCGTCTTCTGGCCTAAATAATTTTCCTATAATTAAATTTAAAGTAATAGTTTGTGTGGGCAGCTTCTGCAATTCCCCTCTTCTCCCTCTTAAATTTGTCATTTTTATTGTAAAGAAAAAGCATTTATAAATAGAATTGCCAGCATGATAACATTTTTATTTCTCCTACCCTCCCAGGAAGCAGTAGCAGGTCTCTTATAACTGACTTTCCCTCCTTTATGTGTGCCACAAAAAAAAACCCACACAAAAACTTCTGTTTTTTTTGGAGAGAGAAGGCTCCAAGTGTTACCCCTGCTGGCTTGCTGGCAGAAAGTCTAAATTAAAATGGAAATTCCCATTTTATGTGGCATAAAATGGAGGTTGTGAGTTTTTTTCTCTATTGGTCCAATGCAGCTTTTCTAACTGTTGTGGGTTTCTTATCTAAATAAGATGGTCCTTTTTTCCAGTGCTTCTGAACACGTGAGACATATGACCCTTGAAGAATTAGGAATAAATCACTCAGCAAAAATGTTTTTAAATCCTTAGGTAGGAAAGGAAGTCTAGATGGCAATATCCTCCCAGTACCTTTAAGAAAGACCCAGAAACTCCTAGGGGATGGGGAATGACGGGTGTTCAGAGGGAGTCTAATATGTTAAAAGCTGCAATTAGCATGTCTTCTGAAAGCTTCACTTGCTCTCTCACTCTGTGCAGCAGTTCAGCCCCCAGAAAAATGTGAAAGTAATTTCCTTATTCTGTCATTAAATGCTTTAACACAGAAAACAAGAACAAATGTTAAGGAATCCTTATGGCTGTGACAAAATGCTAAGAAACAGTCAGATCCTTTTTATTTTATTTTTTTTATTTGTCCTCTTCTGCTAGTCTTGAGGTTTGCACTGCCCAGTACAACATGCAAGGTTCATTTTTGTTGACCCATTTGCTGTAAAAAACCAGTTTTCCTTCTCTGACATTCAGAGTTTTCAAATGCTTAGAAATGAGGGACGTGTGATTATGGTGTGGGTGGTGGGGTGGAAGTATTTTATTAAATTGAAATTACTGAAGGTATCTGTCTTGAATATTTGATCTATTTTATTTTTAAGAGACTTGCCACTGAATTGTATTCATCCACATCGTCCTTACCTGACTCTGTAAGGTTAGGTCATGGTGCCTCCCCATAAACTCCTCTTACACCCCCGCCTGGTCTTAATCACAGCCTCCTCTCTCTCTGCATGTTTGTCACCTGTTCACTTGTCTGTAGCGTCCACTAGCCTGTCAGCTCTATGAGGGCAGGATGGTGCCTCTGGTTTTTACAGTTTCTCTGTGCATAGCACACAGTAGGCACTTATGAAGTATTCCTTGAATGGATATATGGATGTTGGATGTTTGCATGAATGAATGTGGTAAGCATTTTTGCTTCCATTTTATAGATAAATAACTTGAGGTTTTGTGAGGTTAAGTATTTTGCCCCACATTGTATCACAAATATGTTAGCAAAGCCATAATTTGAACCTGGATCAGTTTGACTCCAGAAAACATGTTCTTTTGATTATGTTATGTCATGTATAGACTGTTGGTGTTTAAATAGAGGGAGATCTAAAGGATACCTCATTTTGCCCAGAAAGGTCAGGGAAAGCTGTGAAGAAGGGGTAACATTTTAGTTGGGCTTTGGAGGATAAATAGGAGCCTGCTAGGAATCTAGTGATGAAAATAAGAGAAGGAGGAATGGCCGTTTCAAGAACAGAGGTACAGACTTTGTACTGTAGTTGATTTCTTAGGTTCTGAAGACAGATAGACCTATGTTCAAATCCTATCTCTGCCACTGCCTGGTGGCAAGTTATTTAACCTCTCTGAAGTGGGAATAATACTGGAAATTAGTAATAATCAGGGCAGCAGATGTATTTTGTGTACCCCGAAGCTTATACATTTTGGTGGGACCTATTTAAGATAAAAAATATAAAATATTTTGTACATTTTAAACAAATATCTGAGTGTGTACTTTGAAAACGGTTTCTGTGACTGTGGATCCTTAAAGCTTATGTGGTAATTATAATAGTATCTTTGTAAGAGGGTGGTTGTGATAATTAATTGAAATAAATCTTAAGCAGATTACTCAGTGCTCGTAGATAGTACTCAATAATTGTTAGCTATTATTGTTTTAAGAGCAGTGAGTATTCCAGTGTAGCTAAAGATGGGTGTGTAGCTAAAGGTAAGGCTGGAAAGTTAAGCTGAAGACAAACTGGGAGGTGCAGCGTGAGCCATGGGAATCTTGTAAGCAGGAGTGACTTTGGTCAGTTCTGATTTGATGAGGATAGTTCTGGCGGTTGTGTGGATCATAGCTCTTGGCAGAAACCCTCCAGGCAACGAAACTAGTCTCAGCCCTATCTATGGTCTCCCGTCCGGACCACAGCAGATGTCCTTGGGTAAATGCTATGCTTAGTCAACAATTATTCTGTTTTAATACATGTAATAGTATCAGTACTAATCAATAACCATATATGATTGATTGCTCTACTATATTTTTATTAAATTTATTTTTTGTAAATGGAAACTTAACTACCCAAGGAAATATTATGGTCCTTAGTAAAACATCTCTTTTTTACAACATTTGAGTCTGAGGAGTTGTAAAATAATATTTTGTTATTAAAAATAAATATATATACGTAGATATAGATAGATAGGGGGAGAGAGAGAAAGAGAGACAGGTTAGTTACAAAGAATTTTTCGTCACTTCTTTGTCAGGGGCACACTGATCTTGGTTTTATGGAAACAGTCTTTTAGAACAAGCCTTTATTGTATTGACCTGTAAGGGTATAGAAATATAAATAAGATAAGCTGTCCTATAACAAGATTCTTCTGAAAGCTGTTTTGGGTATCACCTAGTAAAATCTTTTTGTTATTTAAAAAAATTATTATTAAGTAGTAGCTTACGGTAAGCTTTGTTATTCACGCTCATATATTGATATTCAAATGTTTTCAGGGACATTCTCAAGGTGAAGTTGCAGGTTATGTCATTGATGCCATTCACTGTCTCTTGGAGTTTTTCATTCTGTTCTATTCTGCTGCTTTCTCATCTTCTCTGTTGTGTTAGCCTCACTGATGATTTTCTTAACTCAACCTCTTAATTCATATTTTACAGTAGGATCGATCACAAACTCTTTTTCTAAAGGACCAGATAGTAAATATTTTTGGCTTTATGTCCCAACTATTCAACTCAAGACATAAACGAATGGTGTGGCTGTGTTCCAGTGAAATTTTCTTTACAAAAACAGGTGATGGACTGGATTTGGCCTGCAGGCCAGGCCATAGGCTGCCAACCCCTGCTTTAACGCATTGCCAGGTAATAGATACTGATCTCAACACCTTATTCCCCTGTTCAGGAGTGACTGGTGGTCCCCTAATGCTAGGACATTAATCCTGAATTCCTTTGCTGAGCCTGTAGGTCCTCATACTCTGTTCCCCGTATCGTATCTTTGTACCTCATTTATCCAGCTTGTCCCAGAATGTGGGGTTCCTCATTCTCTTCCCCCAGTATGTTCTCATTGTTGCTGTTACCCTCTTCACCAATTTCAAACTCAATTTTAACCTCTCAAAGCTCAATAGTTATCTTTTCTGATGAAGCATTTGTGACCCATTCAGGCAGAATGCCTTTTCCTTCTTGACTTTCCTTGGACTTCGTTTACATCCCTTGATTGCTCCCATAGTCACTTGAACCTGAGTCTCTTTCGCTCCCCTGCTGGCTTTAAGCTTCTCAGAGGCATCTGTGTTTTCTCAGGATCCAAAGTATAATAAGTACCTAAAAATATATAGTGAACGCCAAGTTGGGTGACATATCTAGGTTCTTGAATGTTACGCAGAGGCACGGGGTACTCAGGAACCCGTTATCATTGTTAGTGTCTGAAGCACTAGCAAAAAGCAAAGCAAGTTTTCAGCGTTAGCTTTAATATACAGTAATATGAGTTTATTTTTGTGTATGTGGAAATGTGGCGTTACTAAAATAAATTTTATTTTAAAAATTTAAATATAATTTTGGTGTTCAAATGAACTGAAAACACTCATGGTAATGGTTGGCTGAGTCAAACTGGGTGTCAACAACCTGTCATTTAACAATTGAACTCTTTGTGATTGTTGAAAAGCACAAATTAAATTCCCCCAGGGGGAAGATAAAGAATCTATTAAAAGTTATGTGGAAAAGTAAAAGAATATTTTATATATCATTTTACTTAACCAAAATTGGCCTTAGTAAATCTTAGGGTCCCTGATATGCTTAGAGAACACTATAGCAAAATATATGCACCTCTTTCAAGCTGATTTTATCACAAATCTTAGTCTTTTTGTGTTACTAGGTTTCCAATAAAACCTTATCTGGCTGTGTTTCTACTAGTGTTACTGGAGAAGTGTTACTATGTTAGCAACAGCAAATACTTTTAGTATTGTGAAACAACATTTGTAGAAATACGTATTAATCCACACATTTTGTGTGTTGCTAACTTATAAGCAATACAAAAACTGGAAACTCTACTGCAAAGCCAGAAAGAGACCTAGGATGATAGAAGCAGTTACAGATCAACTTATTTTTCCCCAGTGTTCATTTTCCCTCATTTGTTCATTAAAACTTAAAACATAGGAGTTACATATAAAATAAGATACCATATTGCCAAACATGAGTTTTTCCCCCCTTTAATTATCTATACTATTAAAATACTTTTTCAGGTGCTTTTTGCCTCTGTACTTAGAATTGAAACCAAGGGTAACAAGTAAACTATTTTTTTTTGTCCTTATGGGACTTGGAAAAATGGAGAGATGAGGAAAGAAAAAGTCAGTGTGGCTGAAGTACATAGCAATTCTGAGTCTGGATTTTGACCTCATAAGAAACTAACATTCTAGGTCATACGGTCCTTTGGTTCAAGTTATTTGAACATTAAGATATTGTTTCATTCATTTGTGTCAAAGATCTTAATCTTTCATTACTCTTTACAGTTTTCTGTTTTTGATAGCCATCTTATAGTTTTATTTATTAATGGTCTGTCAGTATTTATATCTATAATTATTAGACATTTTTCTACCAAGATTAGGTAACTGGGCTGTTTAAAAAAGAAACACCTCCAGAATAGCTAAATTTTTAAAGTCACTGCCTACATCTGCCAAAACAGATTAGTAGCAAATTTCCAGAACAGAACAAATTGTCTTGATCTTCTTACCTAACACTTTGTTTTATGTCAAATCTAACTGCTTTCAGGGAACAAGACTTCTTGATAGAAGCTTATATTTTGACATAAAAATTTGGGGGGCTGCAAGTGTAAGGTAATTTTACTCTTATTTTCCAAGTTGAATATTGCTGTATTATTAGTTTTATGTTACTCATACCATAAAAATACCATTTACTCATTATAAGCTTCATCTGGTCTTAACTCACTATAACCCTGTTGAACTTACTGGTCACATGAAATTGAATATTCTGTTTGAGAAATTAAAATCTCTTGGTTATATAAACAATCACTATCTCATAAAATAATATTTTTACCTCAGATTTCACTTCCTTCATAACCATATCCGTTGTCATTGCTTTTTAAAAAAAATTGCATTAGGTAGTAATTCTTATATTAATGATACAAAAGGAAAACATTTTGGCTAAGGAGAAATAAAACTTTAATCAGAATACTTAATCATGGATGTTTTTATAAAGAAAACTTTTTAGAATATTCTCAAAAATCATTTTGGATTCAGTCCTAATTGAAAATCATTTAAAAATGTATATCTCTTACAGCAATAAATACCACATTCTTTCTGTAATTTAATACTTCCTTGCTCACTCAGGGTTATATGCTACCTCAGGTTATTATTTTCCTGTCAGGGTGATAGAGAACGTTCAATTAAATATGTAATGGTCACACGACAAAGGCTAGAAGTGTCTTGAGGCATTATATTATGGTGGCTAAAAATTAGGGCTCCCCAGCCATACTGCCCAAGTTCAGATTCCAGCTCCACGAGTTCCTAATTGCGAGATCTTGGGCAAGGTACTTCACTGTTTAGTGCCTCGATTTTCTCATCTGTAAAATGAGTTGTGTGGAGCATTTAATGAAGTAATACATATAAAATGTTTAGAACTGTGCCTGGTGTATAGAAAATACTCAGTAAGTATCTATTGCAGAATGACCTGTTAAGTAATATATTTAGTTTATTAAGAATTCCAGATAGTTGTACATCAGTCTGTTTTTGAACAATAAAACCAACAGCAATAATGATTTTGTTTATGGAGTACAAATACATGTGCATTTTTACTATGTAAGTTAAAAATTCTGGTAACTGGCCATTGTGTTTTCTGGGATATTAGCAAGTAGGATACATGTACATTGAAAAACAAATGAACCAGAGACCCTCAGCACAACCCCATCATGTAAGCATGTGGGTGCTTGAAATCTAAAGATTACTGTCATCCCACACTATTGCTTCCCCAGTGAAAAGGCCTTGAAATATTAGTTAGGATTTTGAAAGTGAATAGGTCTGGTAGACCTTAACAATTCTCTTTCTTCCCTAAGTCCACTTCCATTAAGATTTTTATTTTAGATTGAAAATGAAAGGAAGTTAATTTGTTTCAAAATATTGATGTCAGAGTAATTTGCTAAACCTTTTTACTGATCTCTTATTTCCTTTAACTTTTTAACACCATATTAGGAAACCATGGAATATGTTTTGTTTCAAGAACTTTGGTATTATATTTTTATCCTCCAGTGCCTAACATATACTATTGATGTTCAATACTTGTTTGTTCAATGACTGAAGTAGCATGACAGAAGGGCGTTTGGCCAACTCATGTCTTCCTTTGTTTACAGAGGCCTACAGAGCCAGTTAGGTAGTAAGTGAGTACATTGGGTGGGAGGCAAAGAAAGCAGTAGGGATTGTGACAAACTGTATCTGAAAGATTAAACACCAGCCAGAGTTTATGATATCTGCTGTATGTAAGGAAAGGCTTCTGCAGAGAACTAATGAATATATATATATATATATATATATATATATATATATATATTTATTTATTTATTTATATCTCATACGAATGATAGAAATCCTTTTAAAGTTATTCTAGACTAGTTCGGTTTTCCAGTTCAGTGGGTATCATGATTCCATAAAATAAATAAATGTATGTACACATATATTGATCCCCAATATATTGATGCATATATAAAGTGCTTTGCCCTGAAAGAAAGTTAATTTAACAACTGTCACTTGCCCTCATATCTGTTCATTTGCTATATCTCTGTTTATTGAGAATTGATGGAACTTTAGAGGTGCTTGCCAAACAACTTTGTTCTAAATCTATAAGCAATCTGAGGAGCTTTATAATTTCTGGTAGTAATAACATGAATAACTTTTCTAATTAGAACAAAAGCAAAAGTTAAATATTACCAAGAAAACAGTGGCCAATATATAGCATGTGTGTGGCATTCTTGCAGCTGGGAGACCACGTGGCTTTGCTCTGTACCTACTTGCCAGACTTCAGAAGAAACTGGGAAAAAGCAACTAGAAAAATGATAGTTCACACTTATGCTCTAATTGCTAAGATGACAGCTGATACCCTACAAGTTAAATGTGTATGGGCTTCAAGGCATTGGACCAGTTTCACTGGACTTTCTCAGTCTTACCTCTTTTATTCTCTCTGTGAGCTCAGACGTATTTACATTACAGTGTCCTCATTTTTTATCATCTCTCTTGTTTTGAAGCCTAGGTGTAAAGCACATCCTGTAGCCAGAAAGTCAACTTGCCGAGCCTTTTCCATTCTTCCTATGGCTCTTGACATTCAACTCTTTCTTGAAACTTGCAGCATAGACAGCCCCCGACCCCCACCCCAAACTTCCCTCGCCACCCCTTGCCTAATCCTTTGCTTGTGCACAGTGTTCCTCTCACCCTGTGTATATTACTATTTAATGTTGACACCTTTGTCTTTTCATTCCATGTCTGTGTGAGAGTGTGTGTTTTGCTCTGTGAGGGGGCAGGGACCATAACTTTTTGACTCATGGTGTTGATAGATAGCTTACTTAGTAAATGGTTGTTGATAGGTATAAAATTCACTGGGATTTGAATCTGAACAAAGATAGTTGAATCCTCTTGTAAAGTATTTGCAAAATGGACAGGTTCTTTTTTACTAATCCCTATACCATCAATAAAATGGACCAGTCTCAGAATTGATAAGACCTATGAATAAAATCAATTTGAAAAATACAGAGGGTGCCAAAAAAATGTATCCACATTTTAAGAACAGAGAAAACTGTAATAAAATTGTAATACTCAATATATACCGATAACAAAAGATGAATGAAGACAAGTCACGTTTGACTTCTGCAATTACAAGAGGTGCTCAAGGTGGTTACCATCAGCGTAATTTTAATACAGTTTTTTCTTTCTTAAAATGTGTATACATTTTTAGGGCATGCTTTGTAATTATTGGGGGAGGAAAAAAAGGCATTTGGCAGGAAACCAAGTAAACTTTGTTGTTCTAAGGTATTTAATTAGAAGAATTGTGTAAAAATTTTTGTTAATAACTGTTAGTAACTGATTTATGTTCCTTTTTAACTGCCGTTTGCTGCTCAGAAATAATTAGGCAAATTTTCTCTACTTCTCTTTATCTTTTTTTGGCTTGTGTCTATTATCAGTGTATTCTGATTACATATCCCGATCATGCTCCTTTTATATGTTACTATCTAATACCATGTTTCCCCAAAAATAAGACCTAGCGGGACCATCAGCTCTAATGCGTCTTTTGGAGTAAAAATTAATATAAGACCCGGTCTTATTTTACTATAAGACCAGGTATGATATGATACGATACAATACGATACGATACGATATATAATATAATATAATATACTATAATATAACATAACATAACATAATATAATATACCTGGTCTTATATTAATTTTTGCTGCAAAAGATGCACTAGAGCTGATTGTCCAGCTAGGTCTTATTTTCAGGGAAACACAGTATGATGTAGGAGGAACTTACATTGTTTACTTTTTTTGAAAGTTGTCCACTGTTTATTATGTTATGACTGTAAGATTCTTCTTCACAAATGCTTTTGGGTCTTCAGCTCACATACTAAAGCTAGTACCGTACTTCCCCCAAAATAAGACCTAACCTGAAAATAAGCCCTAGCATGAATTTTCAGGATGACTTACTCTGAACATAAGCCGTAATGCATCTTTTGGAGGAAAAATTAATAAAAGACCTGGTCTTATTTTCGGGGAAACACGATAGTGCTTTGTGTCCCCCTAAGTGGAAGGGATTTGTAAGGTATGTATTAAATTCAAACATTCTTAAGGAATTTATTTAAGTGACTGCTAATTCTACAGCACTGGAAGCATTAACATTTATTTGATATGTATTGAATTAAGTAAAAAAGTATATATATTCTTAAAGTATATTCTAATAATCTTCAATTTAGTTACAAATGTCATTTAATATTTTTGAGTAAAACTCAGTGTTATTGCACAATACCTTAGAAACGAGTTTAGTGCTACTTACCAATTTTCAAATAATACTTAATTTTTAATCACTATTAATAAATTAGTAAGCCATTTAAAAATATAAACTTTTCTTGTAGTCACTTTCATACTAAATATCTCATTTGAGCAAATGCTTTGTTTCCTTCATTTTTTTCTATTTTTTCTTAGTTTATTTCATTTATGTTTTGTATAGTAGACCCAAACTGCCTTGTGGTGGAGGAAAAAGCTGTATGATGGACTAGAAGTTTTACATGTGATTGAATTTAACCTCCCTTTATGTCTCTTCCCTGCACAGTCCCTTCAGTCTGAATATGTTCATTACTAAGCCTTGCCACTCCTGTGAAAGCTGTTCCACTCTTAGACACAATTTCTTCACCTGGACGAGCAATGTAGAGAGAAAGCGACTGCTTGCCCGAAGAATATCTCTGCCTTCTTACCTTAAATTAAAGTGAGCACTAAGATAAGACCTTCAAGAGACTTGAAACCAGAAAAATCTGGTTAATGACTACGATAAATGCACTGAAACTATGTTTGTGGATGTCAACACTTTTTAAGACAGTTTTAATGTTGAATTTGGTATTTTGAAAGGTTATTTTTAATGTATTTCGGTAATACATTTGTTATTACATTTACATGTACAGTGTTACATTATGTATGTATTGTGAACTTTAAAAAGCTATTTTGATAAATTTATAAATATATAAATTTATGTAAAAACTAGACTATATTTTGACTTAGATTTTCTTGCTGTTTGCTACCAAAAATTTGTATTTTGAATTTGTTTAGTATGGTTTTGTGTACAATGAATATATAATTCCTCTTGATTAAGAAAAGATAAGGGAAAAAATTATTTTTATGTTCCCACTATGAATATGGCCGATCTGTTCTTTCTTTTGGGAAGTCAGTCTAATACAACAGTTTATCCAAGTTTATCTATCTAGCAAGAGTATAATCATTGGATAGGGCTGATTAGACCATTTCCTTTCCCTTTGTGTTTGTTGCTGAGCCATTTAGTTTTGCATTCTTGGGGGCTTTAGCAAAATTTAACATCCAGTTGAAGATCAGAATTCATTGAATGTTTCTCCTGAAACATGCCTTTGCTCCATGAAATAACTCAACATTCCAAATGCTTTTCTTTCTTTCCTCCTCTCAAAAGAGCTCTTAAGCCAATTAGAATATTCTGCATTTGGTACACGTGGTTGTTGCCTTTAATCAGTCACACATGGTCTGGCACCAGTTTTAAATCAATGAAGAGAAAAAACAGAAAAGATGCTGCTAAGTAGTTCTCTGTTAATTAAAGGAGATTATGTTTCGGAGAGTACAAACCCCTGACACACAAGCTAGCAAATCAGAAACCTAACATGAAAATGAGGAGACTCCTTAGAGGTCCTCACAGCCCTTTCATGTACATGAGTCATATCTTCTATTTAGGCCTCTAGAAGCCTGAAGGCTTCATTTCTATGGGGCGTCTGGGAGCGTTAGATCCCGACTCCTCCACGCTGCTTAAGAATGGACCACTCAGAGACAGTTAACCGGATCCATATGAAGTGCTTTATTCTCAACCATTGAGTTTTTTATAATGCATTTATTAGGAGGGGGTACCTTAAGACTAGTATACATGCTTCAGCAAAACATCTTGTGTATGTTTTACATTTTTAAAAACGCATTTGAGTGAACGTTTGACTCAGGTTGATTAACCTAACCTTCAATAACTAAAGTACCAAATAATTGCACTAAACTGATGAAAAAATAAATTACGTGTTTTAGGAATCAAAAATTAAGTGGAATTAAATTGTATACTTTTTCTAAAGCTGAAATAGAAAATATTTTATTATGAGTTATTATAAAAAGATTGGTTTAATGTATAGAATGATGATATTGTTTTTTAAAAATTATCAATGAAAAATAATAAGGATGACATTTGAGAAGTGGGGAAAGGGAATCATATTGACAGTTTTAGTTCTGTGAACACTAATTTGTGTGCAGCTATTAAATGATTGTAAAATTGACTACTGTAAATTTTCCATAATTATGTGTGTATATTAGTCATATGTATCTACATGTGTAAGTCTTAATTATTTATACACATGTGCATACATAGACAACTCAGAAGTGTATGTATATTATATAGAAAGTATATAGCAAAGTAATTCTGCTCCAATAAAAAAAATTGTTTGACATGTATTTTGTTATGAATAGTTTACCTTCCAAAAGATATTTTGTTCTATTTTAAAGTGTAGAAGAATACACTGCTAATAAATAATAAAAGTTTTATGCAATTTACGTTTTCTCTGGCTTTTATAATTTGGATTTTGAGTAATCAATGTACTGAATGAAGTCTTTTTATAATTTTATATTTGATCCAATCTGGTTGATGCCTTCAGTTGAATTTCTCAAGGTCTTCATTTTGGAATTTTAGTTTCTCTTTTACTGACTTTCCAGTTTGTGGCCTCACTTAAATACCTCACAATGAGCACAAAGAAATCTTATACTTTGAATTTCACGTCAGATAATGTCAGGTTCTTGCTGTTTTGCTCTCTATATAAAATTCCTTTCTGTTAATAAAACACTGATTGTGATCAGTGTTTCGGGTCCTGCTTGGTCATTTATGACTATTGTACACTGGTCATCAGTTCCTTTTGAAAAAGAATGGCCATTTTTCTTAGAGGAGAATTATAGAAATAATCAGATGGTGCCAACCTTACCACTGTTGGATCTACGCCCTGAAGAGCCAGCTTGGGAGGAAGAAGCTGCACTTTATTGGAGATATTTTATGTACTAAACTGGATCTCTTTGGGTTGTGATGTCTCTGAGGTTTTTCCTTTCTGTCTTTAAAATTTTTTCAGAACACAGGAAAGGTTGTGGGTGGGAAGGTGGCTTCACTTTTTGAGTTGAGAATTTGCCAATAAGCTGTCCTCACAACACTGCATGAGACAGGGTACCGAGGTTGTCACAGGACCACATAGATGGAGGTTTCTTATGAAATCATAAGCCTGTTTGAAAGGGCAGAAAATCTTTTTCTACAGATTGATTTATTATGAAAAAAATATTTTAAAAATCAATTAATTAGTTCAAACAAATTTCTCACCTACTGGTTACTGAGTTTACATGGTTTTGTTACCCTCAGATGTCAAATGACATAAATCTCAAAACACTCCTGGAGAGGCAACCCGATCTATGTAGTCAGCTGTGATTCAAATAACAGCAGGAATGTGAGTTTACCAACGATAAGCTGCACAATGTATTTTCAAAATTGTTCTCACTTGTATGCTTTCCTTGGTGACATGTTAACCAACAATATGTCAAAAGTTTCTACTTAATTGTTGGTACATAAGCTGAACAGTATTCTGTGGTGTTTTTTGTCACATACGAAATCTGTACTTTTTCCAAAGTGCCCTGGTAAGGCAGAGTTAATGATACCTGCAAAAGCCTTGCGGACCTCTTTGTAACATGCAGCAAAGCAAGAATTTGGTCACTGCATGTCTCCTCAGAAGATTAATTGGGGAGATTTCCAGTTACAGCAAGATATAATTTACAGCATAAGATAAAACTCCTTTATTTACATAGAGGTTGCATAGGAGCTGTGGCACCCATGGCATAGAAAGGAAAGTGGAAAATAATTGTATTATATTAAGTTATTTTGAGCTGAATTGAAATGTTAATATATTCCCACCCAGTTCCTTCTCTATGGATTGAATTATGATAATCATATCAAGAAGGAGAGAAATAGCTTTTCTAGAGAATTTTAAACTTTTTTTTTTTGGTGAGTACAAGTAGAAACTTAAGTTGAAAGAGTACTTTTAATGCAAAACACAGGTATTTGTAACTGCTTTTAAGTGGACAAAAATAAGTTAACTGACCTTCGTACTTGCCACATCTTGCTTTAACCTGTATACTACCAAAACAGAGATGAGTTACATCACCATTTGCTGTCTCTCCTTTGATTTGAGTCAAGTTGACCAAAGGGTTGTTTTTAAAGTAAACTGCAAGTGAAAAATGGCAAGGCAGTAACTGTAAAAATGACTCCAATTGCAAATGTTTACGTTAAACTTCAGATTCAGGGATAACAGTTTATCAGTTGTTTGTTTATATTATGGCTCTTTTCCAAAAGGATTTAAGGTGACTGCAAAGAATAGAGGAGCGAGAAGGGGCTTGGACACAAAGTTTGAGGCAACCGATGCTGGAACTTTAAGCTGAGATCAGTAGACCTCTCAAATGTCATAGGAGATTGGTTGTCTTTTCCTATTTGGGCAAATTTACGCTAAATACGCTCCTTCAGGACTCTTCATGGGGATTTATTTTACTCAAAATTTTAAGAGTAATACAATACATTGTTACTAACTCTGGGCTCTGTGTTGTACAGTAGATTCTCCAAGACTTCATCATGTATAACTGAAATTTTGTATCCTTTGGCTAATTTGCCAAGACCATAGACCTTAAGTGCTTTTACCATAAAATAATAATACTAACAACAAGAATAATAAATAAATAAAGACAGGAGTACTCACAGGTAAGATTCATTACAGTGAAAGGATACAAAGCAAACTCAGCTGAGGGAAGTGTGCGTGGAGTGAGATCTGGAGGAAACCAGGCATAAGCTTCCAAGCGTCCTCTCCCAGTGGAGTCACGCAGGATATGCTTCATTCTCCAGCAACCAGTAGTGACAACACATGTGTTGTCTACCAGTGAAGCTCAAAGAGATGAAGCACCCATGGTCCTGTAAGCCCCCTCTGCTGAGCATAACCCATAATCCCAGACTCCCAGAAGGAAAGCAGGCGTTCTGCATAAACCTTCCTGTTTGCGCAGTCTGGGCCTAGTGAACCACCCTTGTCATTTAGGGGAAGTTTGATACCAGCACTGGGAGCTGTTTACCAGTCAAGTTACCAGATGCAAGCCAAGGGCAACCTTGAAAGCAGACCTTTCTGAGGACACCAGTCTCAGGTCTGCTATGTAAACACTTTTTTGTACATTCTATCTTAGCCTACTGATTTTGTAGTAACTAAAGCCCAATTAAATTAATGTGCAGTTTCACCTTATGAAGTTGACCCAAGATCTCCATTTTTGGAAGACTTATTTATGGAGAAAAGGAGCTGTGATCTAGGAGACGAGGTCGTGCTGGGTCTCTAGTGCTGCAGATGGGCCAGAGTTCTGATTTGTTTTTAAATGGATAAATTCAGACATGGTGCAGCTTCCTCTTCCTAAACACTCTGCTGCAGGTCGCGGTATACATGCTACCAACCAAGGACTCCGATATGCCAATCCGTTTCAGGGAAATGAGTAGGAAAGAGTCTACAAAGGAAAGGTTCCTTTGCTTTACAAGACGACCTAGTCTAAAATTTTGTTCCTAACATTTACTTGTTATTTAGTAAGTGAAAGAAATAAAAATATAAGTAAATATAGTTTTTAAAATATTGCAATTTCAAAAATATTAAAGTAAAAAAGTATTTTAACAAATTAAAGCTAGGGCTGGCCCGGTGGCCCGGTGGTTCAGGCAGTTGGAGCTCCATGCGCCTAACTCTGAAGGCTGAGGGTTCGATTCCCACATGGGCCAGTGGGCTCTCAACCACAAGTTTGCCGGTTGGACTCCTCGACTCCTGCAAGGGATGGTGGGTGGCGCCCCCTGCAACTGAGATTGAACACGGCACCTTGAGCTGAGCTGCCGCTGAGTTCCTGAATGGCTCAGTTGGTTGGAGCAAGGGCTCTCAACCACAAGGTTGCTGGTTTGACTCTCGCAAGGGATACAATGGCAACTGGACCTGGAGCTAAGCTGTGCCCTTCACAACTAAGGCTGAAAGGACAAGGTACAACACCTTGACTTGGACAAAGACCTGGAAGTACACACTGTTCCCCAATAAAGTCCTGTTTCCCTTCCCCAAATTAAAAAAAAAAAAAAAAATTAAAGCTAAAACATGATTGAGATAAAAATAAAGGCACCAGTGAGGCTTTAAAAAAGATATACTTAAAACAATAAAAATATAGATTAAAATAATAAAGTCTATGCTGTAAAATGATAAACTGTTTAAAATAAGGTAGAAGGCAAATCTAAGGAATAAAATACAATGAAAAAAAGACCATTTAGGAATTTGAAGATTTAAAAGAATGAGCTGGAATACTCTAAAATAAGGATAAATCAAACAAAAAAGATCTGGATTTTTAAAAATTAAAAATTAAAACACAAAAAAATAAAGAAATTTAGAACATTCTTAACAAAGCAATGAGGCTGCCGGGGCTACTTGTGCAGAGAATGTTACAGATACTCCCAACTTTAACTAGCTTGGCCTCCCGTTTAGTCAGACCCCAAGGTTGAGCTGCCCTGGATAGGCCTGTGAGAGCCAAAATCCCCAGGCAGAATATAATAAGTAAAAGACCTATGAGCAAGACTCTTTGTTAGATCAAATTATCCCAGTTAGATTTCCAACCAGGCATCTGCAGACCTGCAAAAGCTGTTAAGCCTTAGGGAATGTTAAGAATACATTTCCCCCCCAATGATTATCATAAGCCAGACAATGCACCAAATACCATGAAACTATAAGTAAAACTTATAAGCTATCTTACTGTATAGCCCTGAGAGGTTTCAGGTGGAGGAAACAAATGTAGAGAAGTGAAGTCACTTGCCCAAGCTCATATACCTAGCAAGTGAGACAGCCCAGATATAAACACAGCCTTAATGCCATAGCTCCTATCCCCTCCCTTTTTGCTGAATTACACATAGCTAGTCTCCCTTACATATGGCCTGACTGCTGTGAAAGAGTGCATCAAAATAAAACACCAGAAATACCTCAAGCAAGACAATACTCAGCATTTTAAAGCTTCAGATTGGAGCACATGCTTTTAGGCCTAGAAAAAGTTTGGTGAAAAGGTTTTATTGCTTTGAAAATAGAGCTGTTTTGAGGCAGGGAGAATGAGAGACGTGTGTGTAAATTAATAATCTCTTGCTGATTCTCAGCTAGTGTTTAAGATCTAAAAAGACCAATAATTCATACATTGAGACCTAATGAAAGAAAATTAAATTCTTGAAATGAAAAAAAGTTGTTATAATTTAGCGTTGACAAGATTAGTTGGCCAAAAGGCAGAGCTCAAGTTTGAAGTTTTCACAGCAATCTGCCGATGCACCTTACAGGTACCAGTAAAGACTTCTCTTTCTGTGCTCACATGGCAATGAGCAGCATCTAATAAATTAAAGGAATTTTTTATATAAGTTTTAGGATTGTTCTAATAATAAACTCTGAGCAACTGTTTTCCAAATTGTACTACCCTCTTGGTTTTAATGGGCTCAAACACTGTGCATGAATATACCTGACTGTATTATAGTTAGAATCTGATTTCGTAAAATAGTTTATTGAAAGTATATCTTGTGGGCCTTAGTCAATATACTATTTTTATTTTTAGAAAGACTATGATTCTTGTAAAACAACAACAAAAAAAGAAAATCAGAGCTATTATAGAGCAAATGGTTCAAGTCCTCCTTTCCCTCAAATCTATTAACTTGAAGTAATTGTGATAATAGATTATATTTCCATATTTGATTTTTTTTCTAAAACATGATCTATACTTAAATAATGACTCTATCTGAACACCAGAAATGTGATGTGTTTCTTGTTCCTGCATAAATATGCTCAGTGTACCAATGGTGTGCTGGGTAAAAATAAGCCCCGCCCCTCTGATGAGTTGCACTTTAATGCTTCTTTTTACATATTTTACATAGAGTCAATCCTTTTAATGATCAGCTTACTTTCCACCTTCCTCAGGAAGCCTTTTTCTACATTGGGTTTGGTGAAGTGTAATTGTTTTTCCTTCACTAAGCTGTGGCGTCCTTAACTAAGTTTGTATGCCTTCTATTGCTGTACCCCAGGTACCAGACTCAGGCACAGGACCCTTTTATTTCACTTCACTTTTCTTCCCCCCATAGTTTCTCAGTGTGCTACAGAAATTAAATGCTATATACATTTCATTTTGGGGTGGACGCTTAGCCATAGATCTAGAGGTCTGAGTGAAATCTGGTTCAGGATAGCTTTCTGCTGGGAGCAGAACTTTGCAGAAGCTTTATCAGAAAGGACTTGGGAAAGCTTCATGCGCTGCTGCCTCTGGCGTCTTTGCTGGTCTGGAAAGAATGGAAACAGAGAAAGGAAAAAAAAAGCCTCATATTGACCTACAGAGATTAGGAAGTTGACTGGGGATTTATATTCATTCATTCATTCATTCAACAAAGTTTATTGAGAGGCCACAGATACAAAGTTAAAACCTTAAGTTCACAGTCTTCTGAGGAACACACACCTAAATAATGACCATCCAGTCCAATGTTTTTCCTGGGAAATGCTGATGGTCCTGAGGAGAGAGCTGGGATAAATCTAAGGAGAAAGTGTGGTCAAAGGACCTTCAAAGAAGAGCAGGCATTTGTTGAGATGGTTTTGAAGGCAGCAGGAGGTGTAGTAGTAAATATTGGTATCTTTTTCCTAAATGAAAACCTGAATGTGTTCCTCTGGCCAGGAATTAGAAGAAAACAGCCTTCAGACCAGTGGAGCCATCCAGTACTCTCCGCCCCAGCAGGTCCATACTTGCTAAACGTTAAAGTGGACCCAAAAGAAGAGACGGTTTGTAGGACAGAATGATGCCTGCTCAATCCGTACTACTTTCCCACAAATGAACAAAATTGACTAAGGGAGTCAGGTGGGGTTGTGGGTTGGAGGAGGTCATACAGGAATTGAAAGGAAGAGAGGCATGCAAATACTTTATTGGAATGTAACTTTCATGACTGTCAATTCCTCAACTGGCTGTTTAAAGCACATATATACATGCTTTATATATATGTATAAAATCAATTTAACATTAAAACTATTGTAAAGTGAAATTCACATGGCACAATGATTCTTAATTCTGGTTTCATTAGCATCACCTGGGGAACATTTTAAAAAAATGGTACCAAGGTCTTACCCCAGACCAATTAAACCAGAATGGAGAAGCATGTGGCCTGAGATTGGTTTTTTAAACTTTTTTTCTTTCTTCTTTTTTAACTTCTCAAGTAATTCCTGGTACATAGTAGGGTTAAGAAATCGGAGGGAGAAAGTCAAGCTTTCAACCATTTAACATTATCTTTTTAAAATAAGATTTTCAATTCTTCAAGGTGGCTTTCAAAATCAAGATTTAAGTTGAGAAATAATAGACTATATAGCCCCCCCCTTATCTATCAGTTAAGAAATATCTTGCTGAAGAGATTTTGCTAGGAACTGTGGGAGAATAAAAAGAAGTGGGACGAGGGTGACAATGTGTCTTTTCCCTGCCTCATTCATGTCTTCATGGAGTTCGCCAACCAGTGGGGGAAATTATATAATCATGTATGGGCTGGTCTTTTTTGATTGTGAGAGATACCCAGTTAGCCTAGGGCACAAACGGCTTGTAGAACCCAAGGACTGGGAAGTAGGCAGATTTTAGGTACAGTTAAAACCAGGAGTTGAAAATCAGAAAGAGTAGCCTATCTCTTGCTCTGCATGGCTACTGACAGCTGCTGCGTATTACAACTTAAGCTTCAGTAAACTGGAGAGACATTGGCCTGACTCTTAGTCCACAGTCTGCACCCCTGGGACTCGACTGACATTAATAGGCGTTCTAGTCCTTAAAAAGTGTGTGGAGGGGCGGACTTGCCAGGCAAACAAAACAAGTGTCCAGTACACTTGTCAGCACTGGAGAGCAGTGAGGTGCCGAAGGCACAATGGAAGGAGTGGCACAGAGCGCTGCTGTACCCCAGCCAAATGCAAACTAGGCCCTCGGAGCAGCCTCTTTGCAGTTTCGGTTTCCCACCGCATGTGGAGCATGGAGGTGATTAGGTCGAAACGAGGCAGTTCATACAGGGGCTTAAAGGACAGAGAATCACTGCCTGTCCCATACCTCAATGAGCAGCAAGCACAGGAACGTTTAGTTTCATCTCTGGTGTTTGAGGGACCTCTAGGTGATGTCTAGTATGCAGTCTGAAATGGGGTGAGGTCCTCAACTTTATTCATTTAGAATTTATTTTTAATTACAGATGACATGCAAGATTATATTAATTTCAGGTGTTGTCGTGTGGGAGACCCTGCTCGCTGTGCCATTTGTCATGCAGGGAGTCATGCGGGGTCTCTGCTCCCGCTCCTCACAAGAGAACGCAGGACATGGTGAGGCCAAAAAAGAACACCCACGGAGCCATAGATGGGGGAGTCATACCACTATATTCTCAGTGGCAGCATCTGCCTCTCTGCAATCCGCTCTTGCTAGCTCAGCCACCATCTTCTTGCTAGCCCCCATTTTTCTGCTAGCGTAGCCACAGCAGTTATATTAGTGGCCAATGGCTCACTGGTTACAGCTGATGGCCAACAAGCCACAGCTGATGGCCATCCAATCACAGTTGATGGCCATTTACTACCTGAGCCAGCACCTTTCTATGTGAGGCTGAGAGCCTGGAAACTGCTTTCTGGGGCTCTGTCCCCACACTCCACCCCTACAGGCTCTCGCCTCACAATCTACATGACAAGCGTCTTTCGCAAGGGGCCCTGTGCGAAGAGCCTGGAGGTGAATGCAATATCCTGGACACAGCCAGGCTCTCTGGGCACAGCCAGACTTCCTGGGCTTCTTAGGGCACCACCAATCTCCCCGGGCACAGCCAGCGCTCTCAGGGCACTGCCACTCTCTCTGGGCACAGCTAGGCTTCCTGGACACAGCCAGGGCTCTCAGGGCACTGCCATTCTCTCTGGGCACAGCCAGACTTCCTGGACACAGCCAGGGCTCTCAGGGCACTGCCATTCTCTCTGGGCCTCTCAGGGCATCGTGCTGGAACAACAGCGGCTCACAGTCAAGGTGCTTACATATTCTCGATGGCGGCTGGTCAAGACACAAAAGCAAACATCCCCCAGTTCCACTACATGGTGGTACATTCCCAAGCAAACAGTCAAGCGGTCCATTAAATTAAGGATGGAAGGCAATTCCCCATAGTCCATAGTCATTCGCCAGGGCTGTCCTGGGGGTGAGGGACGACCTTGACCTCACCCTCATTTCCCATGGAGGACTCAGCAAGCGTTTCCTCCTGGGACTACAAGTCCTGTATCCGGGCTGCCTCAGCAAGCACTTCCCAGCCCACAGGGCCACAATGACCTTTGCTGTCTCTGGCCTGTACTGGTTGGAGAACCGTCCACATCTTCCCACACCTCCACTGGGGTCCAGCTCTCCAGCAGCTGCTCCTCCTGGTCTTCCTGAGACTGAGTGTTCATACGCATAAACTGCTCCACCGCCCTTCAGGGAGCTTTGGCCAGCACCGTACCCTGCTCGCTGTGCCATTTGTCATGCGGGGAGTCATGCGGGGTCTCTGCTCCCGCTCCCCACATAAGAACGCAGGACATGGTGAAGCCAAAAAGGAACACCCACGGAGCCCTAGATAGGGGAGTCATACCACTATATTCTCACTGGCGGCATCTACCTCTCTGCAATCCGCTCTTGCTGGCTCAGCCACCATCTTCTTGCTAGCCCCCATTTTTCTGCTAGTGTAGCCACAGCAGTTATATTCGTGGCCAATGGTTCACTGGTTACAGCTGACGGCCAACTAGCCACAGCTGATGGCCATCCAATCACAGTTGATGGCCATTTACTACCTGAGCCAGCACCTTTCTATGTGAGGCCGAGAGCCTGGAAACTGCTTTCTGGGGCTCTGTCCCCACAGGTGTGTAACATAGTGATTAGGCATTTAAATACTTTACAAAGTGACCACCACAATATGTCTAGTACCCTTCTGTCACCATACATGGTTATTACAATATTATTGACTATATTCCCTATGATGTACAGTACACTTCTCTGACTTATAACTGGAAGTTTGTACTTCTTAATCTCCTACTCCTTTTCCACCCAATCCCCTTTCCTTCTCCCCTCTGACAACCATCAGTTTGTTGTCTGTATCTTTGAGTTTCTGTTTCCTTTTGTTCGTTTGTTATTTTTGTTATTTTTTTTTTTAGGTTCCACACATAAGTGAAATAATATGGTATTTGTCTTTCTCTGTCCCTCTAATTTCACTTAACATAATACTCTCTAGGTCTATCCATGTTGTTGCAAATGGCAAGATTTCATTCTTTTTTTTTGTCTGAGTAATATTCCATTGCTGCCATATCTTGGCTATTGTAAGCAATGCTGCAATAAACATGGATGGGGGGGGCATGTATCTTTTTGAATTAGTGTTTTTCTTGTCTGTTGTCACACAGCAGCATGCCTGCTGTCCCCTCGTACCTACCCCTAAGAAGAAAGAAGAGTCTGTGAGACTATTCCTTTCAGGGACATTGCTTCACCTTTATGCCATCTCCTTGTTTGGCCCCAAAGGATGGCTGGCTAGCCAATGATGGGTAAGATTCCTCAAGAAAGGAACAACATAAGACAGGCACAGTCGTGTGGGGACCACCAGGAGAATTCACGGGGTTGATAGAGGTGGGCACAGCCCCCCACATTCTCCATCTAGGAGAGCTTCTGCCTCTGTGGCTGTATTCCTTCCCACAACCTGCTTGGGATGTGATAACATCAGTTTTCCATCTCAGTAAGTTTTCAACGTAAAGGTTTTGTCCCCTGGGGAGGTACAAACAATAATTATTTATACATCATGGACAAGGGTGATTTCGATTGAACCAGTTTTCTGGTATCATGTATGAGACTCACAGACCATGGTAAAAACAATGCTACTTCCTTGTAAATGCATCGATAAAAGCCACAAGGTGGCCCGATTCGGAGCTCTCAGTCCTTTGAGGCTGTGAGACCCTTGGCCCCTGTTTCAAAACTTTCTTGATTTCTGTTTCTTTCTTAACCCTTCGCCGCCCCTTCTCGTTCTCTCACTGCCCGTGTTGTGCTGGACGCGACACTTGTCCTCGGATAAATACCCAGAGTGGAATTGCTGGGTTGTTTTTCTTCAACTCTTAAGATCCATGTCAGAGAGATTTCTAACACGTATTTGGCAGTAACTTTCATTGCACCTCAGAGGGCTGTGCCCAGCATCCGGAGAAGGTGTTCAAGGATTATAGAATAAAGCACTATGCTGAGGAAATGGTTTCTTGAAATTGACAGTGCCAGTTGTTTTCTAAGTAGGAAGTGAGCACCTTATTTCTGAGATGTGGAAAGTAGAAAATATTAGTTTTTTCTAACCACCAATGATTGCCTTGATGAGGTAGATACAGGATTGTGGCTCCTGGTTGTCTTATTTGTTTCTTATCATTCAAATTTAGTCTTGAAATTACATGAACAATGTCTTAGATTATTTTCCTGTTATCATTTGTGAGCCTGTCAATTCTGCTTAACTCTGTAAGAATGATAATAATTGTGGCCAAGTACCTAAAAGTGTATGATCTTTTTTCCCATCAGTGATATTTGAACACACACACACACACACACACACACACACACACACACACATTCTCTCTCTCTCTTTTAAAATAATTTGATTCCATCACTTAAGCTACCTAAAATAATTCCTAAATGCTTGAAAACATGAAACTATCTCCATCAAGTTCCTATCTCTATCAGACGGAAATATTTTTAAAGCAGACATTAAACCCCTTACTGGAAAAAAAGTCACTTCTGGACAGAGACCAAGCCAAAGCATTTTTAGTTCAAATTGGTTTTCCTGGAAAAGCTGAAAATGTAGTTCAGAAAAGAAATGCCTTGGCAACTTTACAAATCAACATTCAAAAACTAACAAGGTCAGTCTGCATATCCTCCACTTGAGTGATTCTCAAGGACTAGTGTTAAAAGAATCTCCTAGGAGGCTTGTCCAAATGCAGATTCCCAGGCCCAGAGAGTAGCTCTGACCCAGGGCCAGGTGAAGTGAAGAGCACAGTTCAATTAACTCTGAAAAGACAAATACAGACATAAATGAATGAAGAATTGTGTGTGTGTTTATTATGTTATTTTGTGATGAAGTGGACTTCATTGGGGCCGTGTGTAGTAGTGGCTTGGAACAGCCTGGGTCAGACATAGATCCATCACTATGTGTGTGACTTCCTAAGTCATTTACTATCTTTGGGTTTCAGTTTTATGTCAAATGAGGAGATTGGATGACATCAATGGTTCTTAACCTTTTTGATATTATAGACTCCTTTGAGAAGCTAATAAAATTCTTTAATCTTTTCTCCAGAAAGTTGCACAAATACATACATTTTTGTACACAGATTTAAGGCGGGTTATAGTACCCTTAAAATGCTTACAGGAACTTTTGTGACAGTGAGTCTCAGAGCTGGAGAATTGGGTTAATCTTTATTATATCTCATGAGCCCCACAATCCACAATTCAGATTTGTTCAAATGAAGGGCATGACCCTTTATGGCCCGCACTCTCACCCCATGTTGGGAATCACATTGCCACTAATACATATAACACACTTCGTAATATGCTAGCCACTTCGTGAAATGGTTTAAATAGACTTAATCATTATAAGAACCCCCCTCAGAGGCAGATGACATTATCTTCATTTTACAAATGAGAAAACTGAGGTGTGTAAAGGGGAAATAATTTGCTTGAAGTCACATGTTAATAACAAACAGGTCCTGGGTTTCACCCTGAGCTCTTCCTCCCCCACCCCCCAATTGTATTAGTCTCTTTTCATTCTTTTGGTAATCTCTTCCAGAGTTAACTACTTCATTTGTGGGTGATGAAATGACTAAGGAATCCACTTCAAATGTTGGCTGTGCTCTGAGCACCATCCTTCCCTTCACTTCAACTCTGACTTGAGACTTTTGATCCTTGTTTTTTCTATTCCAGTCTCAGAAGTAGTTTTCACTGTAGAAGTTATCTGAAGACAGTCTTCTGATTTATGGTAGTGGTCTACAACCAGGCTCTAGCTTCTCCAGGAACACTACACAGGATGGATTTAAATATGTATTAAACTAAGGGCCATTCTCTCAAATGAGTTTAAATGCATTTTATTTTTAGACAACCTACATGACATTCTTAAAAACAATGCCTCTGCTCCAAATAAATCAAGCTCAAGATAAACGAAGCGCTCAAGGTAACATCAGTCCCATCTGTCCTAGTCCTGGTGTGTGGATGAAAAGCAGCAGCCAGTTATGATGATGGCAGGTGATGGATCCCAATCACCAACTGTGTTAACATTTTTCCATTTCTAAACCACCCTTAAAGAAAATCATTTATGGGGTCACATCATCCTCACAGTCTAACTGTGCCATCTGGAGTCATATTTTCACCAATTAAGAACTTTTTGTTTTTTGTTTTTCCCTTCTTCTGCCTCCTCCACCCGGCTCCGGTTCAAGCTGTTGTTTCTCAGTCTAGTTGTGTAGGACACAGCTCCCTGGCCCATGCTGGTATTATGAGCCTTGCGATCCCCCTGAGGCAGTCAGTCGCGTCTGCCACACACAGCAGTCCACAGCAGCTCTCAAGCGGCTGTCGCTCGCTCACGATGACTGCTGGCCACTCATGGCAGCACACAGCAGCCCACCATGGCTGCGGGCAGCTGCTGGCAGCAGCCCAGCTCCAGGGAGAGCTGTTGTTCACAATTTTAGCTGTAGAGGGCGCAGCTCACTGGCCTATGTGGGAATCCAACTGGCGACCCCGGAGTTAGCAGCACAGTGCTACAACCACCTGAGCTACCAGGCCTGAGCCACTGGGCCTGAGCCACTGGGCAGGCCCAGGAAATGGTAGTTTTTTGAAATTAGCAAGGATGTGCTTGATTTCTTCCTCAGCCCCTCATCTCTGTTCTTCAAATTTAGCCCTTGATTGATTTTATGTAACCCTTGAGGTACTTCTTGCAGGCTTCTTTTGTGAAGCTGGTTTCCTGCAAATGATGGTTCATGACAATATCAACACCAGTGACTACTGTGCTTTCAGTACCTTTGACCTGGACGTCTTCTGTGGAGGCATTTCCACCAATGAGCGAGTCATCAATGTCACCCTCTGTCCTACTGACCATCTTCCCCTCCACCTCCAGGCACAGCTCGTCCGTGATCTCCCATATCTCCCGTAGATGTCGGAGAACATCTCATCATGGCTGAGGTCTGGGTAGATGATCATGACGGCGGCTGGGAGGAGACCACGCGGGGCTGGCTTAGCAGGAGTTCAGAGCCAGTGCGATGCAGCTTGAGCCTTGCTCAGGGGGAAGGGGGAGCAGGCGGAAAAGCGACCCTGAGCTCTTAACCTCTCTGGCAGCATTTTGGGCTGGATAATTCTTTGTTGTTAGGGTCTGTCCTGTGCACTGCAAGATGTTTAGCAGCATCCCTGGCCTCTACCCATGAGATGCCAGTACCACTCTCCCACTCAAGTTGTGACAAGCAAAAATGTCTCCAGACATTGCTAAATGTGCCTTGGGGGCAAAACAGCCCCCAGTTGAGAACCACACTCATGTACACTCCCTGACAGCACTACCTAGTGAGCTGCTGTCAGTGAGGTGAGGCTAGGAGCAACGCTGGGAGCCACTATTCCAAGATCTCACATACCCCAGGTAAAGGGCTTAGGACAGGACACACTACAGTTCCTTTCCAGTTTCCTGCTTCTCTAAATTCATCATTACTAAACGCTCTACCAGTGAGCTTTCTTGGAATGTAAATGCTTACGTGCAGTTGAATCACTCCTAAATTTGGCTACAAAGCAACACAAAGCTGTTGTTCATTTGAAAACCATCTTCTACAGCCCAAACAGGCCCACAGCGACAAGATTCTCAGTTGTGTTACCTCTGAGAGACCAAGATCTGACGAAAGAGAGCTGGAACGGGACTGTAGCCAGTCTCAGGGTTGTGCTTAGGGAGGCTGCTCTGCGGCTTGGCTGCCAGCAGACAGGAAAACGAGCAATTGGTCACTGCTGTCACTTACCCTTTGGTTTCCAGAAGTGTAGGAGACAGTTGCTATGTCATGTTTTGGTGGATTATGAAATCGAATACTAGGAAAGTCCACATTGGATCCTGTCAGGGTGGGTGTAGAGTTGTGGTGGGCGGGGCAAGGGGGGTTGTTAACAAAAGCTCTATTTAAAAATAATTTGGTGGCATAAAGTATGAGGATGTGGTTACATGAAGTTTTTAAAGCATTTTAGAAAAATCAGTAATAATCTTTGTTGTATAACTCTGATGGTGGTTGTATCTATTGAGAAGATCATTAAGATGGAAATCTCCATCCCACTCATTAAAGATTATACTAAGAAACCTATTTGGTCAACAAACGTTTAAGTATTTACAATGTGTCAGGCACTCTGATCAAAAGGACAGCCTTGCCCTTGACTAGCTTACCATCTGAAGAGGGAATAACCACAAGCCTGGCCTTGGCAGGGATATACTTAGGTGTTCTGGGGGCACATAGGCTGGACAACCCACAACGGGGATCAAGAAAGACTCCATGCAGGAGGTGAAGTCTGGGTCCAGGCCTGGAGATGAGAGGACTTAGCTGGGCTTAAGTGGGGGCAGATTCTGGAGGGGTAGCCAAGGGAATAGGATCCACTGAACAAGTGGAGGTGCCCGGATGGGAGGCAGAGAAGAGATAGGCATGTGCGTGAATGGCAAGTTCACATTGTGGCTGGAACGGAGTTGGAGGAGCGAGAGATGTGTGGACAGGTGAGGGTGTAAGAGATCACGTGGACTGTTCTAAGCCTTCTGCAGACCTCAACACCTTTGGAGGACCCATAACACATATCAAACATATTAAAATGCATTCTGATCCCATCTTAATTTATAAATGAAAATGAATTGCAGTTGACTATTTAACAGCATATTACTTTCTATTTTAAAGTTTTCTTTTTGTATTTTAGAGCCAGTAATTCTTTTTTTCAGACATCAAACGTTTTCAAAGGGTCTTGAAAAGCTGGTATGCTGTAGGCACCATGTTTATAGGGCCCAAATGATAACAATAGCCTTGTTTTAAACTTGCAGATATAAACCTGATAACTGTCTCTCCCTCCAACTTCCCACTGCCCAGTGTCCATTCTCTGCCTTTACCCACCCTTCCTGAATTTCAGCAGGGCAAGTAAGCACTCAGCTAGACTAGTCTCAGCTTTTCTTGCAACCAGGAGCAGCCATGTGACTAAAGTTTTGGTCCGTGGTATGTGTACAGAAGTGATATGTGAAAATTTCAGGTCATATCCTTATAAAGAAAGCCAGTGGCCCCCACTTCCTTCTTTTTTGCCCATCTCTGTGGGCTGGAATGTGGATGTGGTGTGGCGAAACGATGTCAGCCACGTAGAGAAGGACAACATCCTAGGGCAGTGGTTGTTAAACTTTGGCATGCATCAGTCACCTGGAGGTCTCATTAAAACACACGTTAAGCCCCATCACCAGAAATTCTGACTCAGTGGGTCTGAATCATTTCTAACAAGTTTCCAAGTGATGCTGGTGCAGCTAGTCAGGGTCATTGAGTGGGAACTTTTTATTTGACAAGACGAAAATGATCCATCATGGCCAGTTGGTGGATGCCTAGCTTACAACCCAGGGGTCCTGAAACCCCACCTAGCATTTTTTTCCATAATGCCACATTACCATATTTCATATTGAGTTAAATTTTCAAATGAATGATTTTTCCCAGTGAAAAATGATTTATTGGGGGGAAAATGACTTTTATGCAAAATTTTCCACATGGAATTGTTCAATGAGTTCTTGCCTCAAAGAAGAGTCCAACACCAGACTGCAAACCTCTAAGATGAACCACAAGATAAAAAGTTCTGAAGTGAACAGTGATTGTTATCATTTATGTTGTGGATTATTCAGGTTCCTTGCTTTCTGCTGACACTCACTTTTAACCATCTGATGGGTTCATTTTTATCCTTTAACCATTTCATTACTGAAACACAAACGAAACTCTGGAAAGGAATTTGGTAATGAGGAAAAAACCGCAATTATTATTTAAATTGAGACTTGGGGATTTTCTGTGGATTACCCATATCCCACCTTACC
The DNA here is from genome assembly GCF_057876585.1 of Rhinolophus sinicus. Classification (NCBI taxonomy): domain Eukaryota; kingdom Metazoa; phylum Chordata; class Mammalia; order Chiroptera; family Rhinolophidae; genus Rhinolophus; species Rhinolophus sinicus. Next base: position 37,172,620 of record NC_142507.1, read on the forward strand.
AAAGAAAAAAAATTTTAATTAGAATATAAAGCAATTCTTTCTGAAAATGTGGGATGGAAGAGGTCACTCCTGGGTATTGGGAGTATATTTTTCCCTCAGAAAAATCTTCACCCCAGAGTGTATAAGACTGGGATGAAAGATATTGAAGGTATATTAAATTTTATTCTAGTATTGATGGGAGAAAAAGAAAAATGAAGCAGGGTGAAAAATAAAGTGATTGAGAGGGAGAGAGAAAAGACAAGGCAGAGAAACTTGTTAATTACAGGACTTTCTGAGCAAGATATTTTTCTTCCTTTCACAAGTTAGAAGCTATTGAATAATTCATGCTAAGCAGGGAAAGGCTGCCTTTTCCCCGGGTGATGTATAATATAACTGAGCAGGAAAGAGCTGAGAGTGGGTTCACCACATCAGCCACCCCTCTTGCATCTGAGCACAGGGTGGGTGCTCTTCTCTGGAGCTCAGCTACTGCTTTTGCAGCCAAGCATCCTTGCCTTCTGCCTGCCTGCTCGCCGTCTGGGCTTGCAGCCCGCCACTTTCCTTTCCAGAGCTCTGCTGCCAGCTGAGAAGGCTCCTGGCAGCTGCTGGTTTCTGCCTAGGACCATGTGTGTGGGTGCTGCCTGGGAGAAGTGGGCACTTGCTCCTGGCTCTGATCCCAGACGAGTTTCTCCTGTTGACTTCGGGACCACAGATGCTGCTGCTGAGGAGGTATTTCCTGGCACCCCTCCCTCTGCTACCGCCAGCTTAGGACCGGCCCCAAAGTAAGGTACTCCCAAGCCCTTTCCCCTGGCATTTTCCCCAGCTGGGGCATCTCTGCTTTCTCCTGGAAAGTAGGGGCTCCATCTGGCAACATTCGTGTGTGTGTGTGTGTGTGTGTGTGTGTGTGTGTGTGTAGGGGAGAAGAGGAGACCTCTTGGTATTGCTCTGTTCTAGGGCTTCCCTGATGCCTGCTGAATGCAAAGAGGCCTTTCCTGGAGACATTCCGAGGCAGGCACCTGTCATCTACCACCCCCGTTCTCCACGAGATCCCTCTCCTCCTCCCCCAGCCCATTTTTCTCCTTCAGCCTTTTGTGCCGGTGGCAGAAGGCTGAAGGGCTGTCTCTGCCCTCCTGGCAGGCAGGCGGGTGTCGGGATGGGCCGCGCTGCGAGGAGCCGACGCTAGCCAGCGAGGTGTGAAGAGTTGGCCAGAATGACCAACTCCTCCTCCACGTCGGCTTCCACCACCACCGGGGGGTCGCTGCTCCTGCTGTGCGAGGAAGAGGAGTCGTGGGCGGGCCGCCGCATCCCCGTGTCGCTCCTGTACTCGGGCCTGGCCATCGGGGGCACGCTGGCCAACGGCATGGTCATCTATCTCGTGTCGTCCTTCCGAAAGCTGCAGACCACCAGCAACGCCTTCATCGTGAACGGCTGCGCCGCGGACCTCAGCGTCTGCGCCCTCTGGATGCCGCAGGAGGCGGTGCTCGGGCTCCTGCCCGCCGGCTCCCCGGAGCCCCCCGGGGACTGGGATGGCGCCGCGGGCAGCTACCGCCTGCTGCGGGGCGGGCTGCTGGGCCTCGGGCTCACCGTGTCCCTGCTGTCCCACTGCCTCGTGGCCCTGAACCGCTACCTGCTCATCACCCGGGCGCCCGCCACCTACCAGGCGCTATACCAGCGGCGCCACACGGCCGGCATGCTGGCGCTGTCCTGGGCGCTGGCCCTGGGCCTCGTGCTGCTGCTCCCGCCCTGGGCGCCGAGTCCCGGCGCAGCGCCCCCGCGCGTGCACTACCCCGCGCTGTTGGCGGCCGGGGCGCTGCTGGCGCAGACGGCGCTGCTGCTGCACTGCTATCTGGGCATCGTGCGCCGCGTGCGCGTCAGCGTCAAGCGGGTCAGCGTCCTCAACTTCCACCTGCTGCACCAGCTGCCCGGCTGCGCCGCCGCCGCCGCCGCCTTCCCCAGCGCCCCGCATGCGCCCGGCCCTGGGGGAGCGGCGCTCCCTGCGCCCGCCCAGCCCCTGCCGCCCGCGCTACATCCGCGGCGGGCGCAGCGGCGCCTCAGTGGCCTGTCGGTGCTGCTGCTCTGCTGCGTCTTCCTGCTGGCCACGCAGCCGCTGGTGTGGGTGAGCCTGGCCAGCGGCTTCTCGCTGCCCGTACCATGGGGTGTGCAGACGGCCAGCTGGCTCCTGTGCTGCGCCCTGTCCGCGCTCAACCCGCTGCTCTACACGTGGAGGAACGAGGAGTTCCGCCGCTCCGTGCGCTCCGTCCTGCCGGGCGTCGGCGACGCGGCAGCTGCAGCTGTGGCCGCCACGGCCGTCCCCGCCGTGTCCCAGGCGCAGCTGGGCACCCGCGCGGCTGGCCAGCACTGGTGACTCGGCCAGGACCCGAGGGAGGCAGAGTCCCGGCTTCCAAGGCCCTTGGTCACCATCGCCTCCTGCCCTTGTAAAGTATCTCCTCCCTGGACGAAGACTCCTGCGCAAAGACCAGTAAACTGGTGCGAAGATTTCACCTTCGACCCCAGGGGGATACCTGAATCAGGGTCTCTCCCTAAATGAAGTCGTTTTGAACGGCCACCTGATTTTTACCCTTTGTTTCTGTGTTTTAGAGAAACCCTGAAGTCAAAACACCGCAGACTTCAAGAACTTGCAAACTGACATTTTAAAAAGAACCAGTTAATTTATTTCGACACTGTTTTTGAAAAAGAACTTTGACGACGTGTTACCATTCCCACCTTCATCGTCTTATAACATACTTGAAAGCGCCTCGAGTGTGCATGAGCCAAAGGAAATACTATTGATGAAGAAAATAATATGTAAGAAGTATTTTAGAAAGTAACCTGTGTTTGAGGATGCTTCTGTTATAATTTACCCTGCGTATAGTTAGTCACCTGAAGAATGAAGCCACAGATGTGCACACCAGTAATGAGTTGCCATGGAGCCTCAGGCCCTTTATTTTTACACGGGTGTTTATAAAGTGAAATTAATCCTGAATGAGATAGAATCTTAGCCAGTGAGAAACAATACAAAACAGATTTATTGTTTTATACTCCTTTTTGCACTTCTAAGTGTTAAAGTGAAAATGTTCCGTCGTGCTGATTGATGTTCTGAGCCAACAATGGAATTTTGAAAACAAGACGGTTACCTCTTTTAGGTACCCGACTCACGTGTTCTATAGCATGCACACTTGTTGCTACCCTCATTTTGTAACCCATTTACTTGCCTCATGAGTGTGATTGCAGCTCTGTACTACAATGGTTGCTAAGGAGAAAAAGTTCTGTTTTCTCTTTACTATTTAAAATATCTCGATGCACATGATATAATGAAACACTAATAATACCATGACTGCACACCTAATATTAGCTGCTATTGCATGCTCTTAGATGCTAGAACTTATTGGGCATGTGGTCTACTAAAGCAATACCCATTAGATAAGGACATTTTACTTCTTCCAGGCACTGGAATAAGTGGCCTTCCATTATTTGAAAAGAGACACAGAGAACCTCTGGCTACCTAAAGTTCTTGTCTTGACCCAATTTATGAGAAAACACCCAGTTGGGACTTTATCTTGCAAATGGAACCACAGTCAAGATGGATCAATAGTATGGTTTGGCTCTACAAAGGCTTCTGTGCTCTTTTAGGGTTTAGACAAGCCATGCATTAGAAAGCAGCACTGTGTTTATGTAGTTCATGTATATTACCATGACATTAACATTAATATTGTGTCTGTTACACAATATTATTTAACTCAGTTATGTGTAACAAATAGTTCAAATGGGAATTTGTTCTAAAATGTATGATTTGAGGCTTGTCATTTTCATCTTTGGTTTACTAAATTTATTTAGAAATATTTGAAATGCAGTTGTGTAAAACCACTTTATAAATTAAAATGGGAAGAAATTTTAAATAAATGTCTATTAGCAGTCAGACTGCTAACTACATGAAATCTGGGGCTGAATAGCCTCAGTTAACTGTGTAATTGCTTTGTCACCCTCGTGGGCATTGTAAGCCAGCAGAGTGGGAACACTTGTGTATTTGAATAATTTTTGGAGTTGCAGGAAACTGACATCTCTGTAGTAAAACAAAGCAAAACAAATATGTTCATCACCAATAATAGATCAGCAGTCATTTTATTAATCTATCCCTTAGTGCATGCACCATTTTTCTCTTTCTAAGGTTTTATCTGTTCCCATTTTCCTTGATTCAAATAATTAAAGTTCAGACAATTGTTCTTCTGAGTTGTTTTCTTCTGTCTCTGCTCTTGCTTACCTCCTTGAGAACACTATACCAGATGACACTGTTCTAAAGCATTAGTGATGAAAGTACATTCTTTGTTCTGGCTTTATTTAATTTTACTTTGGTTTCTAAAATTATTTCCACCTTTTGTAATTAATTAGGATCCATATGCCATCATTAAAAAGAAATAGGTATAATTTCCTTTCTGTAAGCATAATTCACTAGGGAAATAGGCTGCAACAACAACAACAGAGCTGAAGATTTTTCTCTTGGGAGAGTCCAGGGGCACTTTTCTAAATCTCTATCAAAAAGGTCTTCTTTTAATTAGGTCTTTATCCTTGTTTCTCACTGTGGATGCTGCAAACGATTTCTTCCAATGTTCCTGTAAATGTTTGCCACACATATAAACTTAGCTTTTCATGTACCTGTTATCTTGCAATGTTTCTGGCTAACACTGAGAACCATTTCATGCTGGCTCAATGCCATATGGAAGACCTACTTTAGGTTATATTTACTGGTAATTAACTCCACAGGACTGATGCACTTTTAATTTCAAAGTAGCAGTGATGTGTCCAAAAATGCCTTTCTAGGGCATTAACTGGGAATATTGGAGTTACTGTTTTTACAAATTAAGTTAATGGAGATTGTGTTCTTATTTAAATGAAACCAGATATTATCCACTCAGAAATAAAAAAAACCATAATTGCTGCCCTACTTTGCCTTTTCTACTTTTATTTGTTAGATATATGCCTGTTAAGACATATAGCAACATCCCCCACCCCTTGCATTTTAATGGCTAAATTCTAGTATGTAATAGGTACCACCCCTAGCACTTCTCTCCTTTCAAAATGAAGTATGTGCATAAATAAAAATGCTGTTTTGTACAGAGGCATCCATAAGTGGTTTCTGTTTTAAACACTATAGGGAGATTTCCAAGGTCAGACAGGTTTCCCTATGTCTCAGATTTAGGGAGAAAGTTTTCTACAATGGAGGCATTGTTCTTTTCAGGAGAACCCAGTGGGAGGAGGGAGTGGAGCTGAGGAAGGGGGAAGGGACTCTCTTTAACTTCCTGATAGAGAAAACCATTGAAAAGATCTGCTCACCAAGGAAATGTTGGTTTGCTTTGACCTCATGATTCAGTGTAACCTTGCTCCTTTGATGACGAGCATATTGGCCAACTTAATTGTTTCAAGTGTAACCTTTATTCTGTTCTCCCAGGGACTCAGACAGGGCTCACCTGACTCTTTCTCAGTCTTATGAGCTAACTTGACAAAGGGCATCAATGACAATTTAAATTCAAAAACATTGAGAAATACTATAGATGTGCCTTACTTGCAGACATTTTCAAATATTTATGGGTAATGAGGCAAGTGTGGAGCTCCAGATGGGAGGTCTTGGTCTGCAGGAACAAGGGGGTGGGGGGAGGCCCTTTATTTCCACCCCTACTTTCCCTTTTAGTACTTTGAGGGGGCCTCGCACATATGTGTGTGGACTCAGCCCCCAGGTTCAATCTCTGTCCACACCCACCTCTTGCCCACCTTGAGGATATATTGGTGCACATGCAGGGGTCACAGCATGTCCTGGGAGTGGCCTTGAGCCATTTGGGTAAGGAATGCCTAGGTTCCTGGTACCAGCACCTGTTGAGGAAGGTACAGGCTCTGGGTGGGCACATTTCCTTGGGACTCCTCACCCTGTGGGGAGGGGAGTGGCCAGAGGAAGGTGGGAGCAGACCCTTCAAAGAATGAGACCCAGATTGGGACTCCAGTTTCTCGAGTCTACGGGCCATACTGCTTTCATATAGGTCCTTCCCAAGAAAGACCTATATCCTCTCCTTGCTCCTCCCACCTGCAGGGACTCCTTAAATAGGTGCCACACGTAGGTTTTCCCCAGCTACTTAATCTCATCAGGCCTAATTCAATAGGTAAGAAGGATGGTGAGGAGAGAATGGAAAGGGTGTCGATGAAACAAAGAAGGTCAGATGTGGAAGGGGCATGATGGGTACATGGGTTGCTTCGCACAGTTTTACTTACTCATATGTGTCTTTGAATATTTGCATAATCAAAAATTTAAAAGAGTGAAACCAAACCAAAAAAAAAAGAAGAAAGGAAGAAAGGAAGGAAGGAAGGAAGGAAGGAAGGAAGGAAGGAAGGAAGGAAGGAAGGAAGGAAGGAAGGAAGAGAAAAAAAGAAATAAAGAAACGAAAGAGAAAAAAGAAAGAAAAGCAACTAACATAGTTAAGTTCATGCAGCAATTAAATGGAGGAGCTGGGATTCGACCTTTTGTCTGACTCCGAAGCGTGAGATGGTAACTACTGTACTGTAGAATAAAAATCAGACTTTTTAAAGTGAGGTGTGGAATCCCCTCCATGATATAACCAGTCCCTAATTTCCCCAATCTCTTTCCCCCCTACTTGCATCCTTCGCTATAGCTTAGTTGGTCTGTAAATGCTGTCTTCTAAACATAGCCCGTGTGTCATGCAGGGTCTCTGGTCCCGCTCCCTGCACAAGAACGCAATGGTGAGGCCAAAAAGGAACACGAACGGAGCCACAGATAGGGGAGTCATACTATTGTATTCTCACTGGCGGCTGGGCTTGGAGACACAGGGTGCAGGAGCCACACGATTCGCAATCTGCCATCCGCTTCTCTCCAACCGACCAATCCCCTAGCATAGCCGTGGCAGTTATATTAGTGGCTAATGGCTACCCGGTAACAGCTGATGTGCACCCAGCCACAGCGGATGGCTATCTAATTACAGCTGATGGCTATCTACTATCTGAGCCAGCACCTTTCCACGTGAGGCCGAGAGCCTGAGAACTGCTCTCTGGGACTCTGTCCCCACACCACGCTCTGGGTCTAAGCCTTCCTGGAGTGCCCTTGCATCTTCTGGCTTTCCCAGCCCCCATCCTTCTGAGAAGTCTGGGGTTTCTACCTGCTCATTAGAGTCCCGTCCCTCAGCCATAAAGCTCTGCCTCCACAGAACTCCTGCCCCACTTTGTTCCTACCACATATTCCTTTGTTGTATTATCTCTGTCCTAATGTGTGTGTCATCTTCAAAACTACATAGAAAAGGTTTTTGGTTTATTTTTCATTCTTTTTTTTTTAATTTTTAATTTTTTTTTTAGGGCAAACTGTCTTTTATTTTTCAGTAGCCAGTTTACCTGAAATATACTAGATAATTAATATATGTTTATAGTTGACGACGGTAACTTTGAAAAAAAAAAAAGACTTGGTTCTTTTTTTTTTGGTTCTTTCCCTTGCATGTTTATTTTTCTCTTAATGAAACAGTCCCAGAGATAAATTCTATCTCCCAACTCATATCTTGCCAAAAGATATCTCAAAATAATAATGTCTGGGATTATGATCAATGTGCATAAATTACAGGTTGTCAGTGCTGTTATTTGGGGAGATTTATACTCCTGTTATCCAAGCTCTGTTCACACCAACTAAAGCAACAGGAAGATATTTCAGTCCTAATTACTACTTTAAATTCAAGGTTAAATTACTGAATATGTGCCATTATTCTGTGGACCTTACATAGAAAAGCTGTGTATTTTTTATTTTCAAAAGCCTTCAACATTGCTAATCAATGGTCATGCGATTTTGTTAGGATCCTGGGAAAAATTATTACCTCTTCTGTCAGTCACTGGATGGTAGACCTGGAAATCATCCAGCCCAGCTCCCTGCTATTATTATTAGACAGAAAGTGCTTTAATTTTTCATTTTTCTTGGTATAAATTAGGCCCATTTCCCATTTTTCTATTCTTAGGGAGTAAAAAAGTATGTAGCACCCTTTGTAAGTTAATGCTGCTTTTAGCCTCATGAAAGTTCTAGGAAATGTCAGCATGGTTGAATTCTTCTCTTACTACAAAAGTTTTATTTCTTAAAAATAATAATATTATGATTGTATGTAACTATAGCCAGAAGGTATATACTAACATATATTTATATGTGTTTATGCACTTACCTATATTAAAAAAAAGTGTAAGCAGAAGAAAGATATTATAACGAGGGACATATATGTAGGGACCTACGTATAGTATTTGCCACTAGTGCTTTTAGAATATGTTCAACTACAGACAACAGACTACTTAACCAAAGATGGCTTAAGCAGGGGTGGCCAGATAGTTCAGTTGGTTAGAGTGCAGTGCTCTTAACAACAAGGTTCCCGGTTTGATCCTCACATGGGCCACTGTGATCTGCGCCCTCCACAACTAGATTGAAACAACTACTTGACTTGGAGCTGATGGGTCCTGGAAAAACACACTTAAAACAACAACAACAAAACATCATGTTTAAAAAAAATTAAAAATTAAAAAAAATAAAATGGCTTAAATAGTGATGACATTCAATCATCACACAAACAAGAAGCCTGCAGATAGGTGCTTCCAGAATGTGCTCAGTCGCACGATGTCATGAGGGCCCTGCTTCTTTGGATCCTTCTACTCCCAGAAACTCACTGTTGTTGCTTCATGGGTCCAAGATGTCTGCCTAAGACAGCACCCAAAACAGAGGAGAAGGAAAAGGCCTCTCTTTTCTTTTCTCTGTGTTTTTTTTTTTTTTTTTAAATAAGAAAGGAAACTCTAAGAAGCTACCCCAAAAGATTTCTCCCTTCTCATTGGCCAGAAGTAGATCACATGGCTGCTCCTAAAGGAAGCTGGACTGTGAATATCTGGCATTAAAAAAAAATTATCATGGGCCGGCCCGGTGGCTCAGGCGGTTAGAGCTCCATGCTCCTAACTCCGAAGGCTGCCGGTTCGATTCCCACATGGGCCAGTGGGCCCTCAACCACAAGGTTGCCGGTTCAATTCCTCGAGTTCCCCAAGGAATGGTGGGCTCCGCCCCCTGCAACTGAGATTGAACACGGCACCTTGAGCTGAGCTGCCGCTGAGCTCCTGGATGGCTCAGTTGGTTGGAGTGTGTCCTCTCAACCACAAGGTTGCCGGTTCGACTACCTCCAAGGGATGGTGGGCTGTGCCCTCTGCAACTAACAATGGCAACTGGACCTGGAGCTGAGCTGCACCCTCCACAGCTAAGACTGAAAGGACAACAACTTGAAGCAGAATGGCACCCTCCACAACTAAGATTGAAAGGACAACAACTTGACTTGGAAAAAACTTCCTGGAAGTACACACTGTTCCCCAATAAAGTCCTGTTCCCCTTCCCCAATAAAGTCTTAAAAAAAAAATTATCATGAGAAATCTATTCAGTGCTTGTCAACATACAAGATTTGTGGTTTGGCGTTTGTTCTGCTCCCTACCTACTTGGTGGATTTTATCTTTTTTTTCAAAACTGACAGCTGGACTGCATATTAAAATGAATAGGTCCTTGTGCAATTTCCAGTGTCTAGAAGTCATTTACTATAAGTTTGTTGCACTAAAATAGAATCTTCTCTGACCCCTATTACTCAGCTTTCTGACAGTGAACACATGGGATATGTGAAAAACGACAACTAACTGGGCCTCCTTCTGTTTCTGTCCCTCTCAAAGTTGTTTTCTGATTGACCATAGAAAGAGAACTGTGCTGGGGGTGGAGCAGGCAGAGGTGATCACAGCACTCAAGCTTCCTCACATCAACACTCATGCAGGATGATTGTTTCCAGATTATGGTCAGAACATATCTAGGTCTGGAGGTGGCCAATAAATAGCACCCCTCTTCACTGAGTTTTGAACGAGGTGGTAAATGAGAACATAAAGTGTGCAAATGGTGGACCACAATACTACCTCTTTATTGAAAAAGGCTAGGTTGATCTGAGTGCCAAAATGGGCTTATGAACTCTCTCCCTACCAGTGGTCTTTGGAATAAGCAGGTTGAGTAGCTCTCGCTGGTCTAGGTAGAGGGACGAAGAAAGAGACCACATTTCTTGGGCTCAAGACCCTGTTGAATTAGCTTCTCTCTAATCAGAAATTTAATTAGTGGCTATTGCCTATCCACCAGGTAACTTACTTTACCTTCCAAAGGGTGGCCTAAAAGGTGGGGCAAGAGGCCAGGAGTGTCTGGTAAAAATTCCTTCTCATGGAGACCAGACGAATGTGGAAAAGAAATTCTCCTCTAGAAGTATAGACCCTGTGAAATTGAGCCAGGGAGAAGTCAGGAGGAACATGCAGGCTTATGGCGTGATCACACAGATGAGCTATTGAACTGCTTTTTTATCCAGTTTTATTAGAGGAAATGCCTCTCGGTTTATGGCAATAAGTAAATTGCCAGTTGTGTCAGGGAGTGTCAGTCAGGTATCACTTAAAGTAGACCCTACCTGCAAACTTAAGCTGTAAACAAGTGTCATCAAGTGTAGTACACAGAACGAGGAAAGAATAATTTTTTGCCATATTCTGAAGTATGATTGAAGAAGATGTTCAGTATGGAGAAGGGAAGATGATATGGAAAAATAAAGTTATTTTCAAATCCGAAAGGCTATCACACAGATTAATAATGCCAGTGTCCATTTATTGATAATATATGTATCAGACAGTGTGCTATGCACCAAATACATGTTATCTTCCCTAATTTTCACAACACCCCTATAAGGCAGGTATTATAACTCCAGTTGAAAATGCTGATTCTGTGAGAGGTAGATTTACTTGCCTGAGTTCACCCACTTGGCAATGGAAAGAGCTGACCATTGAATTTAAGGCCGGCTCACTGCAAAGCCTGCACTTGTAAACACAACACCCAGATGCAGGGGAAGGAGAAAATGTGTGCGGGGTACCATTCTTCAAGCAAAATTTGGCTCAGTGGGTGGGAGATATATTTCAGCTGAATATTAGAAAGAACTTTGTCTCAATTATAGATGCTCAAAATAGTATAAGCTGTCTCAGGAAATTTTGACTTTCCTAACACTTGAGGAATTCAAAATGGGTGTGGAGGACTAACTCTGGAAAGGATGTCTGTGTTATGTGGGAAGCTTTATCAGATCAACTCAGATGAGTTTCAAATTGAATTTCTAGGATTATATAATACTTCTTCTTCTGCTTGGAGATGTCAAAATTTTCTTTGCCCTGGGCTTGTAACATTTCAATGGTTAGTCAGAAAGAACGTGTTTGGCAAAAACCTTAACCACTCTAGTCAATAGAGAAGCGAACCTCGGTGCCCAGGGATGTCCCTCCATGGGCACGGGGACATCAGTAAGTTACATTCTTAGTGATTTTGCCCCATTTCTGCTGCTATCTCCTTTTTTCCCCCATCTCATCCCCAAACACTTTATTCGAAAGAAGTACATAGTACTTCAAATTTCTCAGGCTAAATATTAGCACCATGTATACACATAATTCAATTAAGAACTTTAATAAACACAACACTTTTGAAGATTTTGTTGGGAGTTGAAAAGATTTCAGAGGACACTATTTCGATGCTAAACAAGCTATCGATGGCTTCCACGTAAAAGCTTCCTTTCGTGAAAATTTCTGAATGAGTTTTTCTCGTGTGACAAACTCCAAGCAGATCTTAACCACAGTCTATTTGTATACTCAGAACTGGCACAGCACAGTGAAAATCTGGTTCCTCCCAATGTCTTGACACAATGAGAGATGGATTGAAAGACTAAGTTACCAATACAAAAGTTTACTATTAGAGCCATTTTGGATTTGTTGGAGACCAATAATAGACTAGTATATGTAAACCTAAAATCTTTAGAGGTTATACTTTCCAATTTACTTGAACAACAAATTTGGAACTCCTTAATTCATAAGAATTAAAATTTCCTATTATCAGGATATGTAAATAATGCCACATGCCTTCTTGTTTTACTAGGAATGAATACAGCTTTATTACCTCTATCATTGTTGTTACTGTCATTGTCATCATTATCACCATCATCATTATCATGAGCATCATAAAAAAATCATCAACAGCTCAGGGCAGAGCATTGGGTAATGTACATGTTAGTGTTTGCTATTTAGCAAATTACTCTAAAACAATGACTTAAAACAACAATCATTGATTAGCTCCTGATTCTGGGGGTTAGCAATTTGGATGGGGTCCTCTGGATGGTTCTGCTGGTGTTAGCTGAACCCACTTTTGAGTCTGCAGTCAGCTGGTGTCCGTGGTCCACACATCTGTCTGGTATTTGACTGGCTATTGGCTGGACTAGCAGTTGGACAGGACTAGCCCAGGTTCATTCACATGATCGTGGTCTCAGAGTCAAATTTACTAAAAATTGACAAAAATAAGTTACAGAACCAACTCAGATTCAAGGGGTGAAGGAAGACAGTCCATCTTTTTTCCCCTTTGCTAAGATCCATTTATTTATTTATTCATTTATTTTTGGGGAAGGGGAACAGGACTTTATTGGGGAAGAGTGTGTACTTCCAGTTTTTCCAAGTCAAATTGTTGTCCTTTCAGTCTTAGTTGTGGAGGTCACCGTTCAGCTCCAGGTCCAGTTGCCGTTGTTAGTTGCAAGGGTGCAGCCCACCATTCCTTGCAGGAGTCAATGAGTTGAACAGGCAACCTTGTGGTTGAGAGGACGCACTCCAACCAACTGAGCCATCCGGTGACTCAGTGGCAGCTCAGCTCAAGGTGTCGGGCTCAATCTTAGTTGCAGGGGGCGAAGCCCACCATCCCTTGCAGGTGTGGAGGAGTCGAACAGGCAACCTTGGTTGAGAGTCCACTGGCCCATGTGGGAATTGAACTGGCAGCCTTCGGCGTTAGGAGCACGGAGCTCCAACCGCCTGAGCCACTGGGCTGGGCCCAAGACAGTCCATCTTTTGATGGGAATATTTTCAAAGTCACATTGCAAGAGTGTGGATGCAAGGAAAGAAAGGATTTGTGGCCATTTTTTGGCAATGGACCTCAGTTATTAATATATCATCCTTGTTCTTAAGGGTCTTAAAACCTCATATGGAGACAGAACATAAGTTTTAAGAAATAACTAGCTGCCCTAAGTATATGTGCCAAGAAGTAGGACAGAATAGGGAAACATCAGTTAAGTCAAGATTGCTCCACTGAGGATGAGGGATTTAGAAGAACGTAGGAGGGGGAAGGGCATTGCAAACAGAGAAAGGTAAGAGCAAAGATATTGTATTAGTTTTCTATTGTTGTCATAATAAATCACCAGAATCTCTGTGGCTTAAAATAACACAAATTTATTAGTTTACATTTCTGTAGGTATGCAGCTTAATATGGTCTCAAGAGGCTAAAATCAAAATGCTGGAATTTTTCCTTTTTGGAGGTTGTAAAGGAGAATCCATTTTCTGCTCATTTGCGTTGATTGGCAGAAATCAGTTCCTTGCAGTTGTAGACCAAGGTCCATGTTTTCTTACTGGGTGTAAAGTGAAGATGATGCCCAGCTTCCACCTTCAGAGCCATCAATGGTGGGTTGAATTCTTCTCAAGTCAAGTAGATGATTTTTCTGATCTATTTTTCTGTCTTCTTACACTTTTAAAGGATCCATGAGATTAGATTGGGTCTACCTAGATAATCCAGGATAATCTCCCCTTCCCAAGGTCCTTACTTTTCATCTTAATACAAAATTCCTTTTGTCGTGTAAAGTAACATATTCACAGGTTCCCGGGATTATGATGTGACATCTTTGGGGGAGCCATTATTCTATCACAGACATGGAAGCTGGACTGTGTATAGTTGTGTTTGACTGCAAAGAAAAACGTTTAAATAGGGAAAAGAAGGTGGAAAGTAAGATTGTATAGCTCCAACTACGTTTCTTAAACTTATCCTACTTTGGGGCCAATTTTATGACTGGTCTTTTTAGGCGTATGCCTTCCTTGACTCCACTTAAAAATTTTAGGTCTCCTTAGTGATTCTGAAATTTTTTCTTCATATTCTTATTAATCAAAAAATGCATACCAAGTTTTAATTTTTATTATTTGTATTAAAAACAATATTTTTAAAATATGAAATTACAATTCAAATATATGTAAAAGCTATACAACCTCTCCCCATCTACTTGATCAACAGGCTCTCTCTTGTCTCCCCAGCTTCAACGAAGTAGGATCTTTCTGTGAGACACCTCATCTGACTCGCCACATTTCAGCTGACAGCTTTAACCTTGTCTACACCATCTGTTAACTCAGGAAGCAAACTGACTTGTCTTTGAAGAACCCCATCATCTTCAGGACATTATATAAACTGCATTTGTTTGTGAGAGCCTTTAGCTCATTTTTATGTGACATAACTGTATTTACAAATACAGCAAAAAAAAAAAAAAAAAAAAAAAAAAAAAATCCGTAAGTATGTGATGTAGGTTTCTTATCAATTAATAGTATGTAATGTTGTGGAACATCCTGTGCCTGACTAGACTCAAAGTCAAATTTTCATTTTTTTCTTTTTGGATGAGTTTTCCCCGTGCAAGTTTGCGTCTGCAGTGTCATTACAGGCAATATGGAGCACCATCGCCATTCTCAGGAATAGCAACAAACAGCTCAATGAAGGCTCTTTGAACCTCCGAGCTGGAATGGAGAATAAAGGAGAAATGCTTTTTGTCTTAAGGACTACCTTCTTTCTTTACAAAAGAAATCAGCCTTTCTTTACTCTGAAAAATGTAGGAACAAGAGAACTCATTTGAGAGATGAAAACCTGAAAGCATAAAGGAACTGTAATTTGCTGTAGCTAAAAATAGACCCCACCTTGATGCATTTCCATCATGTGGGTTGTTAACAGCGTGTCCAGGCTTCATCTGCAAAGAGCTGATGTCAGAGCCTGCAGTCAAGAATCAGATACAGTCGGTTTTAATGTGCTTTGCCTCTAAGTGGAACACATTGTAGTGATTTCTCATTTAGACTCCCCTCACAGAGATAAGGGGAGGCATAATTATTACATTTTGGGGTACAGTAATTTATAGCAAGACTATCTACCTATGTAAACTAAACCGCTGAAGTCACTACCTTTACGGGACTTAAATTCAGTGGGGAAGAGAAACGTAAAAATGAATTACACATGTATTTTTCATTACAGTTGGGATAAGTGACAAGAAACAAAAATGTTAAGTGCTGTGAACATTTGTAAAAGGAAGAACTAAATTAGTGTGGGGTGTCAGAAAAGGTCTTTCTAAGAAAGTGACATTCAACAGACCCGAACAATGAGTTGGAGTTAGTCAAGTGAAGCTGAATTGGGAGCTGGAGGAGAGGGAAATGGGTTCCAGGTGCCATCCAGGCAACAATATCTGTAAACTCCAAGGTGAGGGCCAT
The DNA here is from genome assembly GCF_057876585.1 of Rhinolophus sinicus. Classification (NCBI taxonomy): domain Eukaryota; kingdom Metazoa; phylum Chordata; class Mammalia; order Chiroptera; family Rhinolophidae; genus Rhinolophus; species Rhinolophus sinicus. The sequence goes on from NC_142507.1 coordinate 37,187,953, forward strand.
ATTTCCACATTTCACTTTACCTCCATCCTTAACCTGAAAATTGCAGACCTAGAAGATTCCAGGGTGTTTTTCTAGGTGAAGACAGACTTTTCTTTATGAAAAACTTCCTGAGAGAAGCAGTGTCAGCAGCAGGTGACCCCTGTTCCACTTCTCTAAATTGCTATTTTTTCAAAGAATGGTTTTCACTTTAAAGAGATAATGTTCCAAATCGAGTTTTTAATTTCAATAAATATCTTACATCTTATATCTAAACATTTCGTTTGCTTTTATCTTTAAGTTAATCTCCGACATGATTGTTCACCTAGCCTATACTGTACTTCAATTCCAACGGGCACATCCTGAAACATGTCATCACCTAGAACAAAATCTTAAAATTCAAATATCTCCTCTTTGACCACAATCTTGTGTCCTTCCAGATTGCTCCTTGGACACTGTGTTTATACAAGTTCTTTGATTTTATTAAGATGTCTCTCCACTCCTTGAACTCTCCATATTGTCTCAATACCCCTCTTTCTGTCTTTGATTTATTTCTGATCCAACTTGGACAACGTAGTCTGTCACTTCAAATCCCCTTGACAACATCCCCGTCTCAACTCAACCCGTTGTATTTCCTGTGCACTCAACTGGCACGAACCCAATCATCCCATCCAAATGTTGGCCCTCTACCCCCCTGTACCGAAGCTGACGAATGTTCATGGAGGGTCTTTGCACTACACTTATAGAGGTTGTCAGGAAGCTAGTAAGCTCAAATTCATGTTCACTGACACCAAACTCAGTGCTCTTAACCTTCACTAAAATGGCAAGAAAAGATTTGTCAAGTTTCTTTCACTTTTGGCTTCATTTTTGATGTCAGAACATGTTAGTCCATTTGAACGGACAGATTATCATCTCACTAAAACAACTAAAAGCTTCATGGTAGTTTTGATAGACCTAAGCTGGGAAATAAAAAATAATTCTGAGATTTGAACTCTTTGTGAACTACACATATTTTTAGCAGACCTTTGTGGGTATTTAGCAGAGCCTGTTACTGTTTTTGATTAAGACTGGAATTTCAATTGCATTTTGGATTTTCAGAATGTATTTCTATCATTTTCTTCTCCTTCCTCCTCTCCTCCCCCCTGCATGATAACTCTTTCAGGTGGATACTATGGGTTACCAGACCAGGCTCACACACCTCTTAGAGTCTGTGGCATCAGCAGCTCTGGCAGCAATGTGCCAGTTGGTTGGTCATCCCTCTGAAACCTTCCCACGCAGACTTATTTCAGATGTAAGTACAGACTCTGGTTGGAAGGAAGTCATAAATAAAAGTGACAGCCTGTAATTTCGTCATGTCTTTTATTTTGAAATTTGCAAGTGGATTATTTGAGATGGTAGTAGGACTCTCCAGATCTGTCCCTTTGAAGAAGACATACAGTTTACTTCCCTTTCCCTGATTTTCAGAGTAGTTATACTCTCCTTTACAATTATATGTGTTTATTCAAATATGCTGTTTATCACAAGTCCTGTCTTGCATATCACCTTAGCAATAAAGTGCCTCTATTAATCTTCACACTTTGGGAAGAGAAAATTTGTGCATTTTGCTGGTGTATAAAAATAAGTATTAGCTTGTAACATTGAAGAATGCAGAAGGGTTAGTCAAATTCTCTGTACAAAGGAAGAGCCTCATAGAGATCTGACTGACCTTCTGCATTCTTCAATGCTACAAGTTAACGCCTATTTTTATGGAAAGATAGTCCATGCTCATGGACAGGAAGACTCAATAATGTCAATATGTAAGCTCTTCCCAACTTGATTTATAGATCAATGCAATCATAGTCACAATCCCAGAAGTTATTTTGTGAGTATTGATAGATAGATTGTAAAGTTTATATGGAGAGGCAAAAGACCCACAGCAGACAACACAATATTAGAAGGGCAAAGTTGGAGAACTGGCACTATGCGACTTCAAGATTTTCTATAAAGCTACAGTAATCAAGCCAAAATTGGCATTGGTTATAAAACAAACAAACAAGCAAAAAAACACAAATAGACCAACAGAGGAGAATAGAGAGTCTAGGAATAGACCCCCCGAAATATATGCAATTGACCTTTGATAAAAGATTAAAGACAATTCAATGGAGAATGGATAGTCTTTTCAACAAATGGGTCTGAAACAACATCCATATGCGCACACACACACACACACACACGCGCGTGAGAGATCAGACAATTAAGTTTGCAAACTCAACTTATTAGAAGTAGAAATAGTGCTACATACCTCATTGTTGAATATCACTATGGTCATCTTTGAAGTACTCCCCTTGGGAAGCTATGCACTGACGCCAGCACCTAGTCCCCCCTCAAAGCAATTTTGGAGCTCTTTTTCTGGAATGGCCATCAGAGCTGTCATCATATTACCCTTGAGGTCCTGAGTGTCACCAAAATATCTTCCTCTCAATATTTCCTTTAGCTTCAGGTAATGAAAGAAGTCATTGGGGGCCAGATCAGGTGAGTAGGGAGGGTGTTCCAATAGAGTTATTTGTTTACTCGCTAAATACTCCCTCACAGACAGTGCCATGTGAGCTGGTGCATTGTCGTGATGCAAGAGCCATGAATTGTTGGCGAAAAGTTCAGGTCGTCTGAAAGTTCAGCCTTTTCAGCACTTCCAAATAGTAAACTTGGCTAACTGTCCAGGTGGTACAAATTCATAATGAATAATCCTTCTGATATAAAAAAAGGTTAGCAACATCATTGCCGCAAGTTCACGAACTTAATTGTTATATGCAAGACTTATGCCTCTCACAAAAATTAATTCAGAATGAATCATAGACTTACATGTAAAGTACAAAATTATAAAACTTCTAGAAGATAGCAAAGAAGAAAGTCTAGCTGCCTTTGGGTTTGGTGATAGTTTTTGGATACAGCACCTATAAAAGCAGAATCCATGAAAAAATTAATAAACTCGACTTCATTAAAAAAAAAAGTTTTGCTCTCTGAAAACCACTTTTAAGAGAATGAGAAGAAAAGCCACAAACTAAAACAAAATATTTGCAAAAGACATATCTAATGAAGGACTGTTATCTAAAATATACAAAGAACTCTTAAAACCAACAATAAGAAACCAAAGAGCCCAATTAAAAAATTGGTCAAAGACCTTTGCAGACACCTCATTAAAGAAAATATACAGATGGCAAATAAACATATGAAAATGCTCAACATCATATTTCATTAGGAAATTACAAATCAAAGCAACAATGAGATATCACTCCATACTTGTTAAAATGGCCCAAATCCAAATCACAACAGCAAATGATGAGAGGAATGTGGAGCAACAGGAACTCATTCGTTGCTGGTGGAAATGCAAAATGGCGCAGCCACTTTGAAAGACAGTTTGGCAATTTCTTACAAAACTAAACATGCTCTTACCAGACGATCCAGGAATCATGCTCCTTGGTATTTACTCAAATGAGCTGGACACCTGCATATGAATGTCTATAGCAGTTTTATTCATCATTGCCAAATATTGGAATGTCAAGGTGACTCTAGCCAAGGTTGCCCCCAAGAGCCCGTACCTCTTCTGAAGTTCAACCACAGTCCAGTAAACTCTCGGAATCTCAGTCCTCTGCTCTCATCACCCAGCCTCAAAAGCTTGCATTTGTACCTCCCATAGAACTCTCCTTCAAGTTTGTTCCACAGTTTTAATCCATGGCACCATCATCAGTCAAACATGTCATTCATCTTTTACAAAAAGTATTTTAAATGGGCTCTCTTCACTGTGTTTTGTAAGAAACACTAACATTTCCTAGTGACTCTTGGTCACTCTGTAGGGACAAGTTGATTTGTCTCTTCTTTGGACCCTCTTATCTCCTATGAAATGAAAGATGCCACATCTATCTCTTTAGCACTCTATCCTTTAATAAAAAAGAGGTCTTTTCTAGTAGCATCAAGGGATATTTTGATTGAGTTCATAGAAGTTGTCCTTGGCCATTGCACTTAATGATTCTGGATGCCCCAAGTCACTCAACACCCTGCAATGAATTTATTGTCCATTAATTAACTTACACTCTTTATGAACCTAATTACTCTGTGCTTTCAATTGTGCAATTATAAAACCTATCTCTACAATATGAATGGAAGTGTGGTGGGTGGCCTCAATTGGCTTGGTTTACCTCTTTAAGTGTACCAAGCTGGGACCATCCCTAAAATCTGCCTATTGGTCCAGGGGTTAAATACAGATATTCAGAGATGATCTGTAGAAATATGGCCCATCTCTCTAAAAACACAATTGATATTTTGGGCAGATTACCCTTGGACTGGGAACCAGGGTGTGAAATACTATGTCTGTAACATTACATATTCATTTAAAATTCAAATGTGTATATAAAACTGTGAAACTATAAAGATGTGGAGTGATTTTTATGTGGCTGACAGGTAGACTCATTTGGTAAAGCAAAGCAGGACTCTGGGGGTGGGGGAGGGAAGGCCATGAGATAAAAACATAAGGATCATAAAGATGGTGGTAAATAAAGTCACCAAAATGAAAAGGGAGGAGAGGAGCAGAGAGAGCGGTCTGGTGGTTCCAAGAAGGCAAACCAACTTTGCTGGGGCCAGGCCACAAGTCCAGGTCATAGGACAGACCGGAAGGGGTGGTAAATGCTGGAAAACCTGGGCCACTTCCTGCATCAACCAGAGGGCTTGAACTCTGTGTGAAACAACTCAGACATCATGACTGTGTAACCCAGAGAACTTCACTTCCTAGGTGTGTGGATTCTAGATTTGTGTTTCAGGATAACCTCACACACTCACTCCCTGGTATCAAGCTCCTCCCCTTAACTCACCCCTATCCTCACCCCACTCCTTCCTGGTGTCTCCCCCCCACCCGCCCCCCGCTGCCACCCCCACTATGCTGCCTCATGCTGTGTTTGCCTCTGTTTAGCAGGAGGGAAAAGATGCTAAAGACAGTAGGGCTTAATTAAGGTTTTCTCTCTTAAGTAAATTAGAGATGTGAAATGCAGACACTTTGGAGAGAAAAGCCTGTGTTGAAGAAAGATAGTAAGAGAATTGCTTTATTTCTGTGGTTCTCTGGACCCTATCCTCTGAGATGGGGAGGTAAGGCTGAGCCCCATGTTTGTTTGGATGGTGAAGCTCCAGGGACTTGTGTTGAACAGACTGTTCCTGATTCTAGAGGAAGACTGCTGAGAGTACAAAGTTCAGCCTTTGAAATAATAACATGTCTCTGGACAAGTATCTTTCGATTGGGTGAAAGGCCTTGCATATTGGAATGACACAAAGGTGACTGCGGGATTTTGAACTTTAGCCAACAGAGAGGGTTCCAGGGAGTTGCTTTTATAGTTTTTTTTATTTTTTTAGGAGAAAAATGACAGTTTTTATAAGTTGACCAAATTGTCAGCAGATTCTCAGTTGTTTTTGTCACATGTGGATAGCGTCTGACAAAATAGAGAACCGATCAAAACTAATGATTGCCAGGGGCTCTGGACACAATCCATTGTCTCTTCTCAATCATTTTTGATTTTGCATGGAAATATATCAATTAGGGTAATTGAAATGTTATTATAATCTGTGAAATCCTGGGCAAATTATTTACATTTCTGAGTCAGTTTCCTTTCTGTAAATTGGAACTAGCGGTTTGATGTGAGAAATAAGATCTAAAAGTAAAAATCCTAGTACACAGGAGGCACTCAATAAATGCTAATGCCTGCCTCCCTTCTTCTCATTTATTAGTAGACTTCTTCTACCCTTTCTCTTTGTAAAGACTTGTAAGTAAGAATGACCTAAGGAAAGTTTACATGCTGATCTGTTCTGATAAAAGAGAAAGATTTGTTTATTTCACTGATGTTCGCGGGGTGCTTTTCATCTGAAGGTACTTGCTAGGCTGTAGGGAAATGGTGAAATTGTACACTGTACCTTCCATGTCCTCAAGAAGTGTCCAGTGTAGTCGAGAGGGCAAGACAGGACATGATGGGCGTTCTGTAAATGGGTAAATATTGAACGCTTTTGGAAAGTATGATATGAGCTTGTATATGTTATCTTATGTAATTCTCACAGGAATCCTGTGTAGTACATAGTTATAGACCCGTTTTGCAGGTTAGGAAACTGAGGCTCTGAGAAGTTAAGGAACCTAACTGAAATCAAACAATTAGTAAGTGGTGAGGTTGGGATGCTAAATCAGTTTTATCTGACATCTCTGCTCTTTTCTCTACCCTGCACTGCTTCAAGGTATTAGGGACAAATGGTAGTTCCAGACAATGTGCCCATTTTCCATAAGGGGAGAATGTGCAGATAGTAGAGGGTCCTCCCTCTTGCAGGTTAGAGAAGAATGTGGAGAAAATTGTGGGACAGGACAATGTATTTTCACTTCTGGTCATGGAATCTAATCAAGGCACCATTTCCATGAGGCAGACCCATCCGACGAATGTATAACACTATTTGGACAACCTAGGATCCATCTAGGCTTATGTAGGAAATGCCACGGATTCATTAAAAAAAAAAAAAATGCTCTGCTGTTGACTTACTGGGGCTCCAAGACCCCAGGTACTGTGATTGTTCTTACTGTCCCCACCAACCACTTTTTTGTAATCCTTTAGGCTCCAAATGAAAAATGTTTTTGTGGTGGTTGTTGTTTCATTTTTAAGCAATCTGTTGACTTTTCTCCTTCTTATTGTTGCTCTGTTTAGCCTCCAGGGATAGAGTCTCTCTGGACAGTTTGGAGCCTCTCCAGGAATGCTAATCTTCTCTGAAGGGGGAGGTTCTGAAGAAGGGAAATGCTTGCTTTTCTAAAATACCTCCTTAGGGAGACCATCAGCTACCTTATTTTTGCACAGTCAGGGAAATTTCATCCTCAGATAAGAGATTTGAGAATAGTTGGTTGAGATTTCCTAAAAGATTTCACAAGGACAAACATGGAGAACACAGTCACCCTGTTACCCAGAAGCCAAGGTCTCTTTGTTTATACCCTTTGCAGCTTTTCCTGCATTCCTAATTTATCTGTCCCAATCTCATGCCCTGTTCTGAGTCTGGAAGGAATCATAGCCACTGAAAGTATACCTGAAATAATCTATAGGGAATCAGTACATAATGTACCTTTTCCTTTCATTTATTAATTTGTTAGTTCATTCATTATGCATTAATCTGAGTAGAATTTTCTGTTAAGAAACATTTGTTACATAACATCATTGTTTTTCTAACCACAAGTCATGGAAAGTGTGCCGACTTCCTTTGTTTTGTTCCTCTGAAGACATGTGAAAGCAGGGTTTCTAAAGAATTAAGTAATGTGATGAATGGCATTTTTTTTTAAAATTAAAGTTTATTGGGGTGACAATTGTTAGTAAAGTTACATAGATTTCAGGTGTACAATTCTGTAATACACTATCTATATATCATATTGTGTGTTTACCACCCAGAGTCAGTTCTCTTTCCCTCACCATGTATTAGACCCCGTTTACCCTCTTCTAGAGCCCCCCCCTTATCCTCTGGTAACCCCTAAACTATTCTCTATGTCTATGAGTTTTTGTTCCTTCATTTGTTTGTCTTGTTCTTTTGTTGTTTTCAGTTTTATATACCGCATATCAGTGAAATCATACGGTTCTCTATTTTTTCATGTCTGACTTATTTCGCTTAGCATTATACTCTCAAGATCCATCCATGTTGTCACAAATGTTCCTATTTCATCTTTTCTTACTGCCAAATAGTATTCCATTGTGTATATATACCACAACTTCTTTATCCATTCATCTATCGAAGGACATTTTGGTTGTTTCCATGTCTTGGATGCCGTAAACAAAGCTGCAATGAACATTGGAGCACACCTGTCTTTATGGATAAATGTTTTCAGATTTTTTGGGTAGATACCCAGGAGAGGGATTGCTGGGTCGTATGGTAATCCTATTCTTAACTTTTTGAGGCACCTCCACACTGCCTTCCAAATGGCTGCACCAGTCTGCATTCCCACCAACAGTGTATGAGGGTTCCTTTTTCTCCACAGCCTCTCCAACACTTGTTTCTATTTGTCTTGTTGATGATTGCCATTCTGATTGGGGTGAGGTGCTATCTCATTGTGGTTTTGATTTGCATTTCTCTGATGATTAGTGATGTTGAGCATTTTTTCATATGTCTATTTGCCATTTGTATGTCCTCTTTGGAGAAATGTCTCTTCAAGTCCTCTGCCCATTTTTCAATTGGGTTGTTTGTTTTTTTGTTGTTGAGTTGCATGAGTTCCTTGTATATTCTGGATATTAGCCCCTTATCGGAGGCACTATTTGCAAAAATCTTCACCCATTCAGTTGGTGGCCTCTTTATTTTGTCGATGGTTTCTTTTGCTGTGCAGAAGCTTTTAAGTTTCATATAGTCCCATTTGTTTATTTTAGCTTTTACTTCCATTGCCTTTGGAGTCAAATTCATAAAATGCTCTTTGAACCCAAGGTCCATAAGTTTAGTACCTATGTTTTCTTCTATGCAGTTTATTGTGTCAGGTCTTATGCTTAAATCTTTGATCCATTTTGAATTAATTTTGGTACATGGTGACAGATAGCAGTCCAGCTTCATTCTTTTGCACGTGGCTATCCAATTCTCCCAGCACCATTTATTGAAGAGGCTGTCTTTCCTCCATTGTATGTTTTTAGCTTCTTTGTCAAAAATTATCTGTCCATATTTATGTGGTTTTATTTCTGGGTTCTCAATTCTATTCCATTGGTCTATGTGTCTGTTTTTCTGCCAGTACCATGCTGTTTTGATTATTGTAACCCTGTAGTACAAGACAAAATCAGGAAGTGTGATACCTCCATTATTGTTCTTTTTTCTTAAGATTGCTTTGGCTATTCGGGGTCTTTTGTGGTTCCAAACAAATCTGATGATTTTTTTGTTCTATTTCTTTAAAATATGCCATTGGGATTTTTATGGGCATTGCATTAAATCTATATATTGCTTTGGGTAATATGGCCATTTTAACTATGTTGATTCTTCCAATCCACGAGCACGGAATGTCTTTCCATTTCTTTGTGTCTTCTTCAATTTCTTTCAAAAATGTCTTATAGTTTTCAGCATACAGGTCTTTCACATCCTTGGTTAAGTTTATTCCTAGGTATTTTTTTTTTTTTTTTTTTTTTTGCTGCAATTGCAAAAGGAATTGTTTTTTGCATTTCTTTTTCTGAGATTTCATTGTTAGTATATACGAAAGCAATGGACTTTTGTACGTTGATTTTGTAGCCAGCAACTTTATTGTATTCGTTGATTGTTTCTAATAGCTTTTTGGTGGAGTCTTTAGGGTTTTCTATATATAGCATCATGTCATCTGCAAAGAGTGATAATTTAACTTCTTCATTCCCAATTTGGATGCCTTTTATTTCTTTCTCTTGCCTGATTGCTCTGGCAAGGACTTCCAATACTATGTTGAAAAGCAGAGGTGATAGGGGACAGCCCTGTCGTGTTCCTGAACGTAGAGCAAAGGGCTTCAGTTTTTCACCATTAATTATGAGATTAGCAGAGGGCTTGTCATATATGGCCTTTATTATGTTAAGGTATTTTCCTTCTATACCTATTTTATTAAGTGTTTTGATCATAAATGGATGTTGTATCTTGTCAAACGCTTTTTCTGCATCAATTGATATAATCATATGATTTTTGTCCTTTATTTTGTTTATGTGGTGTATCACATTGATGGATTTGCATATGTTGAGCCATTCTTGTGCCCTTGGTCATGATGAATAATCTTTTTAATGCATTGTTGCATTGATTTGCTAGAATTTTGCATCTGTATTTATCAGAGATATTGATCTGTAGTTTTCTTTTTTTGTGTTGTCCTTATCAGGTTTCGATATCAGGGTAATGATGGCCTCATAAAATGCTTTAGGGAGTATTGTCCCTTCTTCAACTTTTTGGAAGAGTTTGAGCAGGATTGGTATTAGATCCTCTTTGAAGGTTTGGTAGAATTCACTAGTGAAGCCATCCGGTCCTGGACTTTTGCTTTTGGGAAGGTTTCGGATGACTGATTCAATTTTCTTACTGGTGACGGGTCTGTTTAGATTTTCTGATTCTTCGTGGTTCAGCCTAGGTAGGATATATGTTTCTAAGAACTTGTCCATTTCTTCTAGGTTATTGAATTTGGTGGCATATAGTCCTTCATAGTATTCTTGGATGATCCTTTGTATTTCTGTGGTGTCCGTGATAACTTCCTCTTTTTCGTTTCTGATTTTGTTAATTAGTGTCTTCTCTCTTTTTATCTTAGTGAGTCTAGCCAAGGGTTTGTCAATTTTGTTTATCTTTTCAAAGAACCAGCTCTTTGTCACATTAATTTTTTCTATTGTCTTTTTGTTCTCTATTTCATTTAGTTCTGCTCTGATTTTTATTATTTCCTTTCTTCTGCTGACCTTGGGTTTCATTTGTTCTTCTCTTTCTAGTTCTTTAAGGTGAGGTTATTTATTGGGGATTTTTCTTGTTTCTTGAGATAGGCCTATAAAGATATAAATTCCTTCTTAAAACTGCTTTCACTGCATCCCAAAATTTTGGTAGGATGTATTTTCATTCTCATTTGTTTCTATGTATCTTTTGATCTCTCCGCTTATTTCTTCTTTGACCCAGTGATTCTTTAAATGTATGTTGTTTAATCTCCATGTGTTTGTGGTTTTTCCTGCTTTCTTTTTGCAGTCGATATCCAATTTCAAAGCCTTGTGATCAGAGAATATGCTTGGTATGATTTCAATCTTCCTAAATTTGCTGAGGTTAGTTTTATGTCCCAACATATGGTCTATCCTTGAGAATGTTCCATATACACTAGAAAAAAATGTATAGTCTGATATTTTAGGATGAAGTGCTTTATAAATGTCACTTATGTCCATTTCATCTAATGTATCATTTAGGGCTGCTATTTCTTTATTTATTTTCTGTTTGGATGATCTATCCATAGCTGTCAATGATGTATTTAAGTCCCCTAGTATAATTGTGTTTTGGTCAATTTCTCCCTTTAGTTCTGTTACTAGTTGCTTGGTATATTTCGGTGCTCCCTGATTAGGGGCATAAAGATTGATGGCTATTATGTCTTTTTGTTGTATAGTCCCCTTTATCATTATGAAATGTCCATCTTTGTCTCTTGTTACCTTTTTTATCCTGAAGTCTGCTTCATCTGATATCAGTATGGATATTCCTGATTTTCTCTGGATACCATTTGCTTGGAGTGTCAATTTCCACCCTTTCACTTTGAGTTTGTTTGTCCTTGTAGCTGAGATGTGTCTCTTGGAGACAGCATATGTTTGAATTTAGTTTTTTTGAAGCAATCTGCAACTCTGTGCCTTTTTATTGGTGAGTTCAGTCCATTTACATTTAGGGTTGTTATTGATATGTAAGAATTTCCTATGATTCTACCTTCGGTTTTCTCATAAGACTATGTCTCCATTGTTTCTTTGCCTTTTTGTTGCTGTCTATTACTTCTGTGTAGTGGTATTCTATGATTTTTCCCTCTGTTTCTTCTTTTAATACATTATATATTTCAGTTCTGGATTTTTTTGTGTGTGGTTACCATAAAGTTTATGTAAAAGAAAGTTTGATATTTAGAATATTCCATTTTCTTCAGTATGCTTACTTTCTCCATTCCCATATTCTGGTTCAGGCCTTTACTTTCCCCCCTTTTATGTTTTAGTTGTCACAAATTATCCCTATTTGTGCTGGTTGAATAGTCTACTTCAGTATTTCTTGTAGTGCAGGTCGTGCATTAGAAAATTCCCTCAGCTTTTCTATGTCTGGAAAGATCTTTATTCCTCCTTCATATCTAAAGGATATCTTTGTTGGATATATTATTCTTGGCTCATAATTTCTCTCTTCCAATAGTTTGAATATTTGATTCCATTCCCTCCTGGCTTGCAGAGTTTCTCTGAAAAATCTGATGATAATCTAATGGGCTTTCCTTTGTAGGTTACCGTCTTCTTTTCCCTGGCTGTCTTGAGGATTCTTTCTTTGTCGTTAATTTTTGACAGCTTCAGTACAATGTGCCTTGGCGAAGGCCTGTTGGGATTGAGGTAATTAGGTGTTCTATTTGCTTCTTGGATTCAAGGATCCAGTTCTTTCCATAAGTTTGGGAAGTTCTTGTTGACTATTTGTTTGAATATACTCTCTGTTCCTTTCTCCCTTTCTTCTCCTTCTGGTATGCACATTATTCTTATATTACTCTTTCTGATCGAGTCAGAAAGTTCTTGTAGAGTTCTTTCATTTCTTTCAAGTCTCAAGTCTCTTTCTTTTTCCATCCATGTCATTTCCAGATTTCTATCTTCAACGTCACTGATTCTTTCCTCCATCTGGTCAACTCCATTACCTAAGCTGGCTATTTCATTCTTCATTTCTTTTGTTGAATCCTTAATCTCCAGAAATTCTATTTGGTTCTTTTTTAAAATATCAATCTCTTTTGTAAAATGTTCATTTTGTTCTTTGATTGTGTTTCTGAGTTCATTAAACTGCCTGTCTGTGTTTTCTTGCAACTGATTGAGTTTTTTTAAGAACTGCAATCTTGAATTCTCTGTCATTTACGTCACATATTTCTGTGTCTTTAAGTTCATTTTCTGGAGACTTTTCATTTTCTTTCTGAGCTGTCTTGTTACCTTGGTTATTCATGGCTAGTAATTATTTATTATTTCTCTTCCTAGGCATATACAGGAGTAGGTTCTGCAACAGGTTGATAGAAAGAGATCTTTGTTTTGTTTTCCAGTAAGTGTTGGTAGAATGTTTTATTTTTTCTCTGACTACAGACTTTTATTCTCTCTCACACTGTAGCATTATATTTTCACTGCACTATTCTGGCTTCCACACAATGGGGGGATTCCCTGGAAGATGGGCTTCTCCGCTGTGAACAGTTTGCCTTTGCCTCTGTCATAGGGCGCTGCCTCCGTGGGGGGATGTGGAGAGCTTTTGAAGTTCCAAAGCTCTTCCTGCACCAGATTCAGAGCCTGTGTGTTTCAGCAGCTTTGTTTACTCCTGCAGGGATCTGCCCAAATTGTGAGAGGTGGCCCAGAGCAATGGCTGTGACCACCACCACAGCCGGTCCTGCTTCCATGGCTTCCTCCACTTTGCTGGAACTAGTTGGGCTGTGAGTATGTGTCTGTGGACCACAGTTCTCAGAACTGCAAGTATTCTGTTCTTTTGATCTGACACTGCTACTGTCCTGCTTCCAGCACTGGGCGGGTGGGGGCAGGGTGAGCTCTGGGAGGGTAGAAAGGGGGTGCCTAGACTCAATGCCTAAGGCTTCCATTCTCTGCTCAGCAGTGAGGTCTTAAACCACCTTTTTCAGCCTTCTTCCCTCAGTCTTTGCTCTGAGGTCTCTGCCGTGAGCGTTGGGTTCAGCCGTGTTATATACTGTCCCCTCAACCTTGTGGGCCATAAATGGAGCCCTAGCAGTCCGAGTTCTTCCCTCTCCCGCAGCTGCGGTAGTTCCGCAAGCTCGGTAGTGCAGCGAGCTCAGAGCACTAAGCTAGGTCTGCGTCCTGAGCCTCCGAGGCCCCGTCTCCGCACTTCTCCCTTCTCTCCTCCCTGCCGCTCGCGCGATTTGCCCACCTTTAGGTGAATTCAGTAGTGGGCCTCTTAGTCTTGCCTGTCTGCTGTGCATGGAGTCCTTTGTGGAGTTATAGTTGTTCAATTTGTTGTAAATTCCAGGGGAGATTTCAAGAGGCTCACCTGATGCCACCATTTTTATGAAGTCTCTGATGAATGGTATTTTTACCCTCCATCAGGTGGTTGGAATCCATTTACTGTGAAAACATTTGACATTAAAGGTGAACCAGTTTTCCAGATCCACTCTCCCTTCAGGATCTGTGAAAGAAGAATTAAGAGGGTGTAAAGCAGTGGACAACTAATGGTTTGAAGCTCAAGTGTGCCAGCTAGAATCCAAGTTCAACCAGCATCCAACCAGGAAAGGGGCCCTCTCCCTGGCAAATGCATCCCCCTGAGGGTTGTGGGTTGGTCTAAGTTGGGTATGGGCTGATCTAAACATGTAAGTCACCCAGTGTGTTTTTCTTGTTCACCACAACCTCCGTTAGTCAAATGGTAGCATTGTATGGTGTTTATATGTTCATAAAAGTTTTGTTTCTAATTATGTCCCTAATATATACTCAGGGAGAAAGGATGTGATATAAAAATTGTAAAAAGAATGCATCAAAAATTTCATTATCAATGGTATATAATATATAAAGAGAGCATTTGCTTATGCTCTGAGGGGATGTAAGGGAGATTTCATACTCATTTATTAAATCAAATGTCAGCCAGAATATCATTTTGAAATTGAAATGACTCAGTGCTGTGAGAAGGCCTCAGGAAAATGTGTGAAATAAAGTTGCTATTTGCTGTCTCCCAGCATTTCTGTTTTTCCTCTCCTTCACTTTGATAGTACTCTCTCTTCCCTCACTACTCCATACTCATCTCTCTCTCCTCTTCCTTACAAATCTCCATTATCCAGAAATGATCCAAAAATTATTCCCTCTAGGGGATAGAAATGACTCAATTTGCTATTTCACTCATGGGACTTTGATTGCAATAAAGAAAAGGAATGAAGATTTAAATGCAGGCTTTCGTCCATCTGGGAACGGGGTGAGAGTGTCTGTAAGGGATCAGAACTTCCTGGAGTCCATAGCATCAAGTGGCTTAGGTGAGCTAACTCATCTCTCTTGTTCGTCATCTCAGCAGTATCTGGCATATTGACAATTCCCTTTATAAAGCCCCCTCCTGTCATGAATTTCCTGACATCATACTTTATGACTTCCTCCATCTCATTGTCCAAAGCATCTCAGATTCTTTTGATGGGTTCATCTCTAGTCAACCTCCCTCAGGCATCAGACTCAGACCCTCTTCTTTCTTTAAATTCTACCCCTAGTGAGTCCATTCTCATGGCTTTAGAAACCAGCTTTGTGACGATGACTTGTAAATTTTTAGACTTAGTCCTCTGACCTCCAGACTCATTCAGAGTGGCTTCTTCTTCTTCCAATGGCCCTAAAATATCTAGATTGTACATCTAATCATCTAAATGAAAACTATTTTGGATGTTAATCCTTTATCAGATATATGGTTTGCATATATCTTTGCATATATCATTGCATATATCTTTAATTTTGTTGATTGTTTGTTTTGCATTTGCTGTGTAGAAGCCTTTTAATTTGTAGCCCCACTTGTTTATTTTTCTTTATGCTGCATGAGCTTTTGGTGTCAAGTCCAAAAAATCATTGGCAAGATCAATGTCAAGGAGCTTTGCCCCTGTTTTTTCCTAGGAGTTTTACGGTTTCAGGTCTTATGTTTAAAGCATTAATCAATTTTGAGTTGAGTGTGTGTGTGTGTATGTGTGTGTGTGTGTGTGTGTGTGTGTGTGTGTGTTGTAAGATAATGGTGAAATTTCACTCTTTTGCATATGTATATCCAGTTTTCCCAACATGATATTTTTTTGAAGAGACTATCTTTTCCCCATTGTGTATTCTTGGTGTGCTTGTTATAGATCAGTTGACTGTATATGTATAGATTTATTTCTGAACTCTTATTCTGTTCCATTGGTCTATCAGTCTGCTTTCATGCCAGTACTTTACTGTTTTGATTACTATAGCCTTATAGTATAATTTGAAATTGGAAAGTGTGATGCCTCTAGCTTTGTTATTCTTTCTCAAGACTGCTTTGGCTATTCAAGGTCTTTTGTGAGTCCATGTGAATTGTGTGTGTGTGTGTGTGTGTGTGTGTGTGTGTGTGTGAAAAATGCTATGAGAATTTTGATATTGAATCTCTAGACCCCTGGGTAGTATGGAGGTTTTAACAATATTAATTCTTCTAACTTATGAATATAAGACATCTTTCTATTTATTTGTGTATTCTTTAATTTCTTTCATCAATGTATTTTAGTTTTCAGTGTACAGATCTTTCTCAAGAGCAAAATCAAATAACCCAATTTAAAAAATGGGCAAAGGTATTTATAGACATTTTCCCAAAGATTTACCTGACAGATATAGTGTTCAACATCACTAGTCATAAGAGAAATGCAAATCAAAACCACAATGAGATATCATCTCACACATGTTAGAATGGCTATTATAAAAAAGACAAGAGATAAGTGTTGGTGAGGGTGTGGAGAAAAGAAAACCCTTGTACATTGTTGGTGGGGATATAAATTGATATAGCTATTATGGAAAACAGCATGGAGGTTCCTCAAAAAATTAAAAATAGATCTACCATATGATCCAGCAATCCCACTGCTGGATGTGTATATATGTATATATATACAAATAATTTAAATAAGATCTCAAAGAGATGTGTGTATTTCCATGCTCATATCAGTACTATTCATAACAGCCAAGATATGGAAACAAGCTACAAACTAAGTGTCTGTTCATGGATGAATAAAAAACTGTGTCATACACACACACACACACACACACACACACACACACACACACACACAGTGGAATATCATTCAGCCATAAAAAGAAGGAAATTCTGCCATTTGTGATAATATGAATGAACCTGGAAGATATGCTAAGTGAAATAAGTCAGACAGAGAAAGACACTGTGTAGCCTCACCTATATGTGGAATGTAAATGAGTCAAGCTCATGGAACCAGTGAGTAGAATAGTGCTTACCAGGGGCTGGGGGTGGAAATGAGGAGATATTGGTTAAAAGGTATAACTTTTTGTTAAAGTTCTGGAATATAATGTGCAGCATGGTTATATAGTTAATAATACAGTATTGTGCACTTGACATTTGCTAAGACAGTAGATCTTAAGTGTTCTTACCATAAATAAATAAATAAATAAATAAATAAATAAATAAATAAATAAATAAAATAGTTGTGTGAGGAGATGAATGTGTTAAAAAACTGGATTTGGTGATCATTTTGCAATGAATACACTTCACAGTGTACACCTCAAATATATACAATTTTGATTTGTTAATTAAACCTCAATAACGCTGGGGAAAATTTTTAAATAAAGAAAGAGATTTCTGAGAGAGAGAGAGAGAAAGAATTACTATAGATTAATAATGATTCAGAGAACTGGAAACATTTGTAACTAAAAGGAGAAAAATGTAAAAATATTGGTAGTTGTGGTTATAGAAACACCTAAAGTTTAATTTAATAGAAGTATAATGTTAGTTTATCTGGTGGAGTTGACTACAATGTTATGATGAACAATTTAGCCTTTTCATCTGTTCTTCAATTTGAATTGTGTTGTCACAATGGGTATTGTGGATAGATGTTCATCAATTTTCCTCCCCTTACACACAATATCAATGTGAGAGTTCACTCTTACCCAAACTCACCAAGTAATCTCTTAATACTGATCAAAAAATAGCTTTATCCATATAAACTGACCTTTATATTTAAATGATAGGCATTAGAAATCCAATTAGAAATTCAATTAAAATGTCATTTTGCTAAACTTTATTAGATGGCTTTCTAAGCTCCAGGAATAATAGAGTCCTCAGCTCATCAAAGACAATAAGAATGCTCACGAGACTTTCCAGAAAGAAAAAAATTTAACAAGCACTATATAACTACTATCTTTGTTTTGACTCCCATCCCTCCACGTTTCTTGTTATATTTCTGCAACAGCTTTCTATCTAATTATCTTGTCTCCATTCTCTCTGTCCTATATGCATCTTCTACACAGCCATTGGAGTGATCTTTTAATAAACACGTTTGATTCCATTATTGTCCAACACTTGCCCTTAATAGCCTTCATTGGCTCCCTGTTACCCTCAAGATGAGCCTGAACTGGACTCATCTTGCCATGGCATAGAGGGTCCTTCATGATCTAGATTCTGCTTATTTCCTCAACCTTATGCCTTTTTGTTTCACGTTTTACATTCATAATGGATATAGCCACATATACAACCTGAAGTTTCTAAAATGTGTCATTATTTTTTCACACTTCTTTATCTCTGTATCTGCTGTTCCCTTCCCCAATACACTTTTCCAGAGTACGTTTCTTATCCTTTGTAAATCAGGTTTGTGCATTGCCTGCTAGTTATGTCTAATGACAGACACTACAATGCTATGTGTTCACCAAACCCCACTTCCTTTTCCCTCTGGAATCAATTAGACTGCTTTCCTAGGCTCCCTCAAAGTTAGGTATGGCCTCATGACTGAGTTTTGAGGAAAGAAATGTGGTTGAAAGTGGGTTCCAGACCTAACCTCTAAAGCCTCCTGGATAATACTCTGTGTTCTCTCCAGTTCATCTTCTGGCCAGATGCAAACGATCCAGTGGAGGACTCCACGGTCCAAGGGGATATCAGAGCCTGTAGGTTGAGGGACTCTGCTCATCGTTGGGCCATCTGACTGGGAACACCCATGAGGACTACAGCCTGAGCAAGGAATAAACTTTTATTGGGTTATGTCTCTGAAACTTGGGGTTGGTTGTTATAGCAGTTATCCTACAATGAACAATACACCTCCTTGGTGCCGTCTTCCTTCTGAAAGTCCCTACCACTCTGCCAAGTTATGTGAATAAAGCATCCTGTAGGTCCATCTAAGATTGGTTTATTGATCTAAATGAGAAGGGGAAAGTTTCTTTCCTCATAGGGTTCACATTTGGGTGGGGAAGACAGATGATAAATACTCCATAAAAATTTGAAGTATAATTTCAGGCAATGATAGTGCTGTAAAGTAAGATAAAGCTGGCTAAGGGAGTGGAGAATGAAGGTTGGGGGGGTCTATTTTATAATGTAATCAGGGAAGGCCTTTTTTTTTTTTTTCCAAGTCAAGTTGTTGTCCTTTCAATCTCAGTTGTGGAGGGTGCTATTCAGCTTCAAGTTGTTGTTCTTTCAGTCTTAGTTGTAGAGGGCGCAGCTCAGCTCCAGGACCAGTTGCCGTTGCTAGTTGCAGGGGGCACAGCCCACCATCCCTTGTGGGACTGGAGGAGTTGAACTGGCAACCTTGTGGTTGACAGCCCACTGGCCCATGTGGGAATCGAACCGGCAGCCTTCGGAGTTAGGAGCACGGAGCTCTAACCGCCTGAGCCACCGGGCCGGCCCAGGGAAGGCCTTTCTGATGATGTTATATTGAGCATTGAACTGAATGAAATGAGGGATAAGCCACATGAAATTTAGGGAATGAGAAAGGGAAATGGAAAGAGCTAAGGACATGATGTGGCAACTAGCATGGCTATGTACTCAGATACCAGGAATATCAATAACATGAGCAAGAGAAGAAGCCAGTAGAGCAGGAGTGCAGTGAGTGGGAGAGAGGCAAGATGGAGTTCAAAGAAGTAGGGAGGAGCCTCAGATCGTAGAGCGCTTTGAAGGGCCCAGAATTTCACTCCCATGAAAACAGGGAGTCACTGGAGGGTTGCGAGTACTCGAGTGACATTTTAAAATGATCACTCCAGCTACTGTGTTGAGAATAGTCTGTGTCTCGGGTTTCTGTGGGCTGACTCCCATCTCCAGTACCCCGGGCAATGAAGCCTAAGGTACCTAGATGCCTCAGCATGTCTGGTATGCCTCAATTCTTCATTTGTCTCCTGGCCTCATTTCTGACCTCAGCTTATTTCCCTAATTTTCCTGCCATTTCACCCAATTATTTGCAGAAGGAGGGAAGGGTTCACAGTTTCTGGTTAACAATACTGCCAGAAACCATGGTTACTTCTCTTTTTCAGTGAAAGAAGAAGCAAAGTCTTTAGTTGCGAATGAGAGTGAGAGTTTTGATGGGAGGAAAGAGAAGACTGCTTATTTTAAAGAGTGGGAGAGTAAATTAACAAAAGAAATGTAGTTGTGTGTGTGTGTGTGTGTGTGTGTGTGTGTGTGTGTGTATGTGTGTTTGATACAATTAATGTCATTGTGTCCAGTGTTATGGCAACGGAAGAATTGAAAGATATATTCCTTCCCCAAGAAACGTAGACTAGTTAGAGAAACATGAAATAATTAAAGGCTATATTTCATTCTTTCAACCATTTATTAAATGAAAAACAGTTTATTTACGATTATTTTAAGGCAGAAGACTAAAACGCCGTCTCTGTTTAGAGTCTAGTAGGGTGGAAAAAAAGAGAATTTGCTGATAGAGCTATGTACGCCGAGGAGGCTGCATATCAGTTTGTCTGAAGGAAGGAGTGTGTGTGGTCAAGAAGAGCTACAGACAGCTGAGCTGAATCTTGGAGGGTGAAAGAGAGACTCTAGGTACACAACTGGAATGGGCAGGCAGATGTGTGCAGAGTAATGAAAGACACAGAGACCACTCGAAAACACAGTGTGATTCAGAGATGAGATTATGATTGTAGTTTGGTGCAGTTAGGGAAGGCTGCATAAAGAAAGTAGGACTTGAAGAATTGGAAGGATTTGAAAGGGAGAGCAAATGGGAGGAGACTTTAGGTTGGGAAAAGCATCTACAACAGAGGCAGGAATATTGATGGCATATGTTGAGGTGTTAGGAGAAATCCATGATGTGGGTAATCATCACCATAAGCACTGAATATATCACCATACACGTGTTCTCCTCCTGCTGAGTAGTGGGGTGATGGGGTAGGAAAAGGCTAGATAGGATGGTGGGACAAGATTACAGAGGATCTTGCTTAACTCTTGGGCCCACTTCTGATGTCCAGTTGTCTTTGCAGGAATATGAAAGGAGATCTATTCCCCTTTGTCTATTTGTGCTTCATAAAACCTTAGCACGTTGTTGAGCCCAGCCTAGTTT
The DNA here is from genome assembly GCF_057876585.1 of Rhinolophus sinicus. NCBI lineage: Eukaryota > Metazoa > Chordata > Mammalia > Chiroptera > Rhinolophidae > Rhinolophus > Rhinolophus sinicus. The sequence continues at coordinate 37,208,576 of NC_142507.1, forward strand.
CCTTAGGCATTTGAGACCATCTCGTGATGGTCAGGAGGGAAGCTAGGTGGCACTACGCTCCTGCCCACCTAGGGCACACTTGGTTTTAAATAAGTTTTGAAGAATACAAAACTATTTAGTGAAGCTTTGAGATAGATGGACTAGGAGCCTAGTAGAGAAAAAAATTTGTTCCTTCTGTGAATTTTTATGTAATGAATCACTGTTCTTTGGCCCAGAATTAGCTAGCTGATCTGCCGGAAATCTGCTATGAAAGACATAATTCTATTTGTAGATAAAGATCACACATTTTGCTGTTTGAGAAATTCTTTATTGTAGTCTGTAAGTAAAGCATTGAAGTGATCAAACACCTATAACTCTCTCCTTTTAAGTTTTAATAAAGAAAAAAAATCATTTTGTTCCTTAGTTAGAATTCAAAATCTGAAGACAAGAAATAACGCTGCCTTCTTTTGCCCTTAGTGGTGGAGATAGGACTCCCCCAGGGTACTAATGACAGCTAAATAAGTATTTGCCTGGATAACCTGCTGCTGTTTTGATTTCCTCAACGTTTTTCTTCCTAGGGAAAGTCGTATTGAGAAGTAGATTAATTTAATAACACTTTGTACCTGATGTAGTCAGTCAGCCGACTTCAAAAAATGAGGTGCTTGACTTTACAGCAGAGTGAAACCAGAAAGATGTCTAGACATCCTTTACTAATAGAACATATTGGTCTAAGATGTAAATTTGCTACAGAATAAGGTAAGTACAGTGGAGAACATACAGCATTTTATGTAATAGTGAACCTCTTTTACAGAAGCTTTGTCATTTACATTAAAACTTTGCCTCCCCCCCCCATTTTTTCCTTGATTTCTACCTATTATCACATGAAATTATGTTACCTAAGTTAATAAGGTTGAATAAAACATTTAACCACAATGCTACCTAATGCATCAATTTCAGAGTCACCCCTTGTAGGAAATCAGGGGGCTGTATGGGCTGCTGGTCATGGGTGAGAGTTTGTTTTGGGTCAGTAGGAGCCAACTGAGGTGGGATATAAGCGCCCCAAGATCATGCAATGTGGAGAGAGCTGGGAACTCAACTCTAAGCTAATCTCTGAAATGTAGCAGAAAATGGACGAGCTAGAGAGTCAAATCCAACCCTAGTCCACAGGGCAGGATAGGATTGTGCTGGATAAACAGAGCCAAGAGTCTGATGGTGGTAACAGATTAAGGACTAGAAAGGAGAGCCTGCAGGAGGACAGACTGTCTGAAAGGTACAGGACTGACTAATAAATACTGTGTTCTGTTTTCTATGTTCCTTCTTGACCTCATGCTGACATTTTTTACACAGCTGGAATTAACACCCCTGCTTACTGAGCCTTAATTCTCTTCTTTAGGGAGGTTCAAGAACGATCAGCATATTTTCTGACTTGCCCCAAATGGTATTTTTACTACCCTCATGAATAGTTGCATGATTTTGTATTTCCAACATGTATTAAAACACATGCAAAACAAAATAAAATAAAACAATGCAAAACAAAAATCAAAACACATGCATTTTGGCCCTAGTACTGTGAAGAGGAGAAAATGTCTTGATAAAAATAATTATTAAAATGGCTATTCAGAACTTGATAAGATGTTAGGACACATTAAAAAATTATAGTTAGTGAAATAAACATGGTAGGAAAATATCCTGAAGATAACTAGGTTTTTAAGCACCTGACTTTGATGAACCAGAAATTCAGAAAAAAATGCATAGAATGTTTCCTACTGTGTGTTTGTGTCCATATTCTGGTTATTTTAGGTTAAAATCAATCAATTTTGGTTTTGAAAAGTGCTGAATATTTCTCCACAGAATATGTAAGCTAATTTGAAAAAGGAAAACAACAAAAGCAAGCAAAAAACAAATTCAGCTCTTTGTAAAAAGGCTTGTTTCTGTGTTTAGTAAAACTTTTATTGTTAAAATGTTTCTCTTCCCCTCAATCATTTTCTTTCTTTCTCTATTTCATTCCGTTGAGGGAGCAAAATGTTTTTTTTAATCTCGTATAATGATGAAAGTCACCGAGATCTGAGCCAGCCTGTAAACCTGTGGTTTTACCATAGTACTAAATCATCATAGGAATTCATAATCATAACAGCAAGCACTTACAGAGCACTTATTATGTGCCGGGGTGTGTATTAGGCTTTTTATGTATATTAATCAAATTAATCATCATCATAATTCTAGGAAGTAAATTGTCAATTCAGTAAAATTCAAAGCAGTTTTTCTGACATCCTGTAAGGCTTCCTGGAGTGAGCTGAATGCTACAAAGTTGTTCTTAGTCTAAAGTATTCTTTTCAGATCTGTCTTGAAGAAAATATTCTAAGGATCTCTGTTAATTCCTAGTGTCCCAATTTCTCAAAGCTGAAAGCTGATTGGAGACTTGAGAAGACATCTTATTTCTTGACTCCCAGGATTTATTGCTATTCTCAGCAGCTTTATTGAAAAGCACATCACATTCTGTTGGCTAGGAAAACGAGGTTTGTTCTGTTCTAACAACGCATAACTGTGCATTTTATTAAAGCCAAAGTGAAGGAATTCTCTCTTTCTCAGCAGGCCAAAGGTAGGCAACACATCGGGAACAACTTTCTATTATCCCAAGTGTGCTGTGGGAGGCTGAGATTGTGACTGGGAATTGCCCTCCTGATATGTTCCGGGGGCTCAAGGGATGTGTTTACTGTCAACCAGACCCCCCCGCCCATCTTATCCAGAAATAGAGGCAATGCCTACACCTCAGTTATTAGGGCTGTGACAGTTTCTGCATTCAGCATGACCTTGGTTTCCCGTTTTGATAACCCAGGACAGTATGTTCTCTTTCAGTTTGGCAGAAGCGGTACAAGGCTGTTGTCAGTCAGCTTTGTGAGATGCTTGTGTCCTCTGGAGGCTGTTTTTGTATTTATTCCCTACATAGAGATCATGGGTTTGAGGCTGGTGGAAAATGTTCAACCTCTGCAAGATGTCGCAGGGCACTCAGACTGGTGTTGTGAGAGAGCCCGGAAGCCCAGGGTCCGCGTCCCAGCTTCTCTGATCATTAGGTCTGGGATAATGGGACAGTCACTTACTCTCTTGAAGCCTTACTTTCCTCAACTTTAAATTAGGAAAGTTAGATAAAATATCAAAACAATATTAACATTAAAAATAATAGCTGACATTTATTGTTTTCTCAAGAGTCTTAGATGGCTTCTCTCACTTATGCTCACAACAGCACTGTGAAGCAGGAACTGTTATTACCCATTTTACAGAGATGCTGACTGAGCTAGAGAAGGATTCACTCACTCACTTGTTTAACATCACGTAGCCAATCAGTGGTGGAGATAGTACCTGAGGCCAGGGCACTTGACTCTGTTCATTCTCAAAGTGTGATCCACAGACCAACAGCATCAACAATATCTGGGAACTTATCAAAAATGCAAATTCTCGGGCACCTTCTAGACCAACTGAATCCAAATCTTTAGGTGCAGGGCCCAGGAATCTTTGTTTAACAAGTTCTTTGGGTGATTCCTATGCACATTAAACACTGAGTCACTGTTCTAACACCTGTGTTTTCAATGCCTATATTGTAGTTTTCTGTACAGTGACTTTGTCAGTGTTGGGAACACTGCCCAGTTGACTGGCTATAGGTTATGTGATTGTCTCCTCTGCCCCCTACTGCTCTGGATGTCCACGCGTCCTGCAGCTGGGTGCTTGACCCAGAGAAGGGCCTGTGGCTGGAGAGGGAGCAGCCAAAGGCACATGAAGAGTGCATTCCTCTGTGGTGACTGCCAGTACTTCCGTGGCTCAGGCACTATCAAAGTCAATGCATATTCAAGTTTTGCTGCTGGAAACCCTTCTATTTTAAAATTCAAAACAATGTGCAAACCATTGGAAATTCATTTGAATATGAGAAATTATGCCTGTGAAATGCATAAACTTCCCCTCATTCCTACCAAAAGGACTCTGATAATTTTTCTAGTTCCAGGAGATTTCGAAGCTTTTAATTAAGTGAATTAACCAGAGAATCTTGCATACTTCTCTTTCTCTTGGAAAAAAGTCAAGTTATGTTTATGACCATTGATGATAACAGATGTATAAATACAACAATTTGATGTACATCCGGATTGTTATAGAAATCTTTACAGGCCTTTAAAAATTCTTCAAAAAAAAAAAAGTAAATGGAATTTTTATTTTTCTATGTGGCCTCCAATTGGTCCTAGTCACCATCAGATACCACATTATTAATATATTTTTTTCAAAGAGTCTGAATTCCTTCCACTTACTTTTAGATAGTGAAGAGTATGATAGTAAATGTTGCACTTGTAAAGTGTTAAGAGAAATGTGACTGAGAAAAAGAAAGTCCAATAAAAAAAATTCAGAAAGTATAACTAAGAACAAGATGAAAATAAATATCATTCATACTCTCATTATTCAGCACTGTTAGCAGTTTAGTGTACACCATTGTTTAGCACTAACCATTGTTAGCATTTTAGTGTATAATCTTTCTGATTTTTTTTTTTTTTTTTTGCAAATATAGACATTATACTACAGAGCTGTATTTTACCAAAAATCAGATCGTACTTTGTACACTGTTTAGTTAAGTGGAGTAACTATGGTTCTTATTTCACATCAACACATATACAAGTAGATGTGTATCTTTCTTGGGTGACTCTTCCTGCTGGAAGAATTGTGAGTCACTCACCTAGTTCTAGTGCTGTTGGGTCCCACCTCATGTCTGCCTGAGACAAGTATAGTGTCACCTGTTCCGAATATAGGGAAATGATTGGGTGGACATAATATGCCTTTTATAGTTGGCCACTTCAGAACCAAATAAATGACTCACGTGAAACTCCTGAATCACTCATTGTACTGCCTGTGGCTTCCTTGCTTTCTGTATTTTAAATTTACAAGTACTGTGCAGTTGTGCTTTAGAAAGTTCAACTTTAAGACACATTTGCTTTGATTAATATCTCTCTTCCCTTACCAATACAGACATTTCAAAATAAAGTTTGACTTCATTACTTTTGTTATTTTTTCCTCAGGGAAATTCTGTCCCAGGGAAAGCACTTTTAGGGGGATTCCAGGGATCAAATTTAGGCCAGTTGAACCGTGTCTTCACTGCTTAATTATTGAGAATACTTAGGAATAAAAACTTTTCTGTAAGTCTAAAAGGACCTAGATTTAGGTCTTATCTGCACATAAACTGGCTGGGGAAAAAGGTTGTTGAATTCAGTGGAACAATTAGTGATGAACAAGTTCCCAATTGGGGGCATTTTCCTGCATTTTTTCCAAGATGATTTTTATGGGAGGCTAAAACAAGACACATTTTGGAGGGTGGTGGGTTTTACTGTGTTTCAAAAAGAAAGGCTTTATAAACACAGTAAGTTTTGCAAAGAGATGTTTACTCTGAAGACTTGCCAATTCAAGAAGAGAGTAACACATCTGAATCTGATACTAGGCAGTGGCAAATTCTTTATTTTGGTAAAGTGTATTAACCGAATAACATACAGTACAGGCATTCATGAAGAAAAGTCACCCTGTTCTGCTCCAAATCATGATGCTCACATAATAACATGTACTGGAACAGAACTTGGGGAATATAAGAACAAATCCTTGAAAGCTCAATAAACTGTCCTCATATGGTCAGAAAGCAACTTTAAGAATCAGTGATTTTTTATTTTTATTTTTTTTATTGACCAGAATTCCTCTACCACCTCTCCTTAGATAGGTATATGTAAAATAATAGTTGTCTGGTTTATTAATAATTTTTAGTATGTGCTAACCAGAATCATTAACATTTCCAATCTTTTGTTTCTCCTCCTTTTAAAGAATGGCTGGTATTCTTTATTATCTGTAAAAGTTAAATAAAGACTGTAAGTGATGTATTTAAAATATAACAAGTAATTCTAGTTTAGAGGATAGGCCTTAGAAAGGAAATTAGAAAACTGAAACCCAAAGTCAAAACAATCCACTGAGAATAAGCCAAACTGGTTATTAGAAATCTGTGAATAGAAATACGGTTTCAAGAGGGAAAACTGTTTTTAAAAATCTGATTTGATAATTTATGTAGAAGCTCCCTTATCAAGAAGGTGGAGCATAGCTTCCCAACTTCCCAACCCTTAAGTACAAACTACATATAGTGATTTCCTACCAAAGAAAGCAATATGGAAAAGGGAATGGGGGAGTAACTTCACAGAAGAGAAACCCAGCAAACACTAGTCCTGTCAGGTGATTAAGGTTCCCATTAGCAGTGATAAGACGTATGACAGCATTGATCCTTGATATCTGCATGTAATGAGAATGGCACTCGGAAGTCTTTCTTCCCCAAGCCCCGAAACCCCAGTGTAATCATGAAAAAAACACCAGACAAGTTCTAGTGTATGGGAACCATACAAAATACCTGGCCAGTAGTCCAGGGCACCAAAAATGGTGGCCACCATTTTTGTCAAGGCCTCAAAAATTGTCAAGGCTGCCAAAAATGAGGAAAGTTAATGAAACTGTCAAAGCTAAGAGGAGCCTCAGGAGACAACACAATGAAATGGAAAGTGATATCCTGGATAGAATCCTGGAACAGGAAAAGGGCATTCATAAGAACTAAGGAAAACTGAATAAAGTATGGACTTTAGGTAATAACAAAATGTCAGTATTGGTTAATTCACTGTGACCAATGCATCCTGCTAACATAAGATGTTAACAATAGGGAAAACTGGGTGTGTGGTCTATGGGGACCCCCTGTACTATCTTTGCAAGTGTTCTGTAAATCTAAAACTATTCTAATATTAAAAGCTTATTAAAAAATTGAATTGAATCAAAAATATTTGTTTTTAAAGATATGCTCAGTGTGGAAAATCTATACTATTATTGAAAAAGGGAAAAAAGTTATCCATGGTAGAGGAAATAGAATGTACAGTGGTCTCCAGTGAGAAAACACACAGTGGATTTGACCATTGGGCATGGTTGGAGCACAGAGCAAAAAAGGAGGGAGGAGACGTCATAGGAATGGCAGCAGTGAGGTGGACTTCTTGAGTGCTCCTCCGGAACCTACCACAAATTGAACATCTATAACCCATCAAAGGACTCTCTGCTCATCACACAGAACAGCTAAGAGATTCATAGGAGGATTACTTGAAGGAGGGCAAATTGGGCCAGCAGGGGAAGAGGGAAAGGAGCAGCGTGGAGATGTGGCCCACATCCGCGGCTGCAGAGGTGCAAGGGGTCCCAGGACAGAACAGAGACCACAAAAGCCAGGAGGTGGGCTCTTCCCCTGCGTCCCACAGCTGATCTCTCCCAGAGAGAGCAGCATATCCAGCATTTGAGACAGAAACCTCAGTTGAGACCTCCAGCTGGGCCCTTCTCCATACCTGGGCCCCTCCCTCCACTCTCCCAATCCTACCCCTGCCCTTCCAGAGACTTAAACTGGCCCCTGAACTGAGGAGAAGTGTCAGATTACAGAGGAGCTGTAGTGCTCAGGCTCTGGGAAGACAGGCGTGCACTCTGATCCAGGGAAGAGGCTGGGAAGAGTGTGATTATTGCTGGGCTGGCAGAGAAGAGACTCCTCCATGTCCAGCAACCACCTTTTCTGGCCTGCGGGAAGAGTGTGACAGGCTGGGCTGGGAGCGAGAAGATGCCCCCATCCCCAGTCCCCACCCTTTCTGGCCTGCCTAGGGCAGGGAAATTACAACTGCAGAGACACTCCCAGGGATCAGCAGCAGGCGGCAGACCCAGCTCTGGGCTTTCAGCAGCTCAGAAATCTCCCGCCCTCCACACACACACACACACACACACACACACACACACACACACACACAGAAGTGCCCTAAGACTCAGGAGAACTGGACACAGGGCTGGTGGTGCTACTCTCAGTGCGCATATGTGCAGGCCAGGGCAGAAACCGCACTGACTTTGTAAAAACTACCATTCAGACCCCATAGCCCGACTCATCTAAAACTGCAGTTCCAAGGTCACGCTGGGCACCAGGTGACTGGCTCTGCCTGCACAATACTCAGAGGACTCCTTGGTACAGCAGAGGGCAACCTGGAGATTACTTGGTGGGCTTAAGCAAAGACTGGCGCTGCTGTTTTTGTTTTGTTTTGTGATTGTATCTTTGATATTTTTGCCTGTGTTGAGTGTGGGTTATCGGTTGTTTTTACATGTGAATGTATTTGTTTTTTTCTTTTGTTGTTGTTGTGTTGGGTGATTTGCTTTGTTCTGAAATTGCCCTTCACCAGGCCCCATCTCAAGAGGCACAAGATTCAACACACCCAGAGGCCAACTCCAGACCAAACCAGAGTATTACTGGGTTTGACCTACAAGTGACACCCCAGAGGGAATTCTCTACAGGCACAAGAGCCCATTGGGGCCAAGCCTCATTTAAGTGGTCAACCCTCATGCAGCAGAACATCCGCTGTGGGCTGAGCCAAGTCTCACAACAAGTCAGCCTAGGAGTTAACCCCACCTACTCACAAGCCAAAAGCAATTAAAGATCTTCTTTAACAAGACAATATACACAACACAAGAGTCACCTTTGGAGCACACGCAGAGGAGAATAGGGAAGTTGTGCAAGTCAAATGTAAAGGACACATACTATATAAGATAACCCAGCAAAAACCAAGAACCCTAGGGGATCTACCTAATACACTGAAGCAAACACAGAGAGTCAGCCAGAATGAGAAAACAAAAAAACATGTCCCAAATAAAAGAACAGAAGAAACCCCCAGAATTGGAACCAAATGAAATAGAGGTAACCAACCTATCAGAGACAGAGTTCAGAACACTGAGGATAAGAATGTTTAAGGGGCTTAGTGACGACATAAAGAAGGATAGAGAAATCATAATGAACAACCAGTTAGAACTAAAGAATACAATAACTGAAATAAAGAACACATTTGAAGAAATTACCAGCAGGTTAGAGGAAGCAGAGGATCGAATCAGCGACTTAGAAGACAAGTTAGCAGAGATCACCCAAATGGAGCAACAAAAAGAAAAAATGCTCAACCTCACTAACCATTAGAGAAATGCAAATAAAAACCACAATGAGATACCACCTCACCCCAGTCAAAATGGCTATCATCAATAAATCAACAAACAACAAGTGCTGGCACGGATGTGGAGAAAAGGGAACCCTTGTGCACTGTTGGTGGGATTGCAGATTGGTGCAGCCACTATGGAAATCAGTATGGACCTAGAAAACATTATGTTAAGTGAAATAAGTCAGACAGAGAAAGACAAATACCATATGATCTCATATGTGGAATCTAAAGAAAAGAATAAATGAATGAACTAATTAGAAACAGTCTCAGAGACATAGAGGAAAAACCGAGGGTTGCTAGATGGGAGAGGGGGTGGGGCTAAGGGGGAAGGTGAGGGGATTAGAAATCACAGTCAGTAACCACAAGATGGCCATGGGGTTATGAAAATCAATTTGGGGAATGTAATCAATAATGCTGTAAAGATTTTGTAGGGTGTCCGATGGACACTTGTCTTGTTAGGGAGACCACCTCAGGGAAGATGTAGATGCCTGATCACTGCACTGTACACCGGAAACTGAAGCTGAACAATAATGAATGTCAACTACAATTTTATATATATATATATATATATATACATATATATATATATATGTATGTATATATATAAATGTATATATATATATATATATATATATATATATATATATATATATATAGTTACAAGAAGCGGAGTATAGCATTAGGAATAGAGACAGTGGAAATGTAATGGCTGTGTGCGATGTCAGAGGGATAATGGCTGGGGGGAGGGGGTTTGTCACTGTGTGAGAGATATAAATGATAAATGTCTAACTATTACATTGTTTTGTGCACCTGAAACTAATAAAAAAACGAAAAAAGGAGGGAGGCGTGAGAGATGATAGTGCACTATTTGGGACCACGCACAGAGGGTCATATTTTCCATGCTAAGAATTTTGTCCTTTATACTGGCAATGAGAACCCATCGTCGGATTTTCAGAAAGGAAGTGACATAATCTGGTCTTGCTGCAGAGAGCTGACGCCTACTGAGTAAAGAGAATGAATTAGCTCTCCAGCCCTCATCCAGTCACATTAGGAAGGTACAGGACTCAATTAAGGCAAAGAAGTGGATGTGGGGAGAAAAGGCTGCTGTGAAAAAGGGAATGCCCCCTTCATCTGTACGTTATTGATTCATTCAACCAACCAACCTCAGGGGCCGCTGTTTATAGCACTTAAGGGTAATGAACCACCTGTGGGGCTGTATGCAGTGGCTGCACACTCTGTAAATGCCAGTCTCTGGAGCAGTGCGATGGAATACCGCTTGGGTGTGTCCTCTGGCTGGGCACTGAGCTGGATGCCGAGTGGACGGTCCTGAACACAACAGATACAGCCTCTATGCACATGGGCTCTCCCTCTAGCCAAGGCCACACCAAGGCTGGTGGTTACCTCCTTAGAAGGCAGTTTAATTTCTCCCTTTGATCTTCACTCCTCCATGGGAGACACTTAGTTTTCCTTCTGTTCACAATCAGTACTGGAAAAGTGGTCTGGTCTCAATATGCATTTCTTCTACCTTCTTACATCTTGGTGATCTTTTAGCAGTTAGGTGGGGTTTGGCTCCTGTTTTAGATTGATGCTTGGGGCAGCTGTCTGCCTGGGTTGCCCCTTAATCCTGCTCTAGTCTCACAAAGAAGATAGATAATAAATAAACCTGTATAAATATTTTGTTGAAGTTAACTTGATTTTTGTGTCTTTGATAATAGGATTTCTCCTGCACTCCCAGGCAAGTCTCCTTACCTTTGTCCTCCCAGTCAGTTCTGGAAGACTCTCAGGGAATAGTTTATGGCAGAGTAGGATTCCTTCGAGAGGTTCTGAATGAGGCCAGTGGGGCCGAGTAGCCCGCCTGAGCTCGCCATTCCCCAGGTCACGTGGAGAGAGCTGCTTTCTTGGTGCACCACACAGGGGGGTGGGAGACAAAACCCTGGAGAAGCACTCATTTATTCCAGCTATAGATTTTTGCCAAGAAACAGACTCATTTCTCCAAATAACTAGCTTTTCAATGCAAATGCATATAAGTAGCAGCAAGAAGGAAAGGAGGCAAGGTGAGAACTTTGTTTTAGGTGCCGTGGGAGGTCTCATGCACTAGATATGTGAGGATCCAGAGTGGAAAGGGGAGGTGGGGGCCAGTGCACACCCTAATTAATTATTTTTAAAATGGGCCGATTGGCAATCAGCAACTTGGTAGCTGAAGTTTGCTTTCAGAGTCTATATACTTACTTCTCAATATTTTCTGTCCCTCCATGCCCCCTTATAGCTAGCTGCTCTTTCTTCTCTTCTCCCCAATCTCCAATAGCTAAATCTAATCCAAATGGATGTCAACACATGTCACGTCTAGGGTAGTGTGAATTAGCCACCTTTACTTTTTGAAGGGCTATTTGTATTTGCTTCATCACTATTGGGAGATGTGAAGTTTATGCCCCAGAAAAAGCACTGCAGACATGAGCTGGGAGTGAGGAGGGTTTGGGGGCCTGTATAGGAAGGCTTGCCAGGCAGGCCTCTGAGTTCATGAAGAGCAGGAGCTGTGCCCTCTGCGGCAGAAAAGAAGCCACATAGCTTCTGGCTGTGGCTGAAGATTCAGGAGGAGCAGCCAACCCTCCTCACCCTCTGGCCTCCTGATGGCATTTCAATCAATGATGCTGAGGGCACAGAAGTCAGGTGTTTCTGTTGGCCGGCTGACTTCATTTTGAACTCCAAGTCTCTTACTTACTAGTTGGACAGATTACTTAACCTCTTGGAGCATCAGATACCTCATCTGTAAAATGCAGATAATAATAGATAGCACCACCCAGGACCGTTGTTAGGAAGTTTGAATGCCACGACACTCAGCATGGTTCCTAGCACTTCGTCAAGCACTCAATTAAGATATTAGTTGTTACTGTGAAAAGAGAGTCCAAATTAAGATTGTGGCTTACTACTATTTTCCATTGAGTTTGAGCAAACACTGGTCCTGTTTCCACTGAGGAGTGGGAGGCGATGCATAGGCAGGGGAGAAAACGTGAGCGTTTCAGCAAGCTCTAAATGATCGTGTCAGGTAGCTGGTGACACTGATGCAGCTCGGGCAACTGCAGAGATGCTCTGAGTGACACTTCTCCTACTCCCTAAAGGCTTAATGCTGAAATAATGACATGCATGACAGGCTTTCATTTCCCCCCAATTTTCCTGCCTACATGTTAATCTAGGGGCTCTATCTGTGTGCTGTATCTGATGAAGAATACAGAATTCTAACAAAGATGTCTAAATGTACTAAAGTTTTGCATCCAAGAACACTGCATTGCAAATCCGTCAAGAGACCCTAGCATATCCGATAAGCATAAGCATAATCATACCATATACTAGGATTTTAAGGAGCTGCATTCTGAGGCCAATACTTTGAGCTCTCACTGTATTTGATAAATTCAAATTGAAAAGAAAAACAATTGACTGCAGCAGTTATTAAACATTAGAATGAGTTATTTAATGCAGAAAAAAATTCTCATTACTCCAAGGTGATTTGAAAGTGACGTTGCCTGAGGGATGGATGAGATAACAGGATATACTGAGCTCTCTTTCAACCCTATCTTATTTAGTACAGGATCTTGTTCAAATACTTTATACTAGCCATTTCATACAGCATCTGATATTTCATTATATATTTTAACTCTCATCTCCTTTCTAAGGCAGAATATACCAGTATATATAACCAATGTTCAATGGGAAGAGATCTACTTCTATCCACATCTTCTATAGTAATTAAAATAATTGGAAACAATGCTAAGCATTTATTATGCATATTAGATATCAAGCCTAGTGTTAAGCAGTTTACATGTTTTGTATTCTCTGCGCTCTAAATTTTATTTTTAACTTGCTACCTGACAATGCCCCTTGGATATCCCACAGGCATTTCAAACTTGATAGTACCAAAACAAAACGTATGATTTTCTCCTATAACGCTGATATTTTCTGTCCTAGTAAATATCACTGGCCACTCAGTTGTAGAAATACATAGCAGTCAGCCTTGATTTTGTCATATCATTCATAGTCTATATCCAATCTCCCAGACAGTCTTGCCATTTCTACCGCAAACATAAGTATAGAATCTGCCCATTTTTTTCTCCAAATTCACTCTCACCATCCTAGTACAAGCTACCTTCACTCTTCAGTTATGGCCACTGCAACAGCCTCCTTCTAACTTTTACAGTTGTCCCTTAAATCCATTATATGCACAGAGATCACAGTGATTCTGACCCTCCCAACATTTTACTATGGAACATTTGAAATATGCAGCAAAATTGAAATAATATTTGTAGTGAACATTCATACTTATCATCTAGATTCTACCCTTAACATTTTACTTATATGTATTAGTTTGCTAAGGCTGCCAGAAAGACAAAAGACCACAGACTGGGTGGATTAAGCAACAAAAATGTATTTTATCACAGTTTTGGAGGCTAGAAGTCCAAAATCCAGGTGTTGGCGGATTTAGTTTCTTCTGAGGACTCTCTCCTTGGCTTGCAGATGGCTGCCTTCTTGTCACGTCCTCACACGATTGTGTTGTCTGTATCCTATTCTCTTCTTCTTACAGGGACTCCACTGATATTGGATTAGGACCCACCCATATGATCATATATTACCTTAATTACCCCTTTAAAGGTTTGTCACCAAATAAGAGCACTTTCTGAGGTACTGGGGGTTAGGACTTCAACATATGAATTTTGAGGTGACACAATTCAGCTCATTACACACATACTTGCTTTTCTACATTTCGGTCCATCTATCTACCCCTCTCTTCACCCATTAATCCATCTTAATCTGGGTGCATTTCAAAGACATTGCAGAGATCAGTATCCTTCCCTCTAACTACTTCAGCATCATGTAATTAATTGGAATTCAACATTTGTGTTGTTTTTTGTTTTAATGTAAAATTTAATTCCTAAATTTACATTTTCTGAATTTTGACAGCTGTGTAACCCTAACCCTTATCAAGTATAGGACATTAATTATCCTTTCAGAAAGTACCTTTATTACCTTCCCAGGCAGTCCCATTGCCACACCCATTTCAGAGGAAACCACTGTTCTAAGTTTTGTCCACTGTAGATAATCTTTGTCCTTTCTAGAATATCATATAAATGGAATCAGATGCACTTACCTGTATCAGTAATTCATTCCTTTTTGTTGCTAAATAATAGTCCATTTATGAACACATCACTTTCTATATAGTGTTTATAATTTTTTTTATTGATGTGGACTGTTTTTAGTTTTTGGCTAGTATGAATAAAACTGCTATGAATATTCTTGAATGAGTCTTTTTGTGAACACACATTTTCATTTGTTTTGGATAAATACCTAGGAGTAGAATTGTTGGGTAGGTGTTATGTTTTAAAATACCGATCTCTTAAAAATGTGCCAAATAATGTTACTCCTCTGTTTACAATTTTTCATTGACCTCCCCTTGCACTTGGAATGAAATTCCCCCCAAGTATAAAGCTCAAAAAGACCAGATTTCTGTCTCCTCCCTTTTCTAGCTCAATCTCATGTGACTCTCCTGACCACATCTTCTCCCCACCCACCTCTCCTGCCAGCTTGTTCCACCCCAGTCGATTTCCTGCACAAGACAAGTGTGCACCTAACTCATTCACATCCATACTGTTACCCCAGCCAAGAACTTTGTTTTCCCAACCCTTTGCCTGGCTGATTCCTTCTCATCCTTCAGGTGTCAGCTTGAATGTCACCTCTTCAGAGAGGATTAGAGAGGTTAAGTTACTTGAGCAACGTCACACAGCCAATATGCAAATCCATGCAAACAGACAACCAGACTCCAGAGCCCTCGCCCTAACCATCTTAAAATACAAACCCTCCTTCAAGTGTACCTCTTGTGATAGCTTCCTGCCTTGTCTCGCTCAGCTACCCTTCATTGTCTATTTCACTTCAGTCTGTTTTATGTGTTTCTTTGCTTTTCCTAGTCCCTGAAACTATTCCAGCTAAAGTTACCTATGACCACCTATTTGTCAAATCTGGTGAAAATATTTTTTTTTGCCTTTGCTTCCCTTCAGTATTTGACACTGTTCACTCTTTCTTTTAAAGGACTATTTCTTTTCCCTGTGTGCATTTGGCTTATAGAAGCATATTCTTTTGTGGTTTTCTCTGCTTCTATAGATCCACATTCTTGGTCTTCTTTTGGGGCTTGTTGTTCCACTGCTTACCCTTCAGATGTTGGTGTTTCAAGGTTCTTCCCTGGTCTTATTCTTGGTGCATTCTGCGCCATCTCCCTGCGAGATTTATTCACATCCATGGCTTCAGTCACCACATACGCACTGATTGTCTTCCCAGCCAGATCCCCAGCCCTGATCTTTCCCTGAGCTAATGACCCATAACTTGAATACCTATTAAGCTTCTCTAACTGCAAGTCCCAAAGGCACTGTGTTAGTCACCAAACACATGGAGAGGTCATGTGTAGGTGGAAAAACCCAGCTGCACTCCTATCCAAAAACCAGCATCAATTGCCACCATGTGCTTGAGCCATCTTGGACAACTAGCCCAACTGAACCTTCAGAAGACTGTCGCCAAGCCAACATCTGACAGCAATTATCTAAGAGACCCTAAGAGCATTGCCCATCTGAGCCCAGTTGACTCAGAACCATGAGCAACAATCTTAAGTTATTGTTTTATACTACTAAGTTTTGGGATGGCTTGTTATGTAGCAATAGACAGCTGGAACAGGCATCTGAAATGTAATGTTCCCCAACTGAACAAACTGTCTTTCTCCTAAACCATGTACTCTAATATTCCCTGTTCCAGTTAATGGCATAGCTTCTACCCAATCCTGAACCTAGAAGTCATCTTGTTTTCCTTTCCTTTTTGATCAACTTCCATATCCAGCCAGTTTCCCTTCTCATTCCATGAATGCTGTCATTTAAATAGCTCCGGTAGCTGTCCCTCCCTCTCTCCCTGTTCCTACTCCGTTAGTTGGGCCCCTCACCATTCGTCACCTGTACAGTTACAGTACCATCTTAGCTGGTCTTCTGCTCACTGGCCCCTCTGCAATCCATTCTCTATGCTGTTTCTGGCCCTCTTCCTGAAATGTAGATCTGATCTTGGTTATAAACTTTCATGGCTCCAGTTGTTCTCAGGATTAGGTACAAACTTTAGCAGGGTACACAGACCCTTTATAATCTGGCCCATTATCTCTTCACTTTCTTTTGCTTCTGATGCTCCTTCATGACCACTCTGTCCAATTTATGTCAACTCCCATTTCCCCCAGAAGGCCCTGTTCTCTCATCTCTGGGCCTTCTGTGGTTAAGAGCTCAGGCTCTAGTTCTCACTGTGGCTTTGTCACTTTCTGGCTGTGTGAGACCAACTTACGTGATCTCTCTGTGTATCAGTTCCCACAATGGAAACGATAATAGAGCCTACCTCATAAGGCCTGGAATAGTGCTTATCGCATTGTAAACATGTAAGTGTTTGCTGCTGCTAGTATTTTTCCTTTTCCTGGAATTCTGTCTCTGGCCACCAGCTCCTCTGCCTGCATTTATTTGCCCAGAAACTCCTATATGACTCCCTGAGATTTGAGACTGTCTTACTTGAGGAGAGATAGACCTTATTTTGAGTATGTTTATGAATAAATGTGACACTAGTGAACCTGATTTTCCAGCTTTCAGAGGAAGAAAGTATGTTTGTCCTCTGCATCAAGAAATGTTACTGATCCCTGCTGTCAGGACTCTTTTCCTGTTGGCCGTGGACACTGGAGTTGGGCAATCCGAGGGCGGGATGGAGTACTGCTACTTGTAAATGTGCATTCTTTGTAGAAGTGCAGTCTCTCAGGATGATTGCAGTTTACTTAGTCATGTGCTGTGATTTTCAGAGCAACACTCTGAAACTGCGCCCAGGGTAGCGTATTGTTGGAACAGGCTTATGCTGCAGTCTGCGTGAGATGGGGACCAGGGCCCCATTCAGCAGCTGTAGCTCTTACTGTCTTCAAAAACGGTGGTAGGAGTTTCCTCGGGACTTCAGAGGAGGAATTTGCTTTTTGTAAGACTACAAAGAGTTCATAGGATACAAAAATTTCCATAGCCTATGAGAGAGTCCCTATAAAAACACAACTGGGACATATTTTATGAAAAGTGTTTTGTTTCTATATGTGGGACTGTGTTCACTCTGTTTCTCAACAAATACTCATTGAGCAACTACTGAGTTCCAGGTCCACTATAGGGGCAGAAACTACTTCTTATTTATATTCATGTCAACGGCACCTCGTACAGTGCCTAGTGTATAATATGGGCCAAGTGCTGTACGCAATGCTGTTTCTCAGTCTGGCCAGAGTGCGGAGTGTGGGTCACGTGTGGGCCTATGAAACAACAGATCTTCTTTCTCTCCCTGAACCTAATTAACCTTTAACAGGACTTGAAGCTCCTCATTTTGGCCCCTTAATCAACCGAGTCAACTAACTCTAGTCAGAGGGGCAGCGACTATTTGCACTGCCAGGAAACTATTTAATAAGGATCTTTGTGACTAAAGTCTTAAAGTTGAAAGTTAAGCAAGTAATGCTACATTAAAAAACCTTGTGGGATAAACACTGCCGCTCCCTAGAAAATTCTGGGAGTTCCAGCTTTGTTGCTGACCTTTCTTTGCCATTTATCTATTTGTTTAGTATCAGCATTTCTTAAGCTTCCAATGTATACAGCATGCTGGCCTGGGTTCTGGGAAATAGATGAGCTGTGTTCCCTGTCTGCAAGTTGGACACATTTTAAGTGGGAATGCAATAAATGACATATCCAAACAGCTTAACCATTATAAACAGAGAAAACAAGTTTTATGAGTAACAGCTTTCAGCAACTCTGGATACAATCTTGACCCAATGTTGTTTGGCCACGATACTGCCTTCTGTCACAGAGAAGAAAAGTAAAATGTGGGAAGATTGTCAAAACATCATGGAATTAATGGTATGTTCTTTTTAGCCTCTGTGCCTTTGTACATGTTTGTTCCTCTTCTTCACTACCCCACCCCTGTACTAAGTAAAAGTCGTATTTTAAATATCAACTACGATTTCATCCTGGGAGTCCTTGGTCACCCGCCTCTCACACCCCGACGTTGGTTGCTCCTCCCTTGTGGTCCCAATAGTACACTATAATTCTCCCACTATGATAGCATTTATGACAAGATGTTGTGATTTCCTCTCAACTTTTCTGTACCCCTCCTCCCACTTGACTAAGTTCTGTAACTGTGGGGGCCTTATATCTCTTGTTCACCATTACATTTCTAGTGGCCTGCACATAGTAACCATTCAGTAAATATTTGCTGACCACATGCTTGCCTACATATGAATGAATGAAAGGCAGAACCAGCATTAGAATAAAATTTTGATTTGTTGTTCAATTACGTTGTACAGTAACTTTCTAGGTATTTTATGGACCTCCATTTCTGTGGTTTATAAATGGCATAAAGTTCTTGCAATGATATAGTGTTTATTAAATTCCTCAGTTCCCTGTAAGATTTAGTGTTCATTTGGAATAAGGGTATGATGACACTAAGAGGGAAGGCACAGGTGTGATCCCTGTACAGCCTGGTTGGCTTTCCACCTGAAGCTCTCTGCCTTAAATTGAGCTGCATCTAGCTTAGCCACTTCATTCATTATGGTGGGCAAATGGTTCAGAAGTGCATGACAAGCCAGGAGAAAGGCTGTGAATAACTTAGAACAAACTACAAAAAGAATTCTAGGGACACATGACCCATCAAATCCTTTTTCCACTGAAAATAAAACCAAAATCTGGGGAATGGACAAGGAATATGTTCCAGAAATATAGCAGTAAAGGTGAGGGTGAGATAACCAGCAGTGTTTAATCGGAAGTAAATGAATTTCATTCCAAAGAACAAAGTATGATAAAATTTACAATTAAGTTTTGTTCTGAAATGTCCCTTCTGAAAGTCACCAAAATAAGTTTTTAATTTAGCTTCCTAAATCCAGTTTTTTCTCTGTTAGTTATTAGGGATTTTTAAAATAAACAGCCCATGAAGAAATCTGGACTCTGCCCTGCTGTTCTCTACCTTAAAGTGTGGTCACCCAGAAAAAAATTTCTTCACCATTATTAAAGGCTGGCAGCTCAGAAACTTGGTATCTCCTGCCTGACGTATTATACTTCCCAGAATCTTAAAGATGAAGAGAAATCATTCTGAGTGAAACCACCCGAGACAGAGAACCCACAGGGCTGGCGCATGTTTGTTGTAAACTTCCGAGAGAGCTCTTCATATCGTTTACATGTTCCTGAGAGGGTGCCTTCCGTCTTCCTGTGACGAATGACATCTGGCCTGCCAGACCTCCCACTGCCTTTCCTACCACGCAGCGATTGTATCATCAGAGGACCTGTGCCTTTGAACTACCTTTATTCACATTACCTGTTGTAGGTGGAGGACAAACAAGCCCTGTCTCTCTGAATATGACCCTCTTGGGTTTCTTGTTTGTTTTTCATTGTGTCAAAATGATTCTACTTTTTAATCTAACATATTTGGATCAGTTGTTGACATTGACCATAAATTGGCAATTACTCAACTTTAGTCTAATTTTTTCCCAACTTTTTAAATATTGTGCTAAAATATGCATAACATAAAACTTACCATCTTAGCTGTTTTTAAGTGTACAGTTCAGTGGTATTAAATACATTCATAATGTTGTGCAACCATCACTACCATCAACCTCCATAACTTTCGTTTTATAAAACTGAAACTCTAAACCCATTAAACAATAACTCTACCTTTTTCCCTCTGCCTAGCCCCTGGCAACCTCCATTCTACTTTCTGTTTCTATGACTTTAATTATGCTGGGTTTCTCATATAAGTGGAATCATACAGTATTTGTCCTTTTGTGACTGGCTTATTTCATTTAGCATTATGACCTCCAGGTTCATCTGTGTTGCAGCATATGTCAGAATTTCCCTCCTTTTTAAAGGCTGAATAATATTCCATTTATCTGTCAATGGACACTTGGGTTGTTTTTACATTTTAGCTACTGTGAATAACAACTGCTATGAACATCGGTGTAAAAATACCCCTTCGAGATGCTACTTTCCATACGTTGGGGCATATACCCAGAAGTGGAATTGCTGAATCATATAGATCATATAGGGTCCTATTTTCAGGAACCACCGTACTGTTTTCTACAATGTCTGTAACATTTACATTCCCCTAAGAGTGCATAAGGGTTCCAATTACTCTATATCCTCCCCAACTATTGTTATTTTTTGTTTTATTTTACTTTATTTTATTTTTTTACAGTAACCTTTCTAATAGGTGTGTGGTGGTATCTCATTGCAGTTTTTTGTTTGTTTTTAATATTTCTAGGTTTTTGTTTTGTAATTTTGTTGGGGCATATTGGAGAACAGTGTGTTTCTCCAAGGCCCATCAGCTCCAAGTCATTGTCCTTCAATCTAGCTCTGGAGGCCACAGCTCAGCTCTAAGTCCAGTGGCCATTTTCAATCTTTTGTTGCAGGGGGCACAGCCCACCATCCCATGTGGGAATCGAACCAGCAACCCTGTTGTTTAGAGCTTGCGCTCCAGCCAACTGAGTCATCTGGCTGCCTCGCATTGTAGTTTTGTGTACTATTACAGAGAATGTTGAAGTAAAAATTCTTTACATAATCACTGATTGGGTGTGTGGATGAGTTAGGCTTCTTGTTATCTCAGTTATCTCCATCAGGTTTTCAAGAGGAAATTGAGACTATCTTCCCCTAATGTGAGGTCCATCTGCAACATCAATCGTGACAGGAACTGTGCTATGTAGTCAAATTCCAAATTCAGTGAAACCTAGGATCAAATCTCATCTCAGCTACTTACTGGCTATGTAATCTCTAAGACTCAATCTCCTTAATTACACAAAAAACAATTCCCTATGCCACAGGGTTCCTATGAGATAATGTGATCATAAATGAGTTAAATCATTTAAGACTTAAATGAGTTAATGCATAAAAAGCATGGCATACAGTGAACACTCCATAAATATTATCTATACTAATGATGAAGATTCTTATTTAAACATGCCTTGCATCCTAAAAATGAGAAGCAGATTTTGGGGTGAAACTAACTTCTGACTAGTAACAGGGAAACCTGTACCAACAGGGACAGAAGGAAAAAAAAACCCATAAACCAAAAAAATCAAGGCGATAGGATAATGTTTCTGATCTTAGTGTTTAGGAGAGAATACATTCTCATCATTTGGCGTATCAGGGATCTTTTAGGAATGCCAGAAGAAGGCACATTCAGAAAGAGTTAAAACACTGTCTCTTAAAACGAACAAATGCCCCTCATAAAAAGCTCAGACCAAGTTGATGGGAAATACATTAAGAAATAAACTTTTCATCCTTGCTTGGGTAATGCAACCAGGGAAACCAGTCAATGTCCCGAAGGGCCAACTTGCTAAATGTAGCTCCTGTTTTAAGAAAATGTTATTTTTATCTATCAAAAGAATATGAGTTATTAAACATTATTGAGGTTCTACCTTGTGAAAGGAACTGTGCTTGGATATCAAAACTGATATCTAAGCAATCAAAACTGAATACGACATAGCCCTGCCCTCAGGGTTCTTAAGTGGGAACATAGAACACATCCACTAAAAAACAGCCGTAGTCGGCATCAAGGAATAAATACTTTATCACTGATGATTGCTCGAACAAGAATGACCAATTCTCATAGAAAAGGCAGATGTGGGCTCTTCTTTTTAATAAGTTCTTCTTAATAAGTTTTGGTTCCACCACTTACTAAGTTTGTAACCTGGGAAAATTCACTTACATTCTTTGAGTTTTCAATTTGTCAAAGGCCAAATGGAGATGATAATATTTGCCCTACTATTCCCATGAGGTTGATGTGAGGTTGAGCTAAGGTTTAGGAAAGCACATGATAAATTATAATACTACTGCATTTATCTGTGGCATGATAATTTTCCTTCCTCTTTCTTCTCATACTGTGAGACTAAGAAAATTTTCCATTTTTGTTTCCCAACTTAGATCATGAAATATCTGAGAGTTGTATCATCATGTGTATGTACTGTGTATGCATTATCAAGTCTTATCAAGCTCAAACGGCAGAACTAAACACAGACATCTGGTCTCCTCGGTAATATCCCAGCACTTAATCCTGAAAACAATAAGTTGCACCTATTTCAGAAGAAACTGTGTCACCCTCAATTTACAGTAGAGGAAGCTGACCATTCATTCATATAACACTTAATAAATTTTTGTGAAAAGCCTTCCCTGCACTGAGGGCCCTGTTATCAACTGAAAGGATAAGATCAAGAAAAGGCAGGGAGCTCAGTTTTAACATTGACCTTTGCTGGTAACTTCTTGGCGTTGAGTAAATCATTAATCTTCCTGTCCTTAATTTCCTCCTCTGTGAACTGAAAGTTGGCTAGTTGCAAAGAACACAGCGAATATTGGACCTGAAAGTACTGAACAACAGAGACAAACTGAAAAAAGGAAGGCTATGAAACCTGTTCCATTACACTGTGAGAGGGATCATGATTGTTACTCTTCGGGGATGACAGTGGACAGTGGAAAGAGCAGTGTGTTAGTGGAGGCCGAGGTCAGCTTTGGGTGGATATTGGAATTTGAATCAGTTGGGGAGGGAGTTAGGGTAAGATGAGACTGCCAGCTTCCTGGAAGATTCTGGGATAGTTATCAAGAATGAGCCAGGAAATAACTGTCAGTATTTAAAAAATACTGAGTAAAACTAAAGTTGTTATGGGCCAGTGGAATTTTGGGGGGATGATGAAATATTTCAACTTTTGTCCATAAATCTAAAAGTAGATGGTGGTTCTACGCTGGATGACTTGGCACTTTTTTTCATTCTGGATTGTCTAAATTTTGTGTTTGAGAGGTGCCTCAGCTTATTGTGAAACATAGTAAACACAGGTGAAAGCAGTATTTAACTCAAAGATAAAGGGGGCAAAAAGTTAATAAAAATAATACCAAGATAGAAACTGAAATGGGCTAACGGGGAGTCCTGAGAGGAAGAGAACTAACACATATTAAATTCATGTCAGTGCCTGCTGGGCCTTGAGAGCTTTCATATCCACAAAATAGCCTCATTAGAGCCATGTAAGGTAGTTGGTATATAGATCTGAAAGCTGAAGCACAGAGAGAGTAAGCAACTTTTCTAAAGTCAGGGAATGACTGTGTTGTTGACCTCAGGTTTGAACTGTGGAGAGTATGAAGTTATTCTTCTCTCGGAACCTCTGTGAGAGATTCAGCACCCTTGGTGTACTCTATGCTTAAAGAATGGTCTCTCCTTGAAAAGGGGAGAACCCGCTTTCATTATCTGAAGTTATTATATATTCTAGTGTGGGGCACTTGGATTCAGGCGTAGGTATATGAGTTGTCTATTGTCACCCGGTGGTAATTACTGGGGCTAGCTAGCATTTCATAACACCTGCTTATCTTGCTTAGTAAGGAAAACCATAGAGTGGAGGGCTAAGGAACCTCAATCCCACTGTCATTTGGAAAAATGTCCAGTGAGAGTAGGCTATCCATTTCCCAGAGGCCCATCTTTTTGAAAATTCATAGTTTCACAGACTCACAGAATTTCAGACCTGAGGAGACCTTAGAGAGGGATTTTTTTGCTCTTTTGCTCAGTCAGGCAGTCAGGGTTAGGAGAAAGTTAGGGCAACAGTTCATTTCTGGCCCTCTGTCCTCCTGCACTCAACGTTTTCCTGTCTGTGACACTAGGTACATGATTAAACCATTTAACCAATTCCTGAGTTTGTAATCATGAACTCACGAAAAGGGCATTTACCATTGAATCATTCAAGAAGCATGTGTCAGAACCAGAGAAGGAAAGATTTCTTCCAAAGATTCTGTTCTGGGCTATTTAAGGTGGCTGTCCTTGCCCAGACTGGAGGTTTGCACATGCCTTGCTGATGCCTGCACTGACTTCTACCAGCCCCAGTGAACTCAGAAGTACCAGCCCTGAAGGTTCAATCGTTCTCATCAAGGAAAACACTGAAAATAGGAAGGCTTTGGCTGCTGACTGTGATATAAACTTGCTTAAGTAGCCTGCCAAAAGCAGCGGATCATATGAAAAGCCACATGACTAACCAGAAATAATTGGAGCTTAAAAGATGCCAGTGTCGATGAGTAAGATTTCTTTCATCAAAGGATCTTGTTAAAGCAAATTCACCCACTCACAAGTTTTTAAGTGCCATTACCTTTCACTCTGGAACATTTCACTTGCCCTGATGTCATTGCCTTAATACACAAATGTTAGCCTTTATTGACTACAACTTGCTGTCGATTTATTTCTCTATTCAACACATCTTTAAAACCTATTATGTGCTAGGTGTGCTGCAAGATTCAAATGATTCTCTGGGACTAGAGTTTAGGCTTGCGGTTGTGATTGAATATGTAGACCTGTGAGACCCCCTAAAGAGATGACGGCTGAGGCCATGGATGCAGATGAGACTATCAAAGGGGAAGAGGGGCTGAAAGGCAGAGCCTGTGGAGCTCCCCGCAGGCAGGGTGTAGGAAAATGGAGATAAGCCTAGAAGGGAGACTGAAGAGTGCTCACAGAGTAAAGAGGAGAAGAGAACAGAGTAGTGTATGAACAACTAAGCTGAGGCAGAGAGTCTGAGGAGGAGGAAGGAGAGTTCAGCAGGGTCAGATACTTTAGACAGTGCCAGGGGGACGAGAATGTAGAAAGTGGCATTGGGCTTAAGAGGAGAGCTGATGACAGGTAAGGAAAAAACTGCAGTAAAGAATTGAGATGTCCTTTTGAGACATTTGATAATGAAATTGATAGAGATTGAATGATGGAGGGGCAGTTGGAAGGAGTGGAGTCAAGAGTATGGTGAGCGGGCAAAACTCTGAACAGATGGACACACTCTGTGAGACAGGGCAGGAGGAGAGTATGCACCCAGAGAGACATAGTCACTGGGAAGGCGCGATCCTAAGGTAGCGCCTACCAGGGTAGAGAATAAAAAATATGTTCATTCTTTGAAATTAAAAAAAAAGTTATGTGTTATTGAAAAATCAGGTGTTTTAATTAAAAAAAACACCATGTACATAAAACTAAGAAAAACTGAAGGAACCTTCCAAGTGACTATATTTTATCTAATTTTATATATTTGATGTCCAGCTCAGCACCTGCCATATAGTCACATGCAATAAATGGTTATTGGAGAATATATCATTGAGCTTCAAGACTGATAATTTTAGGAAAATGTTTTTGTGACTCGTGGCTCGTTAATTGGTCTAAGTGTCCTTTCAGTGGGAGGAGGGCACTTCAGGCCTTTTTTGAGGGCATATTAGAGAACTTTTCCTCCTGTCAGTTTGAGATTGCTGGCATCTCTTCAAAGTGGCTAGAACATTTGCAACGCACAAAGCTCTGGGGAGAAATAAGACCCCACCAGAGAACAATTATGTTATGCTAGGTTGCCATCTATGAAATGGGGTAAGTGTCCTCAAGCAGAAAGAACTGGTGAACTTAGCAAAAAAGGATGTTTAATATTATTTATTCCTTAATTCATCATTCACACTCATTCACTATTCCACAATATTTACGGAGCACCTGCTAAGTACTGGAGACAGATGGAGCCTCCTCACTCATGGAGATTACATTGTCATGAACAACAACGATATTATATGATGTCATATAATGATGATTGCATAAAGAAAAAATAAAGCAGTTAAAGATATAAAAAATAAAATGGTGGGGTGGGGGAAGTTGGGTGGAACTGCTATCTCAAGTAGAATGGCCTTAGAAGGTCTCTGATCAGAAAACACTCAACACTGAGAGATCTGGAGGAAGCATGTCTCAGGCAGAGAGAACAACCAATGCAAAGACGATTCATTCTTGAGACAGGAGTGAACCTGGCATGTTTTAGAAAAAGCCAAAGGTAAGAGTGTTGGGAGTAAAAGGAGCAGGTGGAGAGTGGTAGATATGATGTTGGCGAGAGACCAGATTATGTAGGACATTGAAGGCTTTTATTCACAGTCTGATTGGAAATCGTTGGATGGGTTTTAAGCAAGAAAGTAACATGCTAAGAATTATGTTGTGGAAAGAGACCGTAAGAAGGTAAGACCTGAAGCAAGGAAACTGGTTAGGAAACTGGTTAGTAATCCAGGCAAGAGAAGATGGAGATTTGAACAGTAATGGCAGTGGTGGTGAGAAGGAGAGGTGTGAAGATTCTAGAAACATTTTTAATTTTTTAAATAACAGCTTTATTGAGATATAATTCACATAGATTAAAGTTTAATTGTGCACATTCAAAGTGTACAATTCAGTAGTTTTAGAGATAAATATGACAGGATTTGATAATGGAGTTGATTCAAAGTGAAGAAAAGAGAGGCAACAAAAATGTCACTTGAACTGGGAATTAAGCAACTGGGTGCACACTGGTGGCATTCGTTGAGATTCAGAGAACTGGGGAGAAGAAAAATACCTATGTCACTGGACTAAGCACATAGAAAAATGCCTAGTATGTTGTAAATGTAAAATATATTTTCAGCTATTCTTTTTCTTACATAACATTTCTTCTCTATTATTGGACACAAAGAACAAAACAAGGTTCCATTTACTGAAATCAGGATATAGAATCAGAGAGTTTAAGTGGGAGACTGATTTACTGTTCAAAAGCTAAGGGAATTTTATATTTCTGCTTTCTGGGGACTGGAATGATCTCTTAATTCTGGCAGAAGATTAATTTCTCCTGGAAGCCGAATAGCAAATTATCATGCAAGGTATTTTCTTTAGGAAGCTAGAGAATGAATTATCATGTTGGATTTTTTCAGTGGGCCATAGAATGGCTTCCATTTAGTATCCTTTATAGGAAAAGAATAAGAACATATGTCAGATGGTATATCCTTGTTGCCCAGTAAATCGTTGATATGTAAAATTTGGTGATCTCCATTGGGATTCCCCACCATTAATTCCACAAGCCTGACTTTGTGATGTGCCAATAGATTTTGTGAGTTGTGTGTATTTATATAGTAAATTTACAAACAAATTTTAAGATTTATACAAGATGTGATCAAACAATGAATGTAAATGGTGAATGTTTAAATAAAAAAATGTATTGTAGTAAAAGACACATTGCCATTAATCCCCCTCAAAGTACCCTACGCCCCCTTGCTTTGAACACACTTATCCCATCATTCTTGCCACTTTCTGAATCAGTTCTGGAAATCCTCTTTCGTGAGTGTCTTTAGTTGTGCTGTCATGGCCGCCTTGATGTTCTGAATCATTGTGACTTTGGGGAAGATCCAGAAGTTGCACGGTGCCAGACCCAGTGAATAAGGTGGATAAAAACATACTATAATGTTTTTGTTTGACAGAAATTGCTGTACCAGAGCGATGTGTGACACGGAGTATGGTCATGATGGAGGATGATTTATGGCACACTTTAAAACGCACCTTCTCTCAACTGTAGCTCACACCCAAATGACTGCACCGAATAAGTTGAAACTTGTCACATACTGTTACTAAGGTTCGATGTACCGCTTCCCATATTGAAGATCCCTGCTTTTCTGTTGGATGCAGCAGCATTCACTGTAGTTTTTGGTCACAGCAGAAAGGCTCCAATGTCACACATCACTTCAGGTATGGAAATTTCTGTCAAATGAAAGCATTACAGTGTGTCCTCATCCACCTTATTCACTGGATCTGGCACCGTGCAATTTCTGGCTCTTCCCCAAAGTCAAAATGACCATGAAAGGTAAACGTTTTGAATCAAGGCAGCCATAATAGCACAACTAAAGACACTCACCAAAGAGGACTTCAGAAAGTGAAGTCCAGAACTACTTCAGAAAGTGGCAAGAACGATGGGACAAATATATTCAAAGTGAGGGGGAGTATTTTGAGGGGGATTAATGGCAATGTGTCTTTTATATTTTCTAAAATATAAACATTCACTGTATTTTTTTATCACACCTCATATATACAGACACACATATAAGACTTTGGTTTAACAGTATTAATTCACATTTGTTACTAAGATTATGGATAAAAGAACTGGAGAAAGCCCAAGTAAGTTGGGTAATCACAAAGGGTAATCTAGAGATAAAAATTTTTAATGGGAAGTACTTGGTTTGGATTCTTGTTTCACCCTGAACCTTGGGGACTCATTTGTCTCAGTTATTTATTGATATGTAACCAATCACACTAATGCTTAGTGGCTTAAGACGACAACTTATTATTGCCTCTTCTAGTTGTGTAAGTTGAATGAGCTTGCTGGGCAGGCTTCACTTGGGGTGTTGTAATCATAGAGCTGCTGGGGCTGGAGCCATGTGAAGGCTTACCTGGGCTGAGTGTTCAAGATGGCTTCTTAATCATGTCTGACATGTCTGTGCTCCTCCGAGTGGCCTTTCTTTCTGGCGAAGTAACTTAGACTTCTGATATGGCAGCTCAGGATTCCAAGATGCACGAAGTAGAAACTTCCAGTCTTCACAAAGGCCAGGCCTGAAACTGACACAGTGTCATTTCCACCATATTTTACTGGTCGAAGCAGTCAGAGGTCAGCCCAGATTCCAAATGGTACAGGACTGAAATCCATCTTTAGATGGAGGTTGTGGCATGCACATAGAAGGAGGAAAAGAATTGAAGACAGTCATTTGGGAGATGAACCAATCATCCTGGTCATAACTTTTGGTCAATGTGATTCATTCAATTAAACTGTACAGAGGTGTAGTAAGATACGGAGAATCGCATGTGCCTCGGTCATTCACGTCCTATGTATTAGCTCTAGAGTGGGAAACCAAAAGAGGTGGTACCAGTCTGAGGTGGAACAAGTCCAGAACTGACCAAAAGTTGAAATGATATATGGGCGGAAGGAGCAAGTGTTAGTAGGCATAGTATCAGGAGCCAAACAAGAGTACTTCTGAGGACTTTCTGGAAAAGTGAGAAGAGCAGGCAGCCCAAGCAGGAGAAGAGTCTACATAAGAACTGAGCAGCGTACCCAGGAGAAATCCCCAGGGGAGCAGCTAAACAGCAATATAAAAGCAGATGAGTAAATTATTAACAAGCTGCTTTAAATATGTAATAAGACAGAGATAGGGCAAGGATGAAAGTATAAGAAGCAGCAATTGAGAAAATACACTCATGACTTGGACCAATAATTGTTCAAGACGGGAAAGTCTTTTAAACTCAGCTGCTCTACCCCTTCCAGTCATCCTTAAAGAACTTTCCCTCTGATTGGATGAGAATCTATAAAATCCGTAACACCCGTAGGTTAAGGAATTCCCCCATTCTTGTTGTTGTGAAGAGTTATTTTACTCCTCTCCAGCAATCACGAATTTGCAGTTAACCAATGTAAAATGTTTGCAGAGAGCTTGGCATGTGGCACTTGATGAATGCTAGTTCTTTTCCTTCCTTTATTTTAGTGGCAAGGTATGCAAAAGACCAGTTAGCAATAAGCAACTCCTGGCTCCATCGCATGAAGGTAGAGCTGATCTCGCTTTGTAATCAACATGTTGGCTATCCTCAGTTTGTTGGTGTCTCTCATGTAGCCACACACTACTGCTCAATTTGAATTAAAGTTACAGTCATCGTAGTTTTTGTAACTGTGCATGTAGATTCCAATGTAGGAACAAATCTTGAAGAGTTGTTGCCTACATGATGCGTAAAATAGTCTGCTGTGATTCAAGCTCTTTTGAAAGACAGTTCAATTAGACGAACAGAGGTTAAGACCATCAAAAGGAAATATTTGTTAGCCACACACTATGATAAGGACTTGGTAGAAGTTTTTAGGAAAGTTCTAACATTGACTGCCTCATTTATTAAGAAATCTAAATAAAGATTTATATATGAAAGTGAAATGACCTCCAATGAACACTTATATGAGAATCCAAGCTGTTACATCCGGTATTCGCAGAAACTCTGAGCAGTACACCCTGGTAAAGAAGGCCAGTGTTGAATACCGTAATTCATGTGAGGAATGGCAAAAGCTGTCTTCATTTCCAGAACTGCCCAGTTAATCAAAAAGCCTGGAATTATTCCCAGTATGTTTTTTCTTTTTTTAAGTTTAGACAAAACCCCAAGATAAACTTTGTACAATTGATGTAATGCCAATGGGATGTGAGAAGATAGTTAAAGATTTGCATTATCAAAGGGGTTTTACAGAAAATAAAGTGATTTGCAGAAGGAGACTAGGACAGAAAGGTGAATTAAGATCATTTGTGTCTGATCTTAGGTGGGTGGGGAGAGAGCGGGGGAGGGCAGGGAAGCATTCAAGGGAAAGAAGAAACAGATCTACAATGTGGAGGAAGTTGATCAGACTTCAGCTTCCCCAGAGGATAAGCATAATTTAATTATTAACGGGTACTTGGCACCAGATTTATTCCCAACACAAAGACTTTAACTCAAACCTAGGAAAAACCCTAAGAGAGAGAAGGGGACATTTTATTTGAAGGTGGGTGTTACGGCTGAAATAATACATGAAAATATTTTTGTTCTCACTGATGACTTCCAGTGGAAGTTCCAAACCCTATAGTGGCCGCTGGAAAAGATAAAACTAGACGACAGCATTGGTTACTTCCTTGTGAAAGGGTATTTCTCAGTGATTACTGGGTCCTTGGGTAGCTTTGTGTTGTATCAAAGGTCTTATAGTTGAGTCTAATTAGAGCACTTTCATCTTTCCACGAATTTTTATTGACCAGAATATTTGGAAATTTGGCACTTCCTGAGAGGCTCAAATAAACCACATAAATAATTCTCATTGGCCCATATATAATATGTTGCTGAAGTAGTTCAAGGGCCTTCCGACTTTACCCATTCACCCCTTTAGATTTTACCTAGAAGAATATCTATTTAATTTGGCCAACTGCAGCTTTAAATACCTCTAAGAATGTCAAGTAACACAATAGATACCAATAGAAGATAATTTTTCTCTCCCCTACCAACACTGTTTTTCAATTAGCTAAAGATAAAGATTCTAAAACATAGCCTCCTCTATACTCGAGCAATTCCACTTGTAGGTATATACCCAAGAAAAGTATGTGCACTGTAATGATATACGAGACATATGTTCAAAGTAGCTTTATTCATAATAACCAGACTTTAAGGCACCCAAATGCCTATCAACAATAGAATATTACAAAACAAGAAAAAGAGCAAGCTATGGTTATATGCAGCAACATGGGTGAATCTCACAGACATAATGCGGAGTGAAAGAAGATAGGCACAAAAGAATACAAGATACTCTTTTTTGGTTGCTGTTTTGAAACTATGATAAAAGGTCAGTTGAATTTCAGTGGTAGTCATGGAGAAATTGCAACTTAAAAACAAAACACTGAAAAAAAGCTTGAGGATCTTGCAGAACCTCAGGAGGCCAATGCTTTTAGGGGAGAAGTCCCAGCTTCTGGGGCTTGATAGGTGGATGGAAACCCAGGAGGTGTGGGGCTGGGGTATGCCTAACATCAGTTTAAGGTGCACTCTCGATTGCTGCTTCTTGGAAAAGGAGACTTCACCAGCTATTTATGGAGATAAGTGGGTAAACATTTCAGTCAGCATTATTTCTAAGCTTCTAGAGACTTTATGAATATTAATATGACATTGGCCCCAAAAGCTGTGGATGTTATAACGTAGAATTTGGCAAGCAGTTATTTCAGTAGTTTAGAATTAATTTATTCCATACATACTTGTGTTGAACACCTACTAAGTACCAGGCACTGTGATACATATTGGGTGCACAAGGAAGCCTCTCACCTCGGGGAGCTTACAGAACTGCTCTAAGCTTAAATTTCTTCACTTGAGATAGTAACCATCTCTCATGATTGTTGTGAGGATTAAATGAGTTCATGCATTTGAACTTTTTTTTACATTGTGTGGCAAATAACAAGCCCTCATTTCATATGTAGTCACAGATGTAGACACAGACTTATGTAGGACAGGGTGCTGTGGGAGCACATAGATGGGAGTATCTGCCCACTTGAGGGTAGAACATCAGGAAAAGTCTCCTTAACAAGGTGGGTACTAATGTAAGACCTAAAGAATGAGCAGGAGAGAGCCAGTAAAGAGAGCAGATTCCCTCCTGAAGAAGCGGTGGAATATGGGTGCAGAAGTGAGAGACAGTTGGCAGTAGTTCATTATAGGTATACCTTGTTTTATTGCTCTTTGCTTTATTGTGCTTCACAGATATTGCATTTTATGGAAAATGAAGGCGAGACCCTCCACCAGCAAAAAGATTACAACTAGCTTTATTGCGGTGGTCTGGGACACAACCAGCAATATCTCTGAGGTTTGCCTGTATAGCTGGAGAGCAGAGCTACAGCAGAGGGGTGTTCAGAGATGAGATTAGGTAGGTGACGTGTACTGGTGAACCAGTTCTGGGGATGTCGCCGAATTTCCAAAGTATGAATGTTCCCATCGTAGCTGATTTCGGCTACCAATAATTTAACCACCAGCAAGCAACATTCCTGGATATTTAGAAATCAGCTCTGTGGCAGGTGCAAGAGAGGCCACCTTCAGTGTACCCTAGT
Organism: Rhinolophus sinicus; assembly: GCF_057876585.1. NCBI lineage: Eukaryota > Metazoa > Chordata > Mammalia > Chiroptera > Rhinolophidae > Rhinolophus > Rhinolophus sinicus. Next base: position 37,241,028 of record NC_142507.1, read on the forward strand.
TTCTGGGGTTAAGAGTTGGATGGAGTCTAGGGCAAGAGGGAGCCACTGTTGTGCTTCCAGCTAGGGAAACAAAGCACCAGGTCAGCCTCTGAGAAACATCACTCTGGTTTCAGTGAGGAGGGGAGAGGAGGAGCCTGGAGATAGGGAGGCTGCTGCAGTAATCCAGATCAGAAATTAAGGTAAATTTAGTGGAGGTGGTGGCGGGTAGAATGTAACATAAAGTGGATTTAGAAGACATTAGGGCAATAGATGATCGATCAGATATGGAGACTCAGGAAGGTCTAAGTGAGGGAATTCAGAGAGTAGGAAATGTTTGGGAGGAGGCAGACTCATTTACACGTTTGGACTTACTAGGATTAGCTCCTCATCCAAGTGATGCTCTCCACGAGGCAGATAGCTCTACGTGTCCCAAACCAGACAGGGATCTGGGATGGAGACTGAGATTTGAAAAGTATCTGCATAGAAATGGTAATCAAAGCTTTGTTAGTGCCTGAGAACACCTAGGGAGAACCTAGAATAGAACCAGGAGGACACCACTGGTTAAGGGACTGTTCCCCCAAAAAAGGAGCATAAAAGGGAGAAAGGGGAGTGGCTGGATGGTTGGGAGAAGAAACAGAAGAGGATGGTGCTAGAAAGCCAGAAATGAACCTTCCAAGGTGGATATAATTGGTGGCATTAAACACGAATGACATGAAATATGAATGACCAATAAGCATATCAAAAATGCTGACCCTCACTTATAATTAATGAAATTATTTTTCACCTATTATATTTGCAAAGATATATAAGAAATTAATACTACAGAGTATACAGAGTGACATCTACTTCTGGTGGAATACCACACAGCCATTAAAAGAATGAGTTAGGGCTACATGTTCTGCTATGAAAAGAGATCTTCAACATCTTGTTAAGAAGAAAAATATCAAGGTTAAGAACAATATGATTATAAAATACTAATTTAAAAATAGGCTCTCTCTGTGTGTGTGTGTGTGTGTGTGTGTGTGTGTGTGTGTGTGTGTGTAGATATTCTTGTAAATGATCAAAAATGTTTGGAAGACTATAGAGTAAATCTTATCATGTCTAACTCTGGAAAGTGGAATTGGAGGCCAAAGGGGATACAGAGCATGGTGAGGGATGGAGACTCTTTCTTAAAATATATTTTGTTATGGGAAATTTCAGACATATACAGGTAGAAAGAATGATATAATGACCCCCCCCCCATTTACCCATCACCTAAGTTCAACAATTACTTGATCATGCTATCCTCCTGTTTGAAAAACAAAAACAAAAACATTACCACTAGTATGCATTCTTTTTATATTAAAAAAATCCAGCATGATGAAAGTGATTTGCCCCAGTGTTCACAGGCTTGTTAACCCAAACCTTAGTCCCCAGAGGCAGGACAAGACTTCAGGGACTAGGGGTCTGGGGAGTGTTAGCCACTTTGCTCTTGAATTCTGTCAGCTGTGTAGCTAGAGGGACAGCTACCCTTCTCCAGATACTATAAAACAATCCTTAATTTAAAATGCAACATCAAAGGAAGATTGTTTGCTCTATAAGGGGGAATTTAATAGCTCACTATCTCCTCCCACACACACCCAATCCATGTTTTTATTAAGGGACAACTTGGTTTATCCTGCAGCTTATTTTTATCTCTGTATTGAGATTTTCTTCATTTCCCAGCAGAGCCCAAAGCTAAGAAAACAGTGCTGTCCTCCTCTTCAAATTGGTGTTTCTTGGGTAACAAAATATCTGTTGCCATCTGTTATCTTTGATCATAGTGGCCTGATGGATGCCAGAGGTTCAGGGAGCTTGGAAAAATATATAGATTCCTAGGTCCCATTTGGGATAGAGTGCTGAATTCTGAGGCCTGAAAATGAGGATACCGCTTCCTGCATACATCTATTCATTTACTCGACAATCATTCATTCCACATACCCTACTCTCGGCCACGCTGTGTGCTACAGTTAGGGTTATAAAGTTGAGCACATGACCCCTGACCTTCAGGAGCTAATCAAAGCTGGAATGAAACTTTTAAGATTTATTCTGCTTCCTCTGCCAAGATTGTTCTTTCTTATCTTGTCCAATTATTCTTACTCATCCTTCAGAATTTAGTCACGAGTCACCATCTCTGATGAATAACACTCACAATTTACGGTTTCCTCTGCTAGGTATGCCCTTCCTAACTTGTCCATCTGTACTTACTCATTCTGCAAAACTGAGGTCACCAGTCCCATCACTGTAGCTCTGCCTGACTCCTCAAATCTGAGCTAGTGAGTATGCTTATCGGACTGCATTATAGATTCTTACATGTGTGCCTCCCTTCAGGGCAGACTTGATTTTCCAGTTTCCACACAGAGCAAAGTAGTGTAACAGCATAATTTCTCTGGGTTTGCCACTTAGGATCTCTTAAGTGCCTTCAAAGGTAATCTCTTTGGCCATCAGCCTCTCCAGAGCTGCTTCTTCTCTCTGTATTCTACTAAAACTCAAATTCCTAACTAAGAATGCCCAGGGCTCCAAATAACAAAAAAAGATAGATGTATATCTGGGGCCCAGCCCTAAGCAGCTAAAAGTTATCACTTGTCCCTTGGACATAGACATTAGTGTTAATTTCAAAATCATTGCTTGATCATTTCCATGTTAAGTATAAAAAGAAATTAGAATTTACAAATGTTATCCTAACAGCAGTGTCCTGCTGTGAAGTCTACGGGTAGCGTGAACGTTATTGAATAGCTTTTGTATGACTGCAGAACTCTTAATAAAGACTAGCCAGCATGTGCCAGACGAAGACTCACAATGAATAAGCACTAGGCCACGAGTCAGGGGACCCGGTTTCTACTCCCTTATGAATCCTTAGTTTCTTCATTTGCAAACAAAAGAAAGAAAGGAATAGAAGTTGGTGTCTGAGTGCTTTGAAAAGTCTCCCTTGGCTTCAAGCTCCATGAGTCCCCAATACAGGAAGCAAATATTTTAAGTAAATTGAATCAAAAAGTAAATTTTCTCATCTGATCTCTTTTCATCTGTAAATAGTCATTGGGACACTAAGGAATAGTGTATTATTATTATTTCTTCTGTTACTAATCTTTTCTGTGAATTGAGACATTTACAGGTAACGAGCAAGAAAAAAAGTCCCTGTGGGAAATAAACTTCAAGACAAAATTCCAATGTCTATTGTTTCTTTTGATTTCTTTTTGGCAAAGATATCTTAATTCTAGCTGCCACTGCATATTTTGAATTCAGTTCAATGGGAGAGGGGATTTCATTCTTATTTATAACTCTCCTGATGGATGGCTCCTGTTATGGGTGGGAACCCAGGCTCTTTGGAGCCAGGCTTGGCACCTGAGCTTCTGGGATGTGGCAGTTTCAAAGGCTGACCCTCCCTGCACCAGGACCACTGTTGGTACCGCTGCCTTCCCCAGCAATAGGACTACCACCAGACTTCTTTGGAGGACAGTGTCTTTAATTTCAGTTCAAATTTCTGTTTAACATCCATGATTCTATTAAGAGAAATCAGGTACTAATGGTTGATAAGTACCCTCCCAAATCAGATTTACGTCAAATACCAGAAGGGGAGAAGTAAGAAGTGGACTCCACCCAAAAGCAAATAAGAACACTAACACTAATAATGATTACGTGCTGACTATATGCCAAGTCTTGTCTCGTTTATTCTTCAAACAACACTATGATATAGGTACTATTATATGCCCTATTTTATAAATGAAGAAATTGAGGTTCAGAGAAGTTAGTATCGGTCTTAAGATTACAAAGTCTGCCAAATTGGTGTTCAGATCTAGACTCCATCGTTTATGTATATATAACCATTATGCTATACTGCCACTCAAGAACTATCTATATCTATATCCATATCCATATCTACTAATATCTATCATCAGAAATGAGACACAGCTCTGATCAGAACCACTGATGTAAAGTTTTTAATGGATTCCAAAATGATAATAGAAGCTACTCATCAGCATGCCTCCTGAGTTAGCCCCCAAAAAGAGAAGTTTTGGATACTGCAGAAATATAAGTCTTTACTAAATAAAGGATAAGCTTAAGAAACATCCACTGGCTATCCAGGATCCAATTAATCCAAGAGCAATTAATAAGTTGTATTTTATTTTCTTCTTGGCAATTTTCACACTCTCGCATTTTCTTACTTAGTTGTTAACTTGTTTGCTATTTGTACCCATGGCAAACTCATCAAGTTGTGAGTACCAGGAGATCAGGGACCTTGTTTTTCTCATTTTCCTCACATAGGACAGTGCCTGGCACACAGCAGGTGCTCAATAAATATTAGAATGAATAAGTAAATTAAAGTCAATCTATTGATTTTGCCTGGATTACTTTTCCTTCATAAAATTCTTCCATATTAATATACATTCAATAAATGATAAGTGTAATTATTGTTATTACCGTGTTTCCCTGAAAATAAGACCTAGTCGTACAATCAGCTCTAATGCGTCTTTTGGAGCAAAAATTAATATGAGACCAGTCTTATTTTACTATGATATAAGACTGGGTCAATATAATATAATATAATATAATATAATATAATATAATATAATATAATATAATATAATATAATACTGGGTCTCATATTAATTTTTGCTCCAAAAGACGCATTAGAGCTGATTGTCCGGCTAGGTCTTATTTTTGGGGAAACAAGGTATAGGGGGTTACAAATGGTCCTGGATCAGGGAATATTAAGGAAGGATATGACAGTACCACATTCAGGACTTTGATCCAATAAGAGGATCCCACTTTAGATTATGCCATTATAACAAGCTTCACATACGTAACTCCACATCAATAAACCCTCATATTTCAAAACCACCACCTTTTCTAGGACTTTCTATGATTTTTGTTGGATAATGAAGATGAAAAGAGTTCTGGAAAAGTGGCCCTGTGATGGCAATTTTTGTTAATGTTAAACATTCAACATTAATGGGTCATTATTCCCACATATTCTCTCTCTCTCTCTCTCTCTCTCTCTCTCTCTCTCTCTCTCTCTCTCTCTCACGCACACACTCTCTCACACACACACACACACACACACACACTCACTCAAGCTAGAGAGATGATAGATATACATATACATACAGATATATAGGCGTAACTCTGGATAGATGTAAGTTTCCTGACACACATAACTCAGCATGTGACATCACCATGTTTCCCGAAAATAAGACCTAACTAGAAAATAAGCCCTAGCATGACTTTTCAGGATGACATACCCTGAACATAAGTCCTAACACGTCTTTTGGAGCAAAACTTAATATAAGGCTTCATCTTATTTTAGGGGAAACACGGCAGCATTCACTGCAGTTCTTGCCCATTCATTTTTACATCACTTAGCAACTAAATGGCTTGGAGTAATTTATGATCCAAGTTCAGGTGACTGCCACTGATTTAATATTTTAATAACCTATATTAAAATTATGTATTTCATTAAACTGGCTACACTTTTAGATAATTGGGTTATATTACTCCATCCAGTAGCAATACTTATCAATTTATAAGAACCCACCATGGATTCATACTGTATCAATTCAGAATCAACACTACATTTTAACATTCTCCATATTTTAATATCTGTGGAATCAAGATGTCTTATAATCAACATCTTATGACCAGTATTTTTTTTTTCTTAAAAGCTGCTATTAAAGTAGTGGCATATTTTCCCATCAAAGGCAACTTAGCATCAAGAAAGTGTGGTGTTTGTAAGAAACATGATAGACAGGGTTATAAACTTAACATATTAAGCACTCATACAAAATGGTAATAAAAGCAGTAAGACCTTGAGAGGTAAATGGGCAAAGGACACAAACCTTCCACTCACATAAGAAAAATGTAAGTAGCCACAAATATTAACAACCTCATTAGTACTCAAATACATGAATGCAAATGAAAACAAAAAGGAAATAAACTTTCTGTCTTTCAGATTAAGAAAGAATAATTTTTTAAAAATCCAGTGCTAATTAGGATGAAATTGACCAGGCACTCTCATCATTAGCAAATTGGTACAAAATTTCTAGAAAGCAATTTGGCTACATATAGTAAAATTCTTTGTGTTCACACCTTATTTACGAGGTCTGATGAAGTTCATGAACTCATCCTAGAAAAAGTGCTACATACCTCATTGCTGAATATCATTACAGTCACCTTTGAAGTACTCCCCTTGGAAGCTATGCACTGACACCAGTGCCTAGTCCACCCTTCAAAGCAATTTTGGAACTCTTTTTCTGGAATGGCCGTCAGACCTATTGTCGTATTACTCTTGAGGTCCTGAATGTCATCAAAATGTCTTCCTTTCAATATTTCCTTTATCTTGCAGTAAAGAAAGAAGTCATCAGGGGCCAGAACAGGTGAATAGGGAGGGTGTTCCAATACAGTTATCTGTTTACTGGCTAAAAACTCCCTCACAGACAGTGCCGTGTGAGCTGGTGCATTGTCATGATGCAAGAGCCATGAATTGTTGGCGAAAAGTTCAGGTTGTCTAACTTTTTCATGCAGCCTTTTCAGGACTTCCAAATAGTAAACTGGGTTAACTGTCTGTCTAGTTGGTACAAATTCATAATGAATAATCCCTCTGATATCAAAAAAGTCTAGTAACATCGTTACAACGAGTTCGCGAACTTAATTGTCCGAACTTGTATTCTTCTAGGAATGTGTTACAAGAGTACAGTCAGAAATAGGTTGAAAATATATTCACAGAGACAATAAGTAAGAAAAAGTCAAAATTCTAAATTTATGTACTATATTCCAGTTATGTAAGGAATTCAGAAAAAATTATAATAAAATATGCCAAGATGTTAACGAGTAATTTTACTCCTGCTCCTTTATACTTGTATGTACTTTACAAATAATTGTGTTATTTTAATATCCAGGGGGAAAAAAAGTTTAACTGGAAGGAAAACAAATGACCATAGGCTATTCTGACAGAATTTCCATTTCTTCCCAAAGAAAGAGACAGAAAATTGCTCACCACAAAGTCAAGACTTCCACAATGAAAAATGTGTGTGTGAGCTTTTAGATATTTTGTATCATGATGCCCAGGATAAAACAGTTCCAGTTTTCTTAGATTTAAAAGACTTAAAAGTCTTGATTCTTAGATTTTAAATTTTGGGGCAAATTGCTTTGAAGCTTGTTATTATTAGTTCCAAAATTTGACTCTTCAAACAAAACAAACAAACTTGTACCTCATTGGTTAAACTTAGCCTGTTAAGCATTGTCTTCCTGGATGAGGAAGTTTTCAATGTCCTCGCTACAGATAGCATTAGTCAGCTTTTCATTATCTCTTGCAAATAATAGTCGGATACGGTTCCCATCATGTAAATACTTACTTATCCAAAAATCCAACAGACTATATTCTGCTAAATAAGATTTGTTCAGTAAGAACATTGCAAGATATTTCCTTTTAATAAGACTGCTATGTCCATTTCAATCCTGCCTCAGCATGGAACAGTCTCCCAGATGTTTTTGGCTGTTTTTGATTCTCTCTACCTCTCAACCTCATCTCCAATTTTGAAATTTTATTTCTTTTGCCTACATATTCTTTAAAAAGTAACAACAAAATGCAATATGTCTTGACTTATGTCTTTGATTCCACAAAGCTAACCAGTTAAGATTGATACTAAATTTATATACCACATCTCTCCTATATTTCAATAACTTTTTTCTTATATTTACTGTTTCACGTATTTATGCTTTTGGCATTTTACTTAAGCATGCTGATGTAAAGGATATAATTCAGGTCTTCAAGTATCTTGCAGGCTAGTTAGGGGCACTTATAGTTTAAGGTGAAGTGTATCATTCATTCTTTTATCCAAAACTAGTTTATTGAATGTGTATCATTAGTCAGAAAGAGTTTTAGGCGTTGGGATATAGTGAGGTGCAAGGTATAGCCTTTGCTCCCTGATTTGATGGTAATTGGACACTCGGAGAGTGTGGAAGGGGGGTAGGTTTCCATTAACTGTCGATTCCACAATAATCTCAGTTTATTTCCCCATTACCCGAGATTCTTATTCCCAAACTCCAGCCAAATGGGCTTCTTATTCAGTAGGTCTGGAATAAGAACTGGAACTTGATTTTTTTAAAGCTCTCCTTGATAATTCTGATACAAAGTCAAGTTTAGGAACCACCATATGAGTAAATAGCCATAAAGACCTCACACAGAAGTAGGAGAAATTGTTGAAAAGCAGCAGAGAAACATTTCTTTAATCATCTCTCCTCACATCTTGCTGCTGTTAGAATTTTGGTTTAGAATTTTGTCACTGATGGTATTGTCTTTAACTCTGCATGAATGTATAGATAAGACTCTCCTGTGCTCCTTTAGATGATTTTTTGTTTTTGTAAATTATTAAATTAATATTCAATTGAAGTTATTTCTTCTGTTTTTATTCGAAATTATCTTCTTATAAAAATAACGTTACAGTCAGTTTCTTATTGTTCATCTGGTTGGTGGAAGGCTGTGACTCTTATACAGTTTCCCAAATGTGCCAGGCTTTCTCGTCTCTGGGCCTTTGCACATACTACTCCCTTTCCCACTCATTGGCTCGTTCATATTCAGACATCAATTGTGGAAAAATAATCAGTTTTTACACATGTAACATATCAAAAAGCAAATGTAACTTCCATGCATCCTGTCATAGAAAGTTATTGGAAATGAGAAAAACAAGGAAGAGGAAGACAAAGTTTGGGAACAGGTAGCTGAGGAATAGCAGCCAAGCAAAGGAAGTCCCTGAATGACTCTGCAGAAGGATGCAGAAATCCAGAGGGAGAGCCCTAGGGGAAAGAGGGAAAACAAAAGACAAAAAACAACTCTTGAAAAATAATGAAGACAAACAGATATGATGGAGCAATTACTGACATAGAAAACTTTGCAAATGAAAAAAGAAAGCAAAACAGAAGGCTGTTGGTAAGGAAACTGTAATTCTTGCATAGTCTTTGGCTCAGTAGTGAATATTTACATCATCATTGCAATATAGTCATTGATTACTTCTTTTACCACAAATTGTGATACGACTTTATTGGAATGAGGGGAGACGGGAACTGAGTGTGTAAGCAATGGTGGTGTTAAGGGCGTTAAATACTCTATTGATGCAAAAAGTCAATAGGGAAGATGTCAATTTGATAACTTGAGAAATAATATGCATATTGAAATGCAGTATGGAAAAAAAACACCAGCAGAAATGACTGCATAAATTCAAAGTCGTTGCCTAAGTCAAAGATGGGTGGGAGGTAGGGGATGTGTATAGAAGACTGCATTGTTGTTTTTTTGTATGAAAGGCCTTTAAATTTTTAGAATATCTTGTTGTTTAAAAAGTACACATATCTCTTTGGATAAAAAAGCAAATTAATATATGTGTATTAAACAACTACCATGTGCTGGGCAAAGTGCTTAACTCTACCCAAGATATAAGAGAAGTTATAAAACATGCTTCTGACACTCCAGGACCCTAAGTCACTCTGGAGGTTATAAGCTACAACTCGTATATAAAAAGCAATGAAAGAAAAAGGTGTGACTAAATCCGAGAAGAAATGCAAGAATTTTTGTGTTCAAATTATATATATATACCTTAATGTTTGTTAAAGTGTGCAAAACAAAAAGTGATATGGGATTTATAATTTTTTTTTCTTACTCAAAGGACAAGGAAAATGAATCACTCTGTTAGACTTCTCCCTAAGGGTTTACAAATTGAATTCTTCCTAAAAGCAAGACTATTGAACTAGCTAAATTTTGTGCTGCTACTATAATGGCTGCCTTTGCAGTCTTCAGTCTTGGCTCTGTTGAAAAAAAGGAGACGTTCTTAACTGCTTACTCCATACCAGGCATTTTGTACTGATAAGATGACCATTGCCTTCACGTTCCCTTTTGCCCAATAACTGTTTTAAAGGATGCTGTGGAGACGACTGAAGAAGGACAAGGAAGTAAGAAAATTAAAACAAAAGGGTCAGAAGAATTGAGGGCAAAAAGGAAAAAAGGGAATATAAATATTGTATCTGTCAGGACTTTGGGGGTAGTTTCACAAATGCATTTCTTGCCATTGTTGCGTATTTTACTTGGACATCCTGTCACTTCCTCTGTGCCCTTTGCAACAGAAGTATCTGTTAGGAAGGTTAAAAATCAGTAAATAAAAAATCGGTTGTTTATGTGGCATGTTCCTTAGCAAGATACTGATCTCTGGTCCTTGGAAAAGTGTTAAATTACAGCAGAAAATTAAGCCTATTCAGGTTAGGTGTCAACTATGCTCGAGAGAAAGAAAAAAATAAAATAAAAAAGAAATCTCTGGTGGAAGGTGTATCTCAGAGATCTACTATTGCATACACTCTGGAAGTTTTTCCCCCCAAAATTAACAAAACCAACAGTCTCAAAGCCTGAGAACTAATCTGCCTTTTTAGACTAGTAGATTTTAAAGGTAATGCATATTTATCAAATATGCTTTGCAAAAAGAAGGCAAGTATACTGAAGAAAGCAACAATCTCTTGAGATCACACTGCTTATAGTAAGTTACTGTTAGTTTCTTAGTGATATATGTATACACATATCACATTTATGTGAAAAAGAAGTGTTGTATTTTGTATATAAGGTTTCTTCCACTGACATACTGGTCCATTTTTTTAGTGCTGGATCAACTTGCCAAAAATTTGGGGTCTATTTCCAGGGCTGAGTGGAACTAGGCAAAGCCTTAAAGAAACCCAGTTGCTTTTTACCTAGACATGAAAACGTGTGGGATTCAGTATCGACTAGAACTGAAGGTCAACTTGGAGACAAATTATTCTGTGGTTATTCATTCAACTAAAGTGGATAATACATGTTTTTTAAAAAGTTAGGTGTTTTCTGTTTGTGACCTTATCCTGGAAAGGTTTATGCCTAGTATATATTAGACATTAGGTATTTTTACACAGGGCTAAGTATCTTCATGAAAAATTTTAAACATTTTTTTAAATTGTGGTAAAATACACATAACAAAAATTTTATCATTTTAACCATTTTAAAGTATACAGTTCTGTGGCATTATGTACATTCACACTGTTGTGTAACCATAACCACCATCCATCTCCAGAACTTTTTCATCTTCTCCCAAACTCTGCGCCCGTTAAAAAATAACTCCCTTTCCCCCCTCCCTACAGACCCTTGCAACCACCAGTCTACTTTCTATGTCTCTGATTTGACTACTCTAGGTACTTCATGTAAGTGGAATCGTACGATATTTGTTGTTTTGTGGCTGGTATATTATGTTTAGCATGTTTTTAAGGTACACTCATATTTTGGTATGTATCAGAATTTCCTTCCTTTTTAAGGCTGAATAATATTCCATATTATGTACATACCACATTTTATTAATCCATTCATTTGTGGAATGAAAAAAATTAATTAGTTACTTATGTGTTTGAACTTTGTCTTCCCCTGGTGTCTGTGGCAGAGTTGGCTGGGTGACAACCATTTTGGGGTCCCCTTTCATAGTGTAGACTTGCTGGACAGCAGTGCCCTTGCCCTGACAGGGATAAAATTTCCCAGTCTCCTCTGTCTAGGTGTGCTCCATGACTACTTATTGCCAGCGGAATGTGGGAGGAAGTCATGTGCGTCATTTCTGAACTGAGGGTGATCTTCTAAACACCTGTTAGCAAGCTGACACTGGGCACCTTTGAAACCATGAGGTGGCAGAGCCACAAGGTAGAAGTGGCGTGGGTCTCTGAGTCACCACTTAGAGGAGGGCCTCCCCACTAGGAATTACACTGGATATTGCATGAGTGAAACTTGTATGTATTAAGCTACTGAGATTTAAGGCTGTTAGTCAACCCTGTCTAATACAACTTCTAAGGTTCATCTATTTCAAGTTTCTTCTCTTACCTTTCCAACTCTTCTTTCTCATTGTCCATTGCTGACTTTGTTTTCCAGCTGCCATAACCCTTGCTTTTCAGTCACCAGGTCATATAGATTCTACTCTTTTAATAGTGCCTGCTTTGCTCTCCTACCTACATAAATACTCTACAATTAGTTTAAGCAGAAACAGACCAAGGAGTTGGGCAAGGCAGCTGAGAGCCTGGGATGTTAATCTGTAAGGGATGCTTAAAGACCAATGGAAACCTTGTTTATATCAGTAATCCTTTTAGGAGAATACTGCATTGGTGGGCCTGGGGCAGAGACCTTCCCCAGGCCTGCTGCAGTAATAGCAGATGGTCACTGAACTGCGTTAGGAAGCAGGTGTTTCTGGGTAATATAGGGCTCTGTGTCTGTTGAGTGGTGATTAGCACCCAGACTCTTTTCTAAACAAATGTTGAGCAAATATGTTGAAAAGTTTGTAGAGGACGCAAGTAATTAGCCTCCTTAGGTTCCGGACACATTTGCTTGCTGTTTCTGGGCTATTGTTACATTAAATTCCAAATGGTCCTTCTGCCATTTATCTTCCTCATTGCCGCCAGACTGATCTTTCTAAAGCACAACTCTGATGATGTTATCTTTGCTTTAAAACTCTGAGGCGGCTCATTGCCTATGAGTAGATCTTCTTAGAATGGATCTGGCTCCCAAGCCACGGGTAAGACAGCAGGAGAGAAAAACCACTTAAATAGCACAGGCTGTGAGACTGCCATCCCAAATCATGAGCTCATGCCAGAAAATGAGCGTGAGATGGAAGACGTGAGTCTTCTATGCTTGACTGTTTCTCCACTCTGAATCTTTGCTCAGACCGTTCCTTCTTCCAGAATTCCAGAAAACTGTATCTACTCATCTTGCAAGTCTCAGCTCAAGGGTTATCCTTTCTATGAAATCTTTCCTGACAAGCTCTTCACCCTCCATTGTCTCTTCCTTTCTGTCTGTCTTCTCTCTCTCTCTCCAAATCCAGGCAGTGGTTGAGAGGCAGAAAAGCTTAGATTTTTCCAGCATTTAATCAGGGTCCTATGGTGGTGTGAGAATAGTTACTGTAATATCGTTGTTTTAAAGGAAGCTATATATTCTGGTTACAGTGAGGGCGTTTGGCGGTTGCGTGGTGCTCCACACCTTCTGCACATAGACATTTTGATAATTGCTCCCTCCTGGACTCCATGACTGAGACATGTGGAGAATGGGGAACAGGTCCATCCTGTGGGCTAAACACAAGTGTTTGAATGTCTCCTTTGGGCAGAGGAGTGCCCATTTATCTTTCCTCTTCCTGAATCCCCTTCTTCATTGGAGTGCAATCAACCATTCTTTTCTTAGGAAAAGTAAGTTAAATGTCTTACAGTGTGTTTACCTTGCAGTTGGAGTGAAGATAGAGGAAGATTATTCTTGTACATGAAACCACCTTGCCATTCAAAATATAACACAAGGACCTATCTAACCTGAAAGTGATTGGTCTGAAGTTTGTAGCCAAAATAGTTATTTTTAAACATATTTTTGGTAAGCATACTTGAGGTGCCTACCACCATTTTTATTGTTTAATCAACAGACCCCAGGTGTCAGGCTAGCAGGCCTGGATCCATCATCCCTTGTGATTGAAAGGAATGCAATTAATAGCAAAATTTTGAGAAGCCTGAGTTTAATTCCACTAAATGTTCATTATAAAACTATGGTTCTGCTGAGGATTCATAACTCAAGAAGATAGCTATGAATAAAGCCTCCGTACGGTCTTTACTCACTTTTGGTTGACCACTGTCTCTGGACTTGCAGCCACATTCCCTTATTATTAAACAAAAACCGTGCAACTTACACATACCATGTTTCCCCGAAAATAAAACCTAGCTGGACCATCAGCTCTAATGCCTCTTTAGGAGCAAAAATTAATATAATACCTGGTCTTATTTTAATATAAGACTGGGTCTTACATAATATAACATAATACCTGGTCTTATATTAATTTTTGCTCTGAAGGATGCATTAGAGCTGATGGTCCAGCTAGGTGTTATTTTCAGAGAAACATGGTAGATTTGGTCCTGTGACCCACTACTGAAAAGAGATGTTTACTTTTCTCCTTGAGGGTTTTTATTTTTGTTTGTTTTTGGTACAAGTGGACAGACACTGAGATATCATGATCAAATGATTTTTTTTAAGACTTTTTTTTTAGAGCAGTTTTAGATTTACAAAAAATTGAGGAGAAGGTACAGAGATTTCCTATATACTCCCTACACCTATGATACATAGTCTCCCCCCAAATGGTTCTTTATTTCTACAGAGAAGTCCTCTGGGCCTCACATAAGAAATTCTTACATTGGCAACATTTCCTTCACCTCTTTTCCTATCATAGACAGATTCATTCTGTCATCATTTACTGAACACTTTAACCAAGGGAATGGTAAACACATGGGTATCTGTATCCCCTTTCTCCCCAACTCATACCCTTACAAGACAGCACTAACAGATCACAGCACATCCGTGGAAGACAGCACTAGTTGATCACAGCATCCTTTTCCTCTGAGCCTTGGAATCCTCCATACAGAGCTCCCAGTAACAATTATTTGCAGACTGTAGTTGACAAACAAGTCAAAACGTTTGTGCTATTTATGTTCTACATGCCAATCGCCGAGTATACTTAGGTGAACAATATACAATCTTTGTATTCAAGGCCACTACACACTAGTGGGTGAAAGAAAGTTAATAGTCCCTTACCTCCATCCCTCCCCTGCTGCACTTTGCATTCTTGAGAAATCCATGTGAATAACTTTTATAGCTAAATGTAAAAAAATCTAAAACCATTTTAGTTCTCAAGTCCTACCTTCTGCGGAAAGGTCTAAGATTGAAATGTTATTGAATTATAAATTCTCATAATTTGTGTTTGCTTTTTCCTTAATTCTTATTACTACTGGCCTAAAAATAGCAGAGCTGCATGCTTCAGTGGGAAAAGATTTACATTTCCTCTTTGTGGCTGGTAAAACAGCCCACCTACCGCTAATGGGAAATTTTTTCCCCCTTGCTGGCAAGGTAGCCACAAAATTTCCTTCCTCAAAATCCTCAGCTAGTAAATGGTGTGATCTGGAGCCATAGTTGGCAAGTGAAAGGGACTTGCTTTTCTTTGCCCTGCAGTCCTGGGCCTCAGCTCTGAGACTTCATAGGCCTAGAAGGGTCCTCAGCTTCTTCCACACAAAGCACCTCCTCTTTCTTCCAACAATTGTCTTGATGAGGTGACTGAGTTTCTCAGTCAATAATTAGAGATGAAGCTTGAAACGCAAGTACCTGCAGAACAAAAGCTTTTGTTGTTTACTCTGAGGTGTAAATGATTAAAAATGGATTTGTAGCCAGAGCAATGAGGAAGCAGGAGAAAGCTGGCCAGTAAGGGGAAGGGGAAATGGGGCTTTCCCAGCAAGAAGATTCTGAAATATGGGATAGGGGAGGGGAGGACAGACTGTGGCTTCCTCATCATTTTAACTAATTGTTGCCTTTCACCAAGAGAAGGTACTTGGCAGATACCTTGGATACCTTCCAAATAACTCCACCCTGAGACTCTTATCTTCTGGTCTCCATTGCACACGGATTACTCTTCTCTGCTTAGAAAGGCAGTGAGTTCCTGGATGCTCGTGATAAACCGGAGAAGAACAAAACCCTGAGGATTCAGCTGGTTTCACCTCTATTAAGAAAGGCCATTCCTTTGTTTCAGCATCTGGTTTCATTTTGTGCTTTCTGAGAAAACTCCATGTTTAGGAGAGGAAAGATATTCCCATACATTTCTTCTGAAATAGAGAATTGTATGTAATGGTTGACAGGACAAGGGAGTACTGTCTGTGCCATTGCTGGCTACCATTGGCTGAAGACTCAGAAACTAGATACCTCATTAAATTTATGACACTGCAGTTGCTGTCGGCTCTTAGGTACAATGAAAGCTTCTCTAATTACTTCCTCAGGCCCTCCACACCTCTTTAAGGACTAAGGGGCCATTTCCTTTTCTAGTTTTGACTCATTTCAGAGTATCTTTTCACTAGTTGGTTAAAATGTTTGCTGTGTTTATTGTACTTGGTGAGTATCCTGTTACATTTTAACACTGGTGTCGGGAAAATATGAGTTCAATAGTCTCTAGTTTTCTAACCTGATGACCCTTGTCAAGTTCCATGGCCTCTCTGAATCACAACCGTTGTCTTTACAGTGGGGATATCAATACTAACTCTTTGAGTGGCGAAAATAATGGGATTATATATGTGTTCAGTACACATACATGATAGTATCATTACATTAACATGTTCCAATTTTTAAAACAGTACAGCTAAACAGCGGGCAAATTGCTGTGATAATGATAAACACACCGATAATAATAACATTTATAGGAAATTATGTTTTGCTAAAAGCTTTACATACATTTTCTAATTTAGCTTACCAACCTGGTGAGTTTGGTAATGTGAGTATTTTAAATGTCTACTTTAGAAATTGGAAATTGAAAATAAGAGAGGCAAATTTAAAGTCATGCAGCTGCTCAGCTAGGTATTGTGTATCCCATTGAGAGGATACTGACATTCAAAGATAAGTGACTTGTTGAAAGAAGCAAAGCTCGTAAAAAGAGATGAAAACTAGAACACAATAGAGATGATGGCGATATGAATTGATATCAAATCCCACACTCTTTTCATCACAGCTCCTTAATTTTATTTATTTGTTTATTTATTTATTTAAGATTTTAACATGTTTTTATTAGTTTCAGGTGCACAAAACAATGTAGTAGTTAGACATTTATCATTTATATCCCTCACACAGTGACAACCTCCCTTCCCCCAGCCATAATCCCTCTGACATCGCACACAGCCATTACATTTCCACTGTTTCTATTCCTAATGCTGTGCTCCGCTTCTTGTAACAATATATATACATATATATATAAAATTGTAGTTGACATTCATTATGGTTCAGCTTCAGCTTCAGGTGTACAGTGCAGTAATCAGGCATCTACCTCATCCCTGAGGTGGTCTGCCTAATGACAGCTCCTTAATTTTAATTCTCAAGGAATTTTCTGCTTCATGCATACTTCCTGAAAGAGGTGTTAATATTTCCGACTACCAATTGTGACTTCTTGAACTAGTGTTCATTTTCTCAGCATTACAGAACATCTCTCTTCAATTCTTATAATGTTTTTAATTTGAAGTATTTCGATATTAAAATTTCTATCCTGGTTTTCTTTTGGTTCATATTTGCCTTTTCTCCCTTTATTTTCAACCATCTTTATTCTTCTCTCACAATTGTGTGACTCTTACAGACTTACTCACTCCTGGTTTTGGTTTTGCAAACACAAACTGAGACTCTCCTCTTAAGTTTATCTATATACTGTTATTGTAATTATTCTTATATTAAAACTTATTTCTGCTAACTTATATTATATTTTCTAATTATCTTCTTTTCTTTAAAAACAATCCTTTCCTGTCTCTGTTTGACTAGATTAAATTATATTCTAGACATTTAAAAGTTATATATCCTGTTTTTGTTTTCTGTATTCTTTACTTATACATACAATTTATTACTCTTAATATTTTCCCCATGCAAGCAGACAAGTATCTTAATACATTTTCATCTCCTTTTTTTAAAAATTCCTTTTTGTCCTCTATCTCTAGCCTTCACCTATTATCATTTTCTAAAATTTTAGTTCTGGTTTGATATGTTATTGAAAATTAGATTTTTTTATGTGGGGGTGTATTTTGTTCCTTGTAGTGGTTATTTTTTTCTTTTTTTAGAAAGCAATACATTTTAGATAAGTTTTTTAACCCTCCCCTCTTTTTAAATATGGTGAGTTTAAAATATGTCTGCAGATTTTTTGCACTCCTCCCACAAGTGGTAGATATAATTTTCCTCCCCTTGTATATGGATCGATTAGTGACTCTCTTCCTTCCTTTTTTTTCTTCCTTCTTTCTTTCTTTCCTTCCTTCCTTCCTTCCTTCCTTCCTTCCTTCCTTCCTTCCTTCCTTCCTTCCTTCCTTCCTTTCTTCCTTCCTTCCATCCTTCCCTCTTTTCTTCCTTCCTTTCTTTTCTCTGTTTCTTTCTTGGCATATGGCTCCCCAATTGTTCTACCCCATTTATTGAAAGGCTATCATCTCTCCACTGAATTGCCTTTGCACCATTGCACCATCGTTCATAAAAGTGTCAGTCAATTTCTGGACTCTCTATCTTGTTTCACTTATTTATTTGTCTAATTTTATACAAATACTGCACTATCTCGATTATAATAGCTTTCTAATAAGTCTCAAAATGAGGCAGTGCTAGTCTTTTAACTAGAAATGATGAAATGATGGAAATGATGAAAGAAATGACAGATTTTCTTATAAGAAATTATTAATATAAAGGAAATGATGAAAGAAATGACTGATTTGTTGGTTATGTGGTTTAGCTTTTCTAGAGATTTGTTTGGCACAGTTCTCTTCTTTCATAGCAAATCTTTCTGAAGGGAAAGGGGCAATTAAGAATATGCTTTGAATCTTAGGGTTTTTAAAGAGTTATGTATTTTTGGCCCAGGCACCAGAGTAGAAATGCATTTAAGGAAAGCTTGTTGTCTCAATTGCCCTTACAAATGACAAGGAAAGGCTATACTATGACTGACACCTGCTCTTATTATTTTGTAATATCATTTATCTACCCAACTCTTCCCTTTGGGTCAATAAGTTACAGCAATATTTTCTTAGAAACCAAATAGAAAAAAAAAATACATCTTTCTTGTACCTTTAATTTCTAAGCCTAGCTTGGGACTGATTTGAGCAACTGGCATTATCCAGCCTGGTCAACACATTTCAATGTGTCTCTGGGATGAATTTCCCAGTGTTCTGCAATACAAAACCACATAAAATCCAGGCAAACAATGTAGAATGAATTTTATTCTTATTTGGGCATCAGAATAGAATTTAAATTCTCACAAATGACTGAAACAAATTCAACCATCTAACACAATATACCAGAAATAATGGGGTCTTAAAATTATTTCTTTGAAACTGGACGTCTGGATCTTTCAGAGCAGAGCATGCTGGCCAAATTATTACTACAGAAATGCTTCTAAATCAATCAAATGTTTCTAAATCGAGAGAGGGAAGGAGGGAGAGAGAGAGAGCAAGAGATATTAATGCTCTTATTTGTTAATGCTCTTATTGTAAATTATTTTGGGGAGATATTTTGGAAGATAAACTTCTTGAGGGCAGTCTACATACTATGCTCCTTCGTGGTCTTACAAGATCTGGGAGACTGAGTGATCAAGATTGAGCATAGAATAAGAGTGTCTTCAACACTTTAAAATTCACAAATAAGTTACCAGGTAGGAGGGGACAAGTGCAGTGACTGATACTCCTGACAAAAATGACAGTGTCTTGACAATGGCTATGAAAGCTTGATGACCCTTAACATCTCCTGGAACAAAGGAGTCAGTTAAACAAGGTGAAAATGTTCAAGGGGGAATATTAGAAACACAAAAGAAAGATGACAAGGTGACAAGTTAAACATAATCCCCAGAATAAGAAATGTCAGAAGCCTCCTCCGCAGCACACCTACAAACATTTGCCCTTTTGTTAATACATAACAGAGGGCCTCTCACTCTTCCCTTTCTCTGTGCGGACAGAAACCAGATGAGAAGGCTGTGTGAGGGTGCCTGGTGGGAGATATTTTACTGGGCAACTCTCTGGCCAATTAATCCAGCAAGCTCTATTTTACCTTCGAGTCTTTCAAATCTACCTCGTTTCTCCTCTATCTCTTCACTCACAAAATCTCACAGGCGTTAGTTAATAGATTAAAGTAGACATATTCATTGACTAATCCACGTGTGTTTTGTGTAAGAATGGTAGGCAGACCACCTTGACCTGAAAATTTCTACTATGAGCCAACTTCCAAAGAGAGAAGAGAATAATCAGCCACTTGTGATATTCTTTCTTTAATTATATGAGATTTCATTCATATTTTCAATGTATAGTCACAGATCTCTGAGGACTTTTGATGTCTCTGACCTGCCACCAGTGGAGTACGCTCCATACTTCCAAATAATTCACCCATTTGCCTTAGCCTTAAATTCCACAGAAAGGGGAGAGCCTTTTATTTTAAGCACTTCTTTCTACCTAGCAATAAGAAATAGTATTAGAGTGAATAAGACGATGACATCCAAAAAACCATGTAAATGAGTTATTCACATCACTTCCTCTAACGGAAGAGCTCCTATAGTTGATGAATAAGGATCAGAGGAAGGAAAATTCTTCAATGAAGAGTTGAAGGGAAGAGATGAAGAGTTGGGAGTGAGAGGCAACAATTATCTTCTTAATAAATACCATATATATAATAAATATCACATATACATAAAGCTTTTTATTTACTAGGGAGAATGCATTCGATAATTCCCAATGGAAACTTACTTCATCAATATATATATATTCCCTTTCTGGACATTAGATTTAGAAGATTGAGTTAATAATTCCCTCAGTTCATAGCACATTATCATCATTGGTCAAAGTAAGACTCCTCTTTTCATACAACGGAGAAAAGACAGCCTCTTCAATAAATGGTGCTGGCAGAATTGGATAGCCACGTGCAAAAGAATGAAACTGGACTGTTATCTGTCACCATGTACCAAAATTAATTCAAAATGGATCAAAGACCTAAGCATAAGACCTGAAACAATAAAATACATAGAAGAAAACAGGTACTAAACTTATGGACCTCGGGTTCAAAGAGCATTTCATGAATTTGACTCCAAAGGCAAGGAAAGTAAAAGCTAAAATAAATGAATGGGACTATATGAAACTTAAAAGCTTCTGCACAGCAAAGAAACCATCGACAAAATAAAGAGGCAACCAACTGAATGGGAGAAGATTTTTGCAAATAGTGCCTCTGATAAAGGGCTAATATCCAAAATATACAAGGAACTCATGCAACTCAACAACAAAAAAACAAACAACCCAATTGAAAAATGGGCAGAGGACCTGAAGAGACATTTCTCCAAAGAGGACATACAAATGGCAAATAGACATATGAAAAAATGCTCAACATCACTAATCATCAGAGAAATGCAAATAAAAACCACAATGAGATATCACCTCACCCTAGTTAGAATGGCTATCATCATCAAGACAAATAGTAACAAGTGTTGGAGAGGCTATGGAGTAAAAGGAACCCTCATACACTGTTGGTGGGAATGCAGACTGGTGCAGCTGCTATGGAAGGCAGTGTGGAGGTTCCTCAAAAAATTACGAATAGAATTACCCTATGACCCAGAAATCCCTCTCCTGGGTATCTACCCAAAAAATCTGTAAACATTTATACATAAAGACATGTGCGCTCCAATGTTCATTGCAGCTTTGTTTACGGTGGCCAAGACATGGAAACAACCAAAATGTCCTTCGATAGATGAATGGATAAAGAAGTTGTGGTGTATATATGTAATGGAATACTATTCGGCGGTAAGAAAAGATGAAATAGTACCATTTGTGACAACATGGAAGGATCTTGAGAGTATAGTGCTAAGCGAAATAAGTCAAACAGAAAAAGCAGAGAACCTTATGATTTCACTGATATGTGGTATATAAACCAAAAGCAACTAAAGAACAAGGCAAACAAATGAGAAACAAAAACTCATAGCTACAGACAATAGTTTAGTGGTTACCAGAGGGTAAGAGGAGAGGAGGGTGGTAGATGAGGGTAAAGGAGATCAAATATATGGTGATGGAAGGAGAACTGACTCTGGGTGGTGAACACACAATGTGATTTATAGATGATGTAATACAGAATTATACACCTGAAATCAATGTAACTTTACTAACAATTGTCACCCCAATAAACTTTAATTAAAAATAAGACTCCCCTTTTATTTTTTATTTTTTACCATTTTATCTATTCCTCATTCCCATTCTAATGTACTAAATGTTTATCTTTTTATTTGCATGTAAAATGCATAGACTTTTGTGTACATTTAATTTATACAAATAATTTCTATCTATTTTGAAATTTTCTTTTACTCAGGACCATATATTTAAGATCCACCTACGTTGTTGTGTTTATAGTCAGTCCCTTTCTTCTAACCACCACACAACATGTACATTTTCTCTATGATAAATTTACTTAATGATAAATAATTTTCCCTATGTACTCTCCCCATGATGTGCATCCAGATTACCTCCAGTTACCTCATCCCAAAGGTTGCTGAAGTCAATATCCGTGTATATGACCCTTAAGGACCTATGTGAGAATCTCTCTGGACTCTATAATTCTACCAAGGAATAGAATTTCTGGGATAAATTACAATATACTTACAATATACAAAACACTCTAGTTTGGGAGATATTTTTTGCCCCCTTTTTTTATATGCAAAGTTGATATTATTATCACCACTTAACAGGTGAATAAATGGAGTGATCAGACATTAAGAAAGATGCCCAGTCTGAGTAAAGAGTGGACCTTTCTCTTCTGACCACAGGGCTCTTCTCTCTTCTTTGCACTGTGTCAAATTGCCTCCACAAACCTGTCCCATCCTGAAACTGGAAAATGGGTTAGATTTGTTGCAGTTAATTTCTTGTGCGCTAATTGTTCTCTCCTTGGTGAATACAGTATAATTAGCAGCTTGCAGAACTAGGTTAGTGATGTGGGACATACAAGGCCCTGTTGGCTGGTGGCAACTCTAGTGTTCTCATTTAACCATTTTCTGGTGCACCTCTGTATCAAAATCACGGACAATAAAAAAAAAGCATGCAGTTTGCTGGCACAGGTTTTGAGGTGAATTTTCAAAAAGATGATTGACCCCTGAAGATCTGTCAAGAAAGAGAAATAAAGCTTTCGATTGGTACCCCTTATATGTGAAACATATGGAAGGCTTAATTACTATCATGGGTTTATGAAAAGGGAGACGAGGTTTAAATTTGCAGAAAAAAGAAAATAGAGCAGAGCCACTTTATGATAGATTCCTCAAAAATATTTTATAAATACTTAATGATAAATAATCTGAGTGTTAGACTAATTGTATTTTGTAATTCATTCAGTCATTACGTATGTGTTATTTTGGTTTTAATGTCATTCGGCACAAAGTTCCCACATTCTTGTGATATTGTCACATGGCCACACTGTAATATCTCTCTTGTCAACTTGAGGTTCTCAGTCCCCGAGAAATCCTGATATAGTCATTCCAGACATTTCTTTTTTACAGGGGCTTTGAACTTTGATGCTAAGTCAAAGAATTCTTTTACTAGGGAGAATGCATTCTATAATTCACAATGGAAACTTCATCAAGAAAGATAACTGACTTTCAAGTTGGGGAGAGGAAAAAGGAGATTCCTCTTAGAATCCCCTGGGATGCAGGTGTGTGTATGTTTGGAGAATAGGAGGTCTTAAACACTATAAGCCTTTACCTAAGAGATTCTTATTCCCTTTCCTGCTTGTTTTTGATCCCTCCACCCACCCTTAACCCTGTGACATTTAGGACAATTTCCTCTATGTTTTTTTTTACAATAGCCCCCTATAACCAATAACAGTGCCACCAGTCACTTGAGCAAATGTATTTTACAGAGCCTATAAAACAAGCATTAGGAAACTAGGTTAAGGATAGGCCAGATTAGAATTTTAGAAGAAAAATTCTCTTAGGTTCTCTCAGTTGCCATGACTTTTTTATTTTCAAAAAGTAACATGGTATATTAGTCCACTGGAAAAGCAGTGAGTTCATGTTAGTCCTGAGGGCGGTGTTATAGTTGTGCTCTCTGCAAACAGCCTATGTATTTGGGAACATGATGGCTCTTCTGGGCTTTCGTTAGACAAGGCAAATGCCAAGATTTTATCCAGTTCATAAGTTATTAAGCTAATAAGCTATTAAACCTAGAGGAAAAAGCAAACTACAATGGGAACTCAGAATTATGCCTCTGATTGTCCTCATTTCCTAATTGTTTTGGATTAAGAAAATAAAATATTGTTTCCTTTCACCTTGAAACATTTTTCCATGATTTAATCTCCTCTGGAGCAAAACTATTAACACATATGGAGACTCTGTGCTAAGAAGCAGGTTAGACCACAGTAATGTGTTTCTGGTCCCTTTTGTTGGAAAGCTAGGAAGAAAAGGGGATTTCCTTGGGAAGCACTCTTTGGAGAACAGTGGTTTCATACTTTAGCAGCATCAGAATCACATAGATTGTTTTGGTTCCATCCCCAGAGTTGCTGATTCAGTATGTCTGTGGCAGGGTCTGAAATTTTGTATTTCTAACAAGTTCCCAGCTGCTGCTGCTGCTGCTGCTGGCCTGGGGAGCATGCCTGGAGAACCACTGTTATAGAACATCATTTGCCCAGTGTTGGGGCAGTGATCAGAATCTCTTCATGTCAGCCTCCCCCAGATTACAGTATGAGATGGTCAGATTCGAGATGATGCCACAACCTTCCATTTCAGATTCCAGAAAACTCTGTTTTCCAGTAATAATCAACACACACACACACACACACACACACACACACACACACACACACTCACACTGGCAACACAGAAAACTGGAGAATATGGCAAACACATAGTCATTCAATTTCCCCATTCTTTCTCTTTGTCTCAAAACTGTAGACTGCCTACTTCATACAATTGGCCTAAAACAATAAAAAGATTAGTATATTTTAGATGAAGCATCATCAGTTTTCAGCAGAATCCAATACAGAAAGATCACAAATCAGAGTTCAAATATGATCTCCCTTTGTGTATGAACTAGCTGATATTTATTGAGTACTTTCCGTTTACCATGAAATATGTTATTAACTCTACTTGCATTATCTCAAGTAACCCTCGAGACAATTCTATCAGATGGGTATTATTTTTATGCCCATTTAATAGATAGGGAAACCAAGACCTAGAAAGGAAATGTAACTTGCCTGACAATATTAAAAAATCAAGTGGTAGAGCTAGGATTTGCTATACCATACTGCATATAGCTATATAACACTGCAAAACCATTAACATCCCTTTTACTCTTTATATTCTATAGCTACAAGATATTAGTTTTTGAAATATATGTTACTCTCCTTTTCTACAACAAATCAAATGTTGTATTCTATAAATTTATTGTTTGTTTTACTCTCTTTGCATATCTGATCCTTAAATAATTATTTTTATGTACTTTTCCTCAAAATGGTCATGCATTCTTTTTTCCTGACATTCAAGGAAACTACTCGGAAGTTATTTTATTGTTAATGTGTAACTCTAAAGGCAGATGTTCTGGTGTCACCAGTGATGAGTGGAAAAATGAGTCTCTCAGGATCTGAGTTCCAGCCCCAGCCCTGAGGCTGCTCACTACAATTCACTCATTGTTGCATTTACAACTAATGTGGCTGGGCTTGATCACAGGTACTCAAATTTCTGAAAAGCCTGTCTGAAGAATTTTTATAAAATATTTTTAATCTCCATAAAGACAATGCAGTATATGAGTAATAATTTCCTTTTTAATTTTTATCACTTAGTATTTACTTCATTTACCCTAGCACAAAGTCTTCAAAAACAGGATATTCTCCTTAAGTTTTATTTTAGCTATAATGTAACAAATCACAGGCAAGCTTTTCTAATTTTTCATGTGGAAGTCTTGGAGTTTCCACAGCTTATGTTCTGAGCCAACAAAAATATACAGACGTGGAAAGCAGGGAGTTTTTGAAATCAGTTGATTTATTTTACAACACTACTTTTTGCAGATATCTTTGCTTAACAGGGCAGTGAATTTTAAGTGTGATTTGGAAACAGAAAGTTGGTTTTCATGAAATCAGAAAATAAAATGGTAAAAATAGTTTGCCTCCGATGATATCACAGCCTAGGAAATGGTAATGCCTACGGTGTTTATAAGGCTTTCCTGGACAATCACTGGTACAGGAAGACCAAAAAAGGTCTGGGATTGAGCTGAATTAAGACTGTCTTGAAAGTAACCAGTGTGCTAGAGCAGAACACTAAACATGGAATCAGGAAATTAAACTCATAGTCCTAGTTTTTCCTATTACCTAGCTGTATACCTAGCAGGTCAGTTAACTTCTCTGACCCTCAGTTTCCACTTCCACCTAATAGAGATAAAAATAACTTGTGTACTTCCTAGGATTGTAAAGAGGCTCACATGAGATAAAATATATTAAAGAATTTTAAAATTATAAAGCACTTTACAAATGTGAGATATCTTTATAACATCTTTCAATTATTCACTTAATCTTTGAACATGTGGTGGGACGGCAAGATTAATTGGGGTATTTTAGCTGTGTAGGACATGTTGAATGTATCACTAGTACTCTTTATACCCTCAGAAGTCTACCTGAGTATCTGGTTGGAGCAGCGTCAACAAATATTAACGATTCTACTGTAAGATTTAAGGGAAGCCTACTGAGCTCCTATTATTTCTGTTAAGACTAACTTCCTCCAGATTTTCCAGTCAGGATGGCAGAGCAGATACATGCTGTGCTCACCTCCTCTCAGGACCACATCAATTACAACTAAACCACAGAACAACCATCATTGAGAATTGCCTGAAGTCTAGCTGAACTGAAGCCCTACAACTATGAATATATAGAAGAAGCCATCTGGAGACTGGTAGGAGGGGCAGAGATGTGGACTGGGCTGGTCCCACACCCACATGTGACTGTTATAAAACAGGAAGGATATCTTGGCTGTGGAGTTCCTCCCCATAAGTAATGAGGGGTCCCAGTCCCTCCCCAGCCCAGGGTATCAGTGTCAGGAAAAGAAGGTCCCCTAACTTCTGGCTGTGAAAACCAGCAGAGATTGTGGCTGAGTGAGAGAGAGGGCAGCTGCACTCCCAGGCATTCCTGGCAGTGTACGGACTTACTCGCTGATGGACTCACTCGCTCTGAGCTCCAGTGCTAAGGTAGCAGTTCAAAGGTGCCAGGAACATACAGGGAGGGATTGCCTAGCTTCAGGACCAGGGCTGCAGGGACAGCTTTCTACTGGAGGAAGAAGCTGGAGGAGGCCATTGTTTCTTTGTTGAGCCCTCCCCCTCCCGCATGCAGACACAGGCAGACACCATATATGAGTCTCCATCCAACTGGCTATCACCTTTCATCTGCTGTACCCTAGTGATTTCCTGAGACCATGACCCACCCAACTTTTGGGCACACCCAAGCGGCTTCCAGAGGCTTTTCCATATAAACAGCCTGCCTTGGCTCATGCTGCAGTTTTTCCTAAAATCTCTCAAATATTCACAAAACCCAACTAAGCAGCATCTGGCTTCAGTGTGTCTCGTAATTCTGGATGAACAGCCCTAATTCTGGCACTAGTGACAGCCAGCCTTGGTTTGCAACTTGGCCTCTCAAGGCACTTCCATACACAGTGAGGGTGGTGGCCATCTCTAAATTGCTTTGTGGCTCATGCCAGGTGGCCCCGAGCAGGGCACAGACTGTGGCTGAACTTGGCCTGCAGTGGGTCCTCTCCCAAGAGGTCCTAGGGCTAATAGTCCCAATTGCCAGCTTCGGCTGGGGCTAATAGTCCCAGGAGCATCACTTGGCTGTCTCCAAAGATGACACATCTGAAGGGCAGACTGGCAGGCACAAAAGCACTGCTAAAGCAAACTCTGCTCTACAGGGTCGGCCCCTGCACAACAGTTCCTCCATTGTAGTCACAGCCAGTCCTCAGAACAAATCAGCCTGAGGGTCAATTTCTCCCATTGACATGAAAACAGCTGTCAAGTCTCAACTACAACAGGAGGGCACACACAACCCACACAAGGGACACACCTGGAGAACCTGACTGGTGACTATGGAGGCTGCACCACTGGGTTGCACAGGATACCTCCTACATAAGGCCACTCTACTAAGACTGGGAGACATAGCAGCCCTACATAGAAAAAACATAGGGAGGCCAAAATGGGGAGACGAAAAAAAAAAAAATGTCCCAAATAAAAGAACCAAACAAAGCTCCAGGAAAAGCACTAAACAAAAGGGAGACAAGCAATTTACCAGATGCGGAGTTCCAAACACTGTTTATAAGGATTCTCAATGATCTCAGGGAGAACTTCAACAAAGAGATAGGAAACATGAAAATGGAGATAGAAAATATAAAAGGAACCAGTCAGAAGTAAAGACCACAATAACTGAAATGAAGAATATATTAGGTGGAATCCACAGTAGATTAAAAGAAACAGAGGATCAAATCAGTCATTTAGAAGATAAGGTAGCAGAAAACAATCAGAAGAGCAAAACGAAAAAAGAATCCAAAAAAAGAGGAGAGCTTAAGGAACCTCTGGGACAACATCAAGTATACCAACATTCACATCATAGGGGTACCAGAAGGAGAAGAGAGAGAGCAAGGAATTGAAAACCTATTTGAAGAAATAATGATGGAAAATTTCCCTAACCTGCTGAAGAAAATAGACATACAAGCCCAGGAAGTACAGAGTCCCAAACAAGATGAACCCAAAAAGGCCCACACCAAGACACATCATAATTAAAATGCCAAAGGTTAAAGACAAAGAGAGAATCTTAAAACAGCAAGAAAAAAGCAGTTAATTGCCTATAAGGGAGCTCTCATAAAACCATCAGCTGATTTCTCAACAGAAACTTTGCAGGCCAGTAGGGAGTGGCACAAAATATTCAAAGTGATGAAAAGTAAGAACCTACAACCAAGATTATTCTATCCAGCAAAGCTATCATTTCGAATTGAAGGACAGGTAAAGAGGTTTCCAGACAAGAAAAAGCTAAAGGAGTTATTCACCACCAAACCAGTATTACAAGGAATGTTAAAGGGACATTTTTTTAAACAAACAAACAAAAAATATGAATAATAAAATGGTAATACCTACATATCTATCAACAATAACTTTAAATGTAAATGGATTAAATGCACCAATCAAAAGACATAGGGTGGTGGAATGGATAAGAAACAAGTCCCTTACATATTCTGCCTACTCATATTCTGCCTGACTTACTTCAGATTAAAAGACATATGCAGAGTGAAAGTAAAGGAATGGAAAAGAGATATTTCATGAAAATTGAAACAAACAAACAAAAGCTGTGATAGCAATACTTATACCAGACAAAGCAGACTTTCAAACAAAGACTATAACAAGAGAGAAAGAAGAACCCAGTAATCCCATTTCTGGGTAATTTTCTGAAGAAGCCCAAAACGCTACTTTGAGGTGACATGTACATCCACATATTCATTGCAGCACGGTTTACAGTGGCCAAGTTGTGGAGGCTGCCTAGGTGTCCATCGATGGATGAGTGGATAAAGAGTAGATGGTGCATATATACAGTGGAATATTGCTTGGCCATGGAAGGGAATGGGTTCTTGCCATCTGCAGCAGCATGGGTGAACCTATAGGCTATTGTGCTGAGTGAAGTAGTCAGACAGAAAATGACAGATGCAACGTGATTTTGCTTATATGTAAAATCTAAAGAATAAAGTAAACAAACAAACAAGAAACAAACTCATAGATACAGAGAATATTTTGATGGTTGCCAGATGGGAGAGGAGTTAGGAGTGGGTGAAAAAGGGGAAGAAATTAAGACGTACAAATTGGTTGTTACAAAGTAGTCGTGGAGATGTAGGGTATAGCATAAGGAATATAATCAATAATATTGTAATAACTATGGTGTCAGATGGCGTCATGCAAGGTGTCTGGGGCGGCCTGTGGGGTCTCAGCTCCCACTCCCCACATAAGAACACAGGATGTGGCCAGGCCAAAAAGGAACACTCACGGAGCCATAAGTAGGGGAGTCATACCACTATAGTCTCACTGGAGGCTGGATTCACACAACATGTGACCTGCTGTCTGCTTTTCTGCCAACCGACCAACTCCCCCTCCCCAGCGCAGCCATGGCAGTTATATCAGTAGCCAACTGGCTAACTGGCTACAGCTGACGGCCAACTAGCCACAGCCGATGGCCATCTACTACCCAAGCCAGCACCTTTCCACGTGAGGCCGAGATACTGGAAACTGCTCTCCGGGGCTTTGTCTCCACACTCCACCCCTACAGGGTCTCACCTCACAATCTATGTGACAAGGATCTTCTGCAAGGGGCCCTGTGCGAGGAGCCTGGAGAGGTGAATGCAGTCTCCTGGACACAGCCAGGATTTCTCAGGGCACCACCAGTACTTCTGGGCACAGCCAGACTTCCTGGGCTTCTTAGGGTACCACCAGGTTCCCCAGGCACAGCCAGGGCTCTCAGGGCACTGCCACTGTCTCTGGGCATAGCCCGACTTCCTGGACTCAGCCAGGGCTCTCAGGGCACTGCCATTCTCTCTGGGCCTCTCAGGGTACCATGCTGGAACAACAGCGACTCACAGTCAAGGTGCTTAATATTCTTGATGGCGGCCGGTCAAGACACAAAAGCAAACATCCGCCAGTTCCACTACCTGGTGGTATGTTCCCAAGCAAACAGTCAAGCGGTCCATTAAATTAGGGATGGAAGGCAATTCCCCATAGTCCATAGTCATTCGCCAGGGCTGTCCTAGGCATGAGGGATGACCTTGACCTCACCCTCATCTCCCATGGAGGACTCAGCAAATGTTTCCTCCTGGGACTGCAAGTTCTGTATCCGGGCTGCCTCAGCAAGCACTTCCCAGCCCACAGGGCCGCAATGACCTTCGCTTTCTCCAGCCTATGCTGGTTGGGGAACCGTCCACGTCTTTCCACTCCTCCATGGGGGTCCAGCTCTCCAGCAGCTGCTCCTCCTGGTCTTCCTGAGACTGAGTGTTCATACGCACAAACTGCTCCACCGCCCTTCGGAGAGCTTTGGCCGGCACTGTACCCTGCTCGCTGCACCATGTGTCACACAGGGTGTCAGGTGGAGTCTCTGGTTCTGCTCCCCACATAAGAATGCAGGATATGGTGAGGCCAAAAAGGAACACCCCCAGAGCCATAGATAGGGGAGTCAAACCACTATAGTCTTACTGGCGGCTGGGTTGGAGAAACAGGAAACAGGAGCCACACGATCCACAACCCCCACTCCGCCGCTTGCTGGCTCAGCCACCATCTTCTTGCTAGCCCCCATTTTCTGCTAGCGTAGCTATAGCAGTTATATTAGTGGCCAACGGCTCACTGGTTACAGCCGACAGCCATCTACTACCCGAGCCAGCACCTTTCCACGTGAGGCCGAGAGCCTGGAAACTGCTCTCTGGGGCTTTGTCCCGACAGATGGGTACTAGATTTATTAGGGTGATAGATGGGAGGGGAATTGGGGGACAGTGTGAAAACGGTGAAGGCATTAAGAAGTACAAATTGGTAGTTACAAAATAGTCACGGGGTTGTAAAGTAAAGCATAGTGAATATAGTCAATAATATGGTAATAACTAGATATAGTGCCAGCTGGATACTAGGCTAGTCAGGGTGATCACTTCTTAAATTATATAAATATCTAACCATACGCTGTACACCTGAAATTAATATAAAATAATACTGAAAGTCAACTGTAACTGAAAAGGGAATTCCTTTTTTTGGAGTTAGAGTCTTAGGCTCTCCTAAGAATGAATCTGGGCAAAGCATTCCTGTACTGTCAGCTCAGCCTCCTTCTTGTACTCCTGCAGCAGATTCTGAATGCTCAGGATAAGCTGCTCCAGCAAAAAACCACAAATAATGGCCCTGAAGATGGTACTGAGAAGCTTATAGTCATCAACGTGCGAAGTGGGTGCAGTCTCCTGGGTCATCTGTCATATTCACAGTGTCAGTGAAGTTAAAGCTCATGGGCTTCTGGGTCATGTGTAAGTGACAACAGTAATGGAAGGTGCATCTCTCCAACAAACACGGAGACTGAGGCAGCATAGCATAGAGCACCAAGCAGTGAGCTGGGAGCGAGAAGTGCTGGCTTTAAGACTCAGATCACTTACCATGCGATCTTGTTCAACTAAACTTCTCGGAACCCGTTTCCTGATCAACACTGTGAAGATAAAAACAGGCCCCTCAAAGCTCTCACGGGGCTGCTGTGAGGCTCACAGGCATTTCAGAAAACTCTTTAGGTAAAATGTTAACAAAAATGTGAAGTGTTATTAATAACTGAAAGAAATGTCCTGAATTATTGCCTTAGAAATTATCTACTGGTGTGATAGCACCCAGTAGTTCAGAAAGCATGTGCTTATTTATTTCATATCACTTCACAGACACTTGGGGCAGACAGAGTATCAGACCAGGTAATACTGTGTTTCTCTAAAAATAAGACCTAGCTGGACAATCAGCTCTAATGCGTCTTTTGGAGCAAAAATTAATATAAGAACTGGTCTTATTTTACTGTAATATAAGACTGGGTATAATATAATATAATATAATATAATATAATATAATATAATATAATATAATATAATATAATACCAGGTCTTAATATAATGTAATATAATACTGGGTCTTATATTAATTTTTGCTCCAAAAGATGCATTAGAGCTGATTGTCCAGCTAGGTCTTATTTTCGTGGAAACAAGGTATGTAAAAATAGGCAACACTTGTAGACCCAAAGAGTTAAAATCTGTTGAGAGAGTAAAGCCCATGCTGGAGATAGCAAGTTAATGGAGCAATTTCCTTTTTTTTAATTAAATTTATAGAGGTGACAATTGTTAGTAAAATTACATAGATTTCAGGTGTACAATTCTGTATTACATCATCTATAAATCCCATTGTGTGTTCATCACCCAGAGTCAGTTCTCCTTCCATCACCATATATTCGATCCCCCTAACCCTCATCTCCCACCCCCCACCCCCGGAGCAATTTCAAAGCAAGGTAATTTTCAAGAAGGCCAGAGATGGGGATTAACAGAGGAAGAGAAGGTCGTCCCACACAGGACTGGAATACAAAAGGGCACCTTTGTCCATATGAATTGCTGAACTTAAATATATGGGATAGTCAAAGCATAAATGACTGAAATCTGAATTCTGTTAAATAAATAGGTTATCTATATTTTGCCGTCTTGTATTATGAGTAAATTAGATATCCATATCTTTTATGTGTGGACAAAAATGATGAACTGAACAATTTCAAAGACAAAATTCAGTAACACTCTATTCAGGCAGATTAGTTCGAATCTGTTAACCTTACACTTGTACCTCTATTCACTCATTCATTGCACAAATTTAATGAACGCCTTATTTTGGGCTAGATGCCAAGATGAGAAAATAAAACTACCTGAGTTTGTAAGTTAGGAAAAAAAAGTATCCAAAAAAATAGCAATTTGCAGCTCCAACTATAACATAATGATATACAGCAATACTAAAAAACTCATTAAAAGTTAAATTAAATTTCCACTGTTTAAAAATCCTGGTACCTCTCTTCACTACTATAGCAAAATTGACATCCAGTATGCCCTAGTGTAAAGAGGCCACAGAAGAGAGTGCAATCAATTCAACCTGGGAGAAGCAGGTGGAACATCAAATGGCATCCAACTCAAAGATATCACGAGGGACTTTATCAAATAGTTTGCTGAAACTGCTATGAACTAATTCAGTAGATTAAGCATTTCTCCAATGTTCCAAACCTGGAATCATATTCAAACTCAGAACTGAAGTTATTTACCATGACTTGGTCTGTGGGATCCCATTTTGGATCTTATTGGTCAATTGTCTGTACCTCAGAGAAATGCATTAAAACTCCATAATCACCTTTAAATCTCTTCTAAAGTTAAACAGTCAACATAAATGGTTCTGATCATCTTCTCCTACAACACCAACATTGTAAAGGACCTCTAGGTGACACGTTTACTAGCTAATCTTACCTGAAGCGACTTTCCCGATCATGGGATACGTGGTAGGTGAAGTCACGTTTACATATTATCCCAGCCTTAGAATAGCTTCTCTCACTTCTTTTTCTCTACTTGTCTTTTAGTGGGAGCTTCATTAGTATCCAAGAGGAGGTCCAGAAGCCTCTCCAGCCATGGAGAGCTAGGTAGAGACTCCAAACGTCAGCTGTCGCCTGTCACAAAGCACAGCACTGCTGATTGTACTCGTCCCCATTAGTCTGTGAGGTTTGTGATTGTCTTGTAGAATCCAACATTTTTCTGATGCATTATTTACATATTATTGCCAGAATTTTGTAAGTTTCTTTTCCAAATTTTAATTTATAATATTTATTATTGCAAATTTTTTGTATCCACTAAGTGCAAAACTATGCATTAGGTATTAGGAGGACAGAGGTAGATAAGACGATGAACAAGAACTGGTCCCAGCCATGAAAGGAACGGATGGTCCAATGGGGAAGGTAGGCCTGCACGTGTATAACACAAGGAAGTGACTATTCCGGTTTCTTTTTTGATGGGCAAGCATTTTGCAAAGATTTGAACTATGTGTATGCAAGGCTAAAACAGCCATTTTAAAACAGATTTGAAAATGTCATTTCTCCGATGGGGAAGGAGATCATAAAATTGTTTTCCATCACTTCCCATATGACGAAAACAAATTTTTTTCATGTTTTAACTATGTTTGTGGTGAAACCTCACAGACCAAGAGATCTACAACTTCAGATGAATTCCTACATTTGCATTTAAGTCTGCAAAAGACTTCCCATTACTCAGCAGTTGAACCAATGTGTTGGTCACTTTTCTGAAATTAAAGAGAAAAATGATTTCTCTTGTTTTGATAGCATTCCTTTACTTTCTACTCATGACAGTCATTTCAGGAAGTTGACGTTTATTGTCAAAGGAACTATTTTATAAATAAAAAATATAAAACTAAGATGTTACGCTGTCTCCCTTTTTAAAAATAACTCATCAAAAGATAGGACCTGTTTCTTTTTCTTGTAAGAGAAACTTTAGTCTCTATTTTAGAATTGAAAAATATATCTTCTTCATGGAGGAGAATTAGTTCACATGACATAGTGGTTATTTAGCTACTTCAAAAACTAGAGTATAATTTGCTCTCTCTGTTTCTCTGTCTCTCTTCCCCCACTGGATTCAGAAAGTCTTATTTTGCAATGAGCATTACCTTACATCTTTCTTGCAAAGATATCCTTTTGGAGTGAAAATCAGGAAAAGCTTTATTTTATAGCCTTGGAAGTTTCATTTTTCTGGGGCAGACAGAGTAGTTTTAGGACTGAGAGCAACTGAAGGGGTTAATACTGGACTTGGCTGGGTGTCAGTGAAACTTTTTTTCTGGCTCTGCTCCGGGTTTCCCCTTGAAGGGATTTCCCTCCGCCTCTGCAGCAAGACCCTTTATAAAGAGCAGACTTTCTATTTCACTCCTCACTGAGCCTCACTGGCGTTAGGAACTAAAGACTCTTCCCAGGCACTTTCAAGTGGGAAAGAAAGAAGAGTTTTGGAACCGTTATTTTCTCATCACAGCAGCAACTTAAAATGCCTAGGAAGATGGTCGTGATCTTTGGAGCCTTGAATATACTTTGGATGGTGTTTGCAGCTTGTAAGTTCTTCTTGGTCTGTTCCAAATGCTTACATTCCATTTTAGCCCCAATTTTGGCGTCAGTCAATTTTGCTATAGTAGTGAAGAGAGGTACCAGGATTTTTAAACAGTGGAAATTTAATTTAATTTAACTTTTAATGAGTTTTTTAGTATTGCTGTATATCATTATGTTATAGTTGGAGCTGCAAATTGCTATTTTTTTGGATACTTTTTTTTCCAATGTCAAATGAATAATTGCATTCTATCTCTAATAAGGTCTATCTCTGTAGTTTCCTGTCCTTGAAAATGAGATCAAGCTTAGCAAATAATAAAACAAGTTTGATAAATGGGCCTCAAAGTCAGAAGTGAGAGTTCTCTAACTGTAGATAATTTCATTACCTTGTTTGGCAGTGACTCTAATACTTTTTGGCTGCCTTACAGTGGGTTCGAAGCCGTTTAGTAAAGAGATCAGCCAGATCATGTTTTGGACATTCAGCTAGAACAGAGAAGAGTAGAATATTAAATGAACCAGTGTAAGTTTGCTTTTCTCTTTTTGCCTTTACAGCTCAAGCTTTTAAAATTGAGGTCTCCCCTAAATCCAAAATTGTTGCTCAGATCGGTGCCTCCATTTCACTGACTTGCAGCACAACGGGCTGTGAGTCCCCATCTTTCTCCTGGAGAACCCAGATAGACAGTCCGCTGAATGGGAAGGTGAGAAATGAGGGCACCATGTCCACGCTGATCATGGATCCTGTTAGTTTCGGGAATGAGCACACTTACCTGTGCACAGCAACTTGCGGAGGTAACAAAACAGAAAAAACAATAAAGGTGCACATCTACTGTGAGTACTTTAAAGAATCTTTGATTTTTCTTTCATTTATTTTAAAATAAGTTTTTTTAATTGATATTTTTAAAGAAAAAATGTCTAGATTCTTGGCTAGAGTACGTACTGCACTAAGAAAGTTAGAGACAGCTGAGTCTAGCAATGGATCAGGAAGCCAAATGTTGGCTTTTATTTCCAATTCTGCACAGACATGATGACCATGGGTAAGACTCAACTGCTCTGGGCTTTGATTTTCTTAGCCATAAAATGAAGATCTCTATTTTATTTTATTTTTCAAAAAATTCTATTTGATTATGTCCTTACATGTTTACTTAGGCATGCATCTAAATTATTTATGAATTCTATCCTTCAGGGATTTTCCATTTATTTATTCTTATGCAATTTGGTGCTTAGACTCAATTTAAGCAGGAGATGTGAAATTTAGTAATTGGCTTCTGTATGAAAGTTTTCCACTTAAATATAAGAAAAATATCTCCATACATTTCACTCATTTGATTTTGGAATAAAGAGTTATTTTTTGTTCTTGTTTTTTGATATCATTAACCTTTAATGTTCAACTGCTCAACCTCAAGGGTATTTGTATAATGAATTCGATTTGCCTTGTGACTGTGAATGAATACCCCTAGTCTATCATTATACCAAAATACATCCCAATCTATTCTCAATCCCGCAAATAAAGTTAGCAAGAGGAGTAAAAGACTAACCTGAGATAAATCACTTGCCTTTGCTTACTGAGGACTGCTCTATAAAGAAAGAAAGAAAAAAAAAGGAAAGAAAGAGAGAGAGAGAGAGAGAAAGACCAAATAGCTGCAAAGCTTTACGATCATCTCATGAAGACCTCCTCTGAATATCTTATAATTACGTTGTTTCCCTTCTGCTATAGTGGAGCTCAACTTTGTCCGGTAACTCAAATTGATTCCGCAACAAACCCCATGTGTTCCTAATGTTTCCCAAGAAACTGTGCCTGGCTGGCTGCTTTCAATTATGCTGGTTGTACATGCACAGTGTATGTCTGTGCAGCCTCCTGAGCTCCTTGAAAGGCCCCCTTATGTAAATACAGGGGAAAGTAGCAAGTTCTTATGTTACCTGACAGCAAACTGTGTGGATTCCAGGCACATTTCTTACAGAATATGAGGGACAGAAATGATTGGTAGAAAAATTAAAAAGACTTTTTTTTTTTTCACATAACAAAACATTTCCAGTTCCTTTGCCTTCTCTCACAAGAACTAAATAGCTGAAGATTTTAAAAAGAGAAATGAAGACCCTCTGGCTTTAATTATCTTGCCTGAAGTTTTTCTTTACATATGTCTGTCTCTCATTATGTTTAACAGCCCTGTCTTCATTCTACATTTGATTGTAATATTCTTTAGAGTTGGGACATTTGTATTCTTCTTACTATACAGTCTTGAATCCAGTCTATGTGTCACTATCATGAAGGTTTGTAATGAAAAGGTAGCCCTTTTCACAAGGAGGTAATGGTGTATTGAAATAGTGTATTCCCATGGCATTGAAAGGCTCTACTGTAGTACTGGTTAGGCACTGAGTTAGGCATTTCAGGAGGCAACTCCGCCTTCCAGAATTTAAAGATTGCACAGGTGTGCATTTCTGGTGAATCAATTCCTGTCAGAGGAACCATTTTCAGAAACCAATTATTTAACATTGTTCTTTTCATTTCTTAGCATACCTTGCCCAGTAGCTATTCCTTACAACGATGTTTTGAGCCTCCACTTCCTTATCTGTAAAAGGGAAATATATCTGACTGAAATAAAAGAATGTGATATAACATAAATCTGCAGTAGAAATACAGAATAATAGAAATCCTGAATTTAACTCCCAGACTTACAATTTATTAGCTGTGTAACTTTGGGCAAGTGGTGGACACATATAGGTATTTAATGAGCTTCAGTTTTTCTCCCTTCTTTTACTCCAATAACATGCATCCCTTAGTACATGCAGGATCACAACTGAAGAACTCACTGAAAGGTGATTGATTCTGATTCATGTACCTACCCAAACCATAAAAGGCTATTTAAACAATGAATCAAGATTGCTTTAAGAAAAACATTAGATTTGATTTACGTTGTGTTAAAGCAGTGAGGGACCTTACACAACATGAGTGAAAAGCCCACTCATTGTTTGTTTGACCTTTGCAGCTTTTCCTAAGGACCCAGAGATTCATTTGAGTGGCCCTCTGGAGGTTGGAAAGCCAATCACAGTCAAGTGTTTGGTCCCTGATGTTTACCCATTTGACAGGCTGGAGATAGAGATGAAGAAGGGCAACCATCACTTGGAAACGAAGGAATTTGTGGAGCCTACGGAGACAAAGTCTCTGGAAACCAAGAGTTTGGAAGTAACCTTCACTCCTACCAATGAGGATACTGGAAAAGTGCTTGCATGCCAAGCTAAATTACATATTTATGAAAATGATGGTGAGCCCCCAGAAAAGGAGCCCCCGAAAAGGGAGACCACAAAAAAGCTGCAAGTCTACAGTAAGTGCTTGGGTGATGTGGTCTAGTCTTTAAAGGAATTTTGTTTTGTATGTATACAGCGATACACTTAACAGCTAAAGTTAAGAAGAAACTTGTTTTATTCCACTTTTATTCATTGAGAACATAATATTTGTCTGCAGCATAATTCAATGAAAAGAGCACTGGATTTGAGTTAAGAATGCTTGAGCTTAAGTTCTGACTCCATCACCATATAAATTTAGGTCACTTAATTTCTTTATTTCCCAGTCTATGAAAGGGAAATAATAATACTACCTGATTGCATAGTAGGAAATAGGCTCAAGTGATACAACTTTTAATTATGTTTGTAAACTTTTATAATATGCTTTGAAATATCAAGGTGTAGAGATTTTACAAATTGAGCACTTATTTTGTGTGTGTGCATGTGTTCACACATACACACGTGCATTGGGTGCGAGAGTGGAGATGAGATTTGATGACCTTCACACTCCCTGAGACTGCCAGGGGATGTGAGACAGTCTTATTGTGTAGGAGTGGATTCACTGTGCTCTGTTCTAGAATAAAATGCTGTGTTCGACTCTGAACACCACATTGAAAAGGAATATTGCCAACTACAGCATGTTTAGCTGAAAGAGAATGAGATGGAAAGAATTTTATCAATATTTTGAAAAGAATAGTCAAGAGAAGGGGTAGGTTTCCTAGAGAATACAAAGCTTGGAAAAGAGAGCTATAATTAAATATTTAGAAAAACAGTCATGTGGAAAGGGATTTAACTTATTCTGTAGCAGCAGAGTACTGAACTATGACCAATTTGTAAAAGTTACTGTGTTTCCCTGAAAATAAGACCTAGCTGGACAATCAGCTCTAATGCGTCTTTTGGAGCAAAAATTAATATACAACCCTGTCATATTTTACCATAAGACCAGGTCTTTAATATGATATGATATGATATGATATGATATGATATGATATGATATGCTATGCTATGCTATGATATGATATATAATATCAGGTCTTATATTAATTTTTTGCTCCAAAAGATGCGTTAGAGCTGATTGTCCAGCTAGGTCTTATTTTCTGGGAAACATGGTAGTTACCAAGAGGTAGATTTCAGCTCAGTCTGGGGAAAATGTTCCAATAATTAGAGCTGTCCAAAATCAAATGGACTGTTTTGTAAGGCAGTGTCACACCATAAGTGTCAAAGTCGACTTAAATGAATACTTGGCAAGGATACTGAGATGAGACTCCTGTCTTATCTGGAAAATTGAACCACATTAAGAGTCTTTCTTAATTTCTGAGTATCTATGGCCATCTGAAAACACCAATCATCAACAAAATAACTCAATTAAATTAGTCAGACACTGGATTGACTAATTTTTATGTCTCCGTGATTCTTTGTACTAATTTGACAGAGTAAGTTTGTCAAATTTGTGGAAGCACATAAATACAGTCTGAGAGAAACACATTATGATTATTGAATTAAGATGATGCTTAGCAATTACTAATATTGTGCCCTGCGTTTTCAGTCTCACCCAAGAACACAGTTATCTCTGTGAATCCCTCCACGAGGCTGCTAGAAAGTGGCTCCGTGACAATGACATGTACCAGTGAAGGTCTACCAGCTCCACAGATTTTCTGGAACAAGAAATTAGACAATGGGAGCCTACAACTCCTTTCAAAGAATGCAAATCTCACTTTGATTGCTATGAGGATGGAAGATTCTGGAATTTATGTTTGTGAAGCAGTTAACCTGGTTGGGAAAAATGGGAAAGAAGTGGAATTAATTGTTGAAGGTAAGTAGAATGTGAAAAGGAATGATAAAGATGGTGTCATTGGGATTTTAGCAATAGTGAAACAGCGTCAATGCCAAAATTTCTTAAGTTTTATTGATGACCCATCTGACTGTCATGTACTTCAGCACAATTATATATTCATCTTACTCATACTTTTAATATTTGAGTGTCTGCCACATAATAGGTGCTCAGTAAATATAGGATGAATAAACTGTAACCATGGGCAACACAAATTTTTAAAATATGGAAACAGGACATTTAAACTTGTATGGTTAAACAAATAAAATTCTAACTCAACTTCCGTAGATGAACTCTGTTGGATGTTGGATTAGCATTCTCAAGAGATCAGGAAAGATATTACACTACTAAAAGCATGTAAAGCTAATCATCCATCCTGGATAACTCCACCCCATGAAAAGCTGTATCCCATTTCAGAGAGAGGGAAATGAGTTAAGGGAAATGCATTCTTGTTTTGCATTTTGCATCACAGGATACTAAGATCCTTATGTACTGAAGAGAGAATTGCACTTTCAAAGGACCTTTCAGTTACCTAATAGTTATTCTGCAAAAGCCACAAATTCACTTCATAACATGCTCAGCCACTGTAAAAAAAAAAAAAAGGTGGGGGGAGTTCTGAGAATTGTTCACATGCAGGAAGTGGCTGTGTTTTTAAAGTTCCCTGTTCACACTAACGTATAAGGAATTCAGAAACTCTGAGAATTGTTCTGAATGATCTGTCTCTTTCAAAATCTAATAGCATATCGGTTTATTGCGGTAATTTGAGGAAAGCCTTCTTTGGAAGATACTACAATGTCACAATTGGATAAACCAAACTGAAAAAAATTGTTCTGGCTCAGATAAGAACCCTGCACAATGTGGTATATTTGGGTTATTCATATGTTGAGATTTCTTTCTTCCATCCCCAGCCTGCTATTTGCGAGGACGATTTTCATGATTTTCTGTGGAGTCTCATCTGTCACTTTCAGAGTTGCCCACCACTGCGGGTTTCTTCAGGGGAACAGAGAGTGGAGATTTGGGATTCCCTTTCTCCCTAGATGGCAGTCATCTCAAAGCAGCCTGTGTGCCCAGCAGGGATAATAGCACTGGCAGCCAAACAGCTTTCCTGCATGTTTGAGACTTAAGAGTTTGCCCTTCCATCTGCTGTCAGCCCTTGAATTAATTGTAAAGTATTTTTATATTTCATCAAACAAATTTTAGAGGTGGCTTATGTATCACTTTAATGCTTAGACTTTGACTTTGCTTTCAGTGTGATTGTGTGTGACTTTCAATGGTATAATTTTACATTGTTGGTGCAGAAGCTCTAGCACTGGTCCATTATGGGTATTGTACCTAATTAGAAGACATATTTTGGCTTTGTAGATTTTTTTGGTACCTCTCTTAGATTTTTTATCTCCACGTGAGGATGACTTGATTTAGTTGCTCAAACAACTGAAAAGCTGGGATCTTGAATCAAACCCACTTGGCTTCAAGTCTTCATTTTGCCACTTGTAATCTAGATAGTTATTTAGCATTTCTAAGCCTAAATTTCCTTAAGAAGGAGAAAGAAGAGGAAGAGAGGAATTAATAGTATCAGTTCATGAAGTTGGGGTGAGGATTAAATGTGATAATACAGAGGGTGCCAAAAAAATGTATACACATTTTAAGAAAAGAAAAAGCTGTAATAAAATTGTAATACTCAATATATACCGATATCAAAAGATGAATACAAGTCACATTTGACTTCTGCAATTACAAGAGGTGCTCAAAGTGGTTACCATCAGCATCTAGACACTTCCTATTATGGCAAACTACTGCTTGAGCAACGCTGACCAAAGTGTCCACTTGTATACATTTTTTGACACCCCCAGTATATGTAAAGTGGTTTCCACAATATTTGACACAGTGGAACCTCTTAAATTATTTGAGCTGTTGTCCACTATTACAGAGATTTGATAAACTATACTTGAGAAGAGACTGAATTATTGTTATAAAAGGATGCCACTGGGGCAGCCGGTTAGCTTAGTTGGCTAGAGCGCTGTGCTCTTAACAACAACGTTGCCGGTTCGATACCCACATGGGCCACTGTGAGCTGCGCCCTCCACAACTGGATTGAAACA
This sequence comes from Rhinolophus sinicus, assembly GCF_057876585.1. NCBI lineage: Eukaryota > Metazoa > Chordata > Mammalia > Chiroptera > Rhinolophidae > Rhinolophus > Rhinolophus sinicus. Next base: position 37,283,407 of record NC_142507.1, read on the forward strand.
ACTAATTGACTTGGAACTGATGGGTCCTGGAAAAACACACTTAAAATAAATAAGTTTAAATAACAAAAGAAAACGATGCCACCCTCTGTCTTGATACATTTTTATCAACATTCATTCTATTAAATGAACAAATCAACAGACTTCTTGAAAGATGTGGTCTCATTCCTGATGGTCCCCAGGTGGAAAGGAATAATTTTTTCTTGGCATAGATGTTAGCTTAAAGGAAATCAGGGGAAAAAAAAGAGACCCCCCCCCAAAAAAAAAAAAAAAAGACCATATTTTGGAATGGGTTGAAAGAAGAAAATAATCTTACCTTTGTTTTGTCTTTTTCTTTTTTCCCCCCAGAAAAACTGTTTACTGTTGAGATCTCCCCTGGACCCCAGATTGATGCTCAGATTGGTGACTCAGTTGTGTTGACATGTGGTGTCACTGGCTGTGAGTCTCCATCTTTCTCTTGGAGAACCCAGACAGACAGTACTCTGAATGGAAAGGTGAGGAGCAACGGGACCACATCCACACTGACCTTGAGCCCTGTGAGTTTTGAGAATGAACATTTGTACCTGTGCACCGTGACCTGTGGACATAAGAAAAAGGAAAAGGGAATTAAGGTGGACCTCTACTGTAAGTACTTTCAGAATTGTTCACTTTTCTTCAATTCCATTGGAAAAAACATAATACGAATCTGTGATATACGATGAGATCCCTGGGTTTAGAAAGGGAATTTAGCATTGTGAATGGTTTTCCTAAATCTCTGAACCAGAATTTTTAATGCAACTTACTTGGCCTACATCTTAAGTATACACTACTTATGGACACAGCATCCACTGTCCTTAGCTTGCGTCTTGTCAGTACTATCATGATGCACTTGAACACACTACATGCTCACTTTTCCTTCCCATCCCTGCTCTGTGTATATGGGGTGTTCAGAGGTGGCAGTGAGCAAGGAGAGGGGATCCATGTCCATTTGGATAACTGGGTGGGGATGACTGCTGATCAGCTATTTGAAATGGGGGTGTGCCCTAAGCCTACTGTTTTGAAGGCATACTTGGAAAGCTGATTGACAGGATGAGAAAAATGAGGCGACGGGGAGCAGGAGAAAGCCAAAAATGAAGATAGGGAGTTAGAGTGGTCTTAGGAGATGGTCAGTAGCAGCAGCTCAGGTGAAAGCAGAACCAGGAGATAGCACTAGATCTCAATATTGATTTAACTACATACGAGTATATACACTACACTTTTTCTTGCTATTCTTGTCACCTTAATAAGAATCCTTTACAACCTTAAATCCATGAATTTGACATTACTGGAGTTCCTCATTTTATAATGAATGAGGGACAAAATATGCAAAGTGACCACAGTTATTTCTTTGAGAGGGTTACTCTGCCTTGTCTTATTCAGCAGAATTCAAGAGAACACATTGTAGAGATTTTCTACCAGAAAACTTGTGTTACCCTTCAGGATTTGTTCGCAATGAGTTAGAATATACCTGTAAAGGAATCTGAATCTCTCAAAAGAAGGGTAAATTTTATCATGTTATCATATTACCCAGAGTCCAGGATCTGCTGATGTAGGCACATTTTCAACAGAAAAAGCAAACTAGCAGTGAAGTCTTACTGCAGTATAGAAATATTTCAGAATGTGTCTCTTTAACATTTTACTTAAGGAAAAAAGAATTAGCATTGCTCTTGCTCTTGATAACCATTTTATTCTCATTTTATTGATCTGTAGAAGATGTATTATAAATATTATTTAGAATCCAAATATCTTACAGGTTTTTCTTAACTACAAGTGATGTATGAAAAATGTTTAATTTAAAACTTTCCATCTAAACTTGGCCATTGGAAATTAAAATATCTAAATGGAGAAGTGTCCTGTGGGTCTTATTTGATACCGAGAGGATGCACAGCTCTGTGATACCAAGTGTGGGCTCTGAACTCAGAGAAATATGGGTTCTGATCTCAACTCAGTGATCTGATCTCAACTTATAGATACAATGCCTAATGAAAGTCTCTTAGCTTCTATAAGTTTTATAAATTTTCTTAGCTATAGAGCAAGTTCTCTAAGTTTTTCTTAGTTGTAAAATAAGTTAAATAATACCCATTTATCAGGCTGTTTTGAAGACTGAGATAATGAAATACAACATACTAATATATATGCAGTACATCATGGCAAATATTTAAAACATTTAAAATATATAGTTAGTAAATAAGATGGTGGAAGCTCATGTGTCCTTTGAAAAGATCAGTCCACAGCTGTCAGCATCATCACTAAGAAGAGAAAAATAAGTATATTTATTACTTATTATTTCATGTACTAAGTAATTTTGGTTTCCAGCATTATTTATATTTAATATCAAAAATATTATACTTTTTTCAATACATATTTATACTTAATGTCATTATTTCTATATTGGTGATCATCCTATCCCAGGTGAGTTAATACTGTCATTTTGAGACCTTTGCATTTAATAGAGATTACTTTTGTTTTTCTATTGAGAGTCACATATAAACATTATTTTTCTTTGATATTTGCAGCATTCTCTAGAGATCCAGAAATTGAGATGAGTAATCTACTAGTGGATGGAAACCTGGTCAATATAAGCTGCAAGGTTCCTAATGTGTATCCTTCAGATCAGCTGGAGATTGAATTACTTAAGGGGGAGAGTATTATGAAGAATAAAACCTTTTTGGTGGACGGGCATAAGAAATCCCTAGAGACCAAAAGTTTGGAAATGACCTTCATCCCCACCACTGAAGATACTGGAAAAGTTCTTGTTTGTCGAGCTAAGTTACATATTGATGAAAGGGAATTTGAGCACAAACAGAGGCAGAGTACACAGACACTTCATGTTAATGGTAAGTGTATGTGTGATGTATCCACATTTTAGTAAGGATTTCTTTATATTTGCCAGGAAATAATTAGCTTGAAGTTAATAGTTAAAACCTCTAAAAAACTGAGAAGAAATGTCAAAATAATGATTATTATAACAAACCACTCCAACCCTTAAAACAACCATTTATTAGCCTATAATTCTATGAGTTGGCAATTTTGGAAGGGGTCACATGGGCAGTTTGTCTGCTCATATGGTAGCATATGAACTTACTCATGCATTTTCAGTCAGTTGGCAGGTCAGCAGGGGATGCGGGTCCAAGATGGCCTCACTTACGTGTCAGAGACCCTTTCTGGGATGTCTGGGCCTCCCTTTCCCCATGTGCTGTCTTACCCTCAAGGAAGGTGGCCTAGGTTTAGTCACCAGAGAACAGTGTTTCAGGAGGGTGATAATGAAATCAGCCTTTTAAGGCTTAGGCTTAGAGTGTTACTTCTTCCATGTTATATTGATCAAAGTGAGTCACAAGGCCAGCCTAGATTCAAGGGGTGGAAAAATGGACCCCGCCTATTCACAAGCGATTCAAATAATGTGTGGTCATGTTTAATGTACCATAAATGTCAATGCACACTATCATTGATCACCCATTTTTTGGTAACAAGAGTTTCTATAGAACTTATTTCCATTAGAAAATACCCATTATGTGTCCATATTCTACTTTCTATCATTCTGTATCTGCTAAAGTAAATGGGGACAGAAACCTCCTTTGGTGGTTATCAAGGTTTATAAACTATTCTAATCCACAGAATCTATAGTCCAGTTTTGTGACATAATTAAAACTCTTTGGAATTCAAGGTATATGGGTTCAAGCTAGCAGTATCCCTGCACTTTTCAGTTGCCCCCAGGAATACAACAATTTTGGTCAGCCCTTCCTCCATCTTGGAGAAAGGTAGTTCTGTGAATATGACGTGCTCTAGCAATGGCCTCCCAGTTGTAAAAATTCTGTGGAGCAGGCAGATAAATAATGAGGATCTACAGCACTTTCTAAGAATACAATTCTTACCTTACTTTCTACAAAAATGGAAAATTCTGGTACTTACGTGTGTGAAAGGATTAACCATGCTGGAATAAGTAGAAAAGATGTTAAATTAATTATCCAAAGAGAGGAGAGTGTGATTAATGAGTTATTATTGCTGGTATTATTTTGGTTGTGTTACTGCTTTTGAACAATGTCCAATTTAAAAACAAAATTTTTGCTAAAACAAAAATATATTGAGGGTTTTGAAGAGCTCATGATGTTTCTTCTACACATGCAAAGTGCCTGGAATAATACTTTCTAATGAACCATTATTCCAAATCAACTATCCTAAAATTCTTTTAACCTCAAGTGGAATGCTAGCCCTAGGAACTGTGCCAGGAGTTCCAGTTATACTTACAAGGCAATGATTATTGTGTTGAAATAAGGATAGAAAGAGGGTTAAAACCACCATATCTGGCTGAATTGGACTCTCAGTGGTAATCTCACAAGGCGCCTGCTAGTATTTGCTTAGAAGCCTAAGAAGACACTTAAACCTTTTGTAAATTCTTAACAGAGTAGCAGCGACTGTGCCCTCTGATTCATCAGCATGATGGCCTAGAACCACTAAAGTGGATTAAGTTATCAGATCCAGACCCTCTCTCCAGGATGGAGAGCCAAACTGAGAATATAACAATTCCTAGTTGACAGGTGAAGCCATAGGGGGTTGTAGGCAAACCCATGAAGTGATCAATTTGGATTTTCTCCATACTTTCCCTTTTGGGGTTCAAGGCCCTTTTCTTCACTGGCTCTCTCATTTCCTCTCTTACTCCTTATATAATTTCCACTAAGGTATTAGTGATTTTCTTGTTACCTCATCTCAATGATAATTTGTATTTTATGGGAATAATCTTGGAAGAGCAATGAACAACCTTAAAAAAAAGCCATGAGAATGGATATCATGGTACTGTCGCTCTGCTTAAGCAAAGAATCTCAAATCAAGTCAGAAAAACAGATAAACTTAAGGGGAATCTCACTTATGAAATGGTGATAGGGTACCTCCTTCCATGGATTGTGGATTAATAGACATGTTGTATGTCAAGCACTTAGTCCAGTGCCTAGCATTTAGTTAATGGTAGTTGTGGTCGTTAAGGATTGTAAGAAAGCCACATTTGCACAGCTTAATTTCTTGATCTTGGTAGTTTATATTTCACTCAATCAGAGGTGCCTTTTAAATTCTCTTTACAGTTGCTCCAAAAGATATAAATCTTACAGCTTTTCCTTCTGAGACCGTTAAGGAAGGAGACACTGTCACTATCTTCTGTACATGTGGAAATGTTCCCCAAACTTGGATAATCCTGAAGAAAAAGGCAGAGGCAGGAGACACAGTGCTAAAGTCTACAAATGGTGCATACACCATCCACAAGGCCCAGTTAGAGGATGCGGGAGTGTACGAATGTGAATCTAAAAATGAGATTGGCTTCCAATTAACAAGTATAACACTTGATGTTAAAGGTTAGTTTTTTGTTTTTGTATTTCATTATTTTTAATAATAGGTCAGAAGTTTGGTGGACTGTAAAGAATTTCTAGGATTAGATGAATGATCTGGCAAAATAGAGCTGAGTGCCATGTTGATTGTGATTATTTCTTAATGTTTCCTAAAATAATAATGCACAGCTGCTTTACCCTATGGAGTTTAGCCAGGAAGTTGACATTAATCATTGGTGAGTGCAGAGTTCCTATTTACTTTTTTCAAAATTGACAATTCATCATTGGCCTCTGAAGTCTTGTGTATCCTAAGTGTTTAAATATATTCTCAAAATCTTTCTCTGGGGGGTTACAAGGAAACAAAAGAAATAGGATTGGCACATGGAAAAAGAAGGGTTCTATCCAGACCCTTTTCTTTCCTAAGGGAAGACAATGCTATTCTCTGAACACGGAATAACTGCATGTTTTCTGGATTGACGATTTTCAGGATAATAATCAGGAGTGGCCATCTCGATGCAAAATAACATAAAGAATCTCTAGACTGCAGAATTGCCTCCTTAAAAATCCAAGCCCCTTGCCCATTCTACCCTATTCTGATGGAGAGAGAGGGAGAGAGACAATGGTATCACGAGCGGAATTTCAGGGGCCCCCTAAGCCCTCTTGTGAATGCACAGCAAGACCTGTTGGTCTTACTGGTGTAAGCAGAATATCTCATCCTTTTCTAATCAGTCTCCCACTCCTTGTGTGCTAATGAGCTTCCACTTGGATTGGAAGCTATAGTTAGAGTGAAGCTACTGAAAATAAATGCAACCCTCTTTACAGCCTCTGGCACTTGGCATCAGAGTTAGCAACCATTGTCAACGTAAAGATAATTTGAAGCTAGGTCAGAAAACGGGTAAAATTTTACTCGTCTGCCCCAAATTTTCAAGATTGCAAGACTTACCCTATGCTTTCTGTCTTCACAGTACCTCCTCGAAACATGACAATATCAATACATCCTTCTAGAAATGTTAAAGAAGGGGAAAATATCATAATTACATGTAACACTTTTAGTCATCCGCCTGCAGTAATTACCCTGAAAAGAGTTGGTGTGGCCAATGATGTTACTATGTGTTCAAAGAATGGGACATTTACCTTGTATCATGTCACTCAAAATGATACAGGGGTGTATGTAATCAGTGCTTCCAATGAGGCTGGGGATGATTCTGGACGGATTGAGATCTCAGTTATCAGTACGTTGAAATTCATTCATTCACTCATTCATTCATTCCTGTTTCCTTTCATCCTTGATGTCTCCAGGCCATCTTTAGTTAAGCTTAGCCCCAGGAAATCAGACTCCTAACATTTTTGTAATTTTGTTTGTAGTTACTGATTCTCTTTAAAGACATATAAAAGTTCCTCCACTTTTTAATTCTTTTTTTTTTGTCACACATTGTCTTTTCTAATTTCTTTATTAAATTAGTAACATATATTTGCCACTTTTCACTTATTACTTATATGTGCATGTTAGGCACTCAGCTAGAAATTCAGGCCTCCAAATTAAATATGGTTTAAAATAACTAGAAATAAATGGAGACAAGAAACTGATACTGTTCCTGGGTATTTTGAACTACTTTTCCTTTGTATTTAGCTGAGTTTTAAAATTATTTTCATTTTGTTTTCTGTTGGCTTAAATGAATGCCAATGGTAGAACTAGTTGGGAGTCTTGTGGATTTTCAGTGTTTATACAGCTAATAGAAAATTGTATTTGAAGGTAGCTCTGTAACCGACTCAGCAGCAAATTTGTGTTTTGTTGGAAATGCTTGAGGGAAAAACTGAAAGCAAAAGATAATATTTATTAAATTGAAAATACCCAATTGACAACTAAATGACAAAATGATAGGATGTAGAAAGAAAAAAATGTATCACTATTCAAAAAATCTGTATTGGGTACCAACTGCTCCAAGCAGAGAGCTAGGTACTTGTTATTCAGCGGTGGACCAAAAAGAAAATAGGTACAAGTCCTTATGTAACTTATAGTCTGTAGGAGGAAATCAAAATTAATAGATCATTATACAAACAAATGTTTAATCATAAACTGTGGTAGAGCTATGCGGGTCAGAGAATGCCTCTTTGAGTAAGTAACATTTATGCTAAAATATGATACTCTCCAAAGAACTTCAGTTTATTAAGAGATGATACTTTAGAGATACAAAATATAGTTTTCTATATATCTCTGAAAAAGCCATTGGTAAGAATTCTTTCTCTTACTATCTTATATATAGTGTTTGACTATATGGCTATACTCCAGAAGTTACAGGATTTTCTTAGATAACTGATGAGTCATTTCAATTCGTGGTGATCAGAGTCCTAGTTCTTTAGTCGGTATTTGTATTTCTCAAAGCAAACACTGCTCTCCAATGTTTGCTCTTATAAATGAGCCCTAAAACATTGCACCCTTCCTTTCATTCTACAATTGAACCTGAATGCATTTGAATCCAAGTTTGTGGAAGTCAACAACTGTCGTCATGACCCACCATGACCATAGCAACTATGCAGTAATTATTTGGATAATTCAGAGGAATGTGCGTGTTGGGTCCTATGGGCCCTTATCACTGCTTTGCTTCATGTCTCTTTAGAGAATGCGTTGTACTACTAAAATAAAACATGTAAATATTATTATTACACAGTTTCTTTTTGTACTAGACATTAATTGCATCCATTTTGTTATTTTCCAGGAAGAGAAAATAACAAGGACTATTTTTCTCCAGAACTTCTTGTGCTCTATTGTGCATCCTCCTTAATAATACCTGCCATTGGAATGATCATTTACTTTGCTAGAAAAGCCAACATGAAGGGGTCATACAGTCTTGTAGAAGCACAGAAATCAAAGGTGTAGCTAATGTTTGAAATGTTTGACCAGAGACACTATTTATCAGTCCCAATCCTAAATACTGCTTATCATTTCACGAAGAAAACAACAAACTGAGAATCCAGACTTTCCTGAATATAGTGAACTCCTGGAAAGAAATGCCTGCCTACAACACTTCTTGCTGTGAGCAAGAAGCCAAATGAAAACTTTCTGCCTAAAAAATAGGCACAACAATGGAGATATGATGATTGGAGTAGTTCCTTGATGTGTATATGCAATAACATGATCTGTATATATGTAAAATGAAGTTTGCCATAGCAAGATTGCTTGGAATAGCAACACTCTATAGTCAGATCTCTAAAATAACTAAACAGTATTGCCTGGACTGATTGTTATAACTTAATGCATCTTAAAAAATATTTAACATTAATATCAACTGGCAGCTGACCTATGTCATCTTTTTATATTTAATTTCCTTTAACAAAATTTTATCCCTATAAAGTTCACTGACAACAACTTCATGTTTGTAAAGATGCCAGAGTGTTATATTTTTATAGGCAAATGATAAACCAAGAGACCACTGGGTTGACTTTCAGGTACTAAATACTTCAATCTGTGGTATAACGGTTGACTGGAATTTTCTGGATGGTACTGACATGGTACGGAGAAGTTTTATGATGTTGTTTGACTCTTGTGTAACTTTCCTAGTGTGATCTAAAAATGCTACTTCTTTTGATCTTTTGTAAATATTTAGTCTTTTTGTATAGTAAAGTGACAATTTCTGAAATTGTAAGAGTTGCGTGTTTATTTATTATAAACTTCCTCCTTTAATCACATAGCTCTTTTTGAAATCCCAAGTTCCAAAGATGAAGAGTTTAACGCCATAGAAATAATAAGTAGCCCTTAAAGTGTGGGCTTCAGGTGACTACTTTTATCAGAATCACCATGGGAACTGGATAAAAACCCAGATTTCTTGGTGCCATCTTAACCTAATTAATTGAAATGTCTGCTTTTGTGTCCTTGGAATCTGCAATTTCAACAATGAAAAATATAGTATACACAAAGGGGTGAATACAGATAAACATTCACATGTTCAAGGGCAACATGTACATACCACTAAGACCAAGAGCTAATGCCTCTCACTGAGCAGTAACCAATATCTTGAATTATATATTAATGATTCCTTTGGTTTCTTGGGAGATTTTATACCTAATAGGTAGCCCTAAGTAGAACATTATTTAGTTTTGCCATGTGTTGAGTTTTATATAGACATAATCAAATGATATATTTGCCTGTGCTTTCATTCTTTTACTCAAAATTATGGTTTTGCATAATTCATCCATGTTGTTGTGTATCACTATAGGTCATTCATTTTTATTTCTCTATAGTATTTATCACTTTATATTATACTCATAGTATAGTATTATCAGATTTTGCCACAATTTATTTATCCATTCTACTGTTGATGGATGATTGGGCTTTTTCAGTTTTCTTCTGTTATGAACAAAGCTTTTATAAACACTATTTTATATGGTCCTGACTAACACTGAGTGAAAGAAACCATCACAAAAAAGTACACACTACATGATTTCATTTATATGAACATTTAGTTCATTTCATTTTTGAACATTTAGTTCAAAAGCATGCAAGACTAATGCATGGTGTTAAAGTCAGGATATTAGTTACTCCTTGGGTATCTGGAAAGAAGCACAATAGGACTTAAGGGGTTCTGTTTTTCTTCTATTCCTTGATGGGGTGGTGATAATTTTAATAAAATTTACATTAAAAAAGCAAAGATTTTTGAAAATCAAAGGCCTGACGTTAAGAAAGGAATAGGGTTTCTGCATTGGGAAGAGAACAAGAAAGAAACAGATAATCTTGCCTATCCCACTCCCCACATTTCATCTGTCCTGGGGTAATAGGAAGAAGAGTGACGTGATAAAACCTTATAGGAAGCATTGTGTAACCTGTGCTTGAGGAGGCCTGTTGTGAAAGACAGAATTCAGCATGGAGAGACTGGTAAAGACTGGGAAGCCCATGGAAGCTGAGCCAAGGTCTACAGAGAGACCACTGTTGCTATTCACTAGCGCCCATCACATCACCTTTGCAGAAAAGTCAAGTCAGCTGTTCTCATCACTGCCTCGAGAAGGCCTTCTAATAAGCAGCTGCCTATAAACCTTGTTCATTTTCCAGAAAAATGCCTGTTCATGACCTGAGACTTTGTTGAGTCCCAGACCTTGTCAATAGCCCAGGGCACTTACAAAGTCCTTTTAGAAACAAGAATTGGATACTGTACCTCTAGGAACTCAGAGGTGGTGTGGGAGAAAAAAACAGTGGTTCATTCTCTCCTAGAGACCAGAGAGGTCCCGACCTCCTCTTCCTGATCTTGGTTACAAGAACCTTTAAAGGGAAATAACGGAAATGGGATTGAACATGGGTAAAGGAAGACATGCAAGTCTTATACTTCCACAGAGGCTGCCAGATTTTTGGGAAAAAGGGAATTTTATCTGACTCCTGGTCTCTGAAGTGGGTGTGATTTGTATTGGACAATACTGTCAGCTTTTTCTGGCTGGCTCATGTTACAGTGAAGAAACCTAACAGGGCTTTCCCTCTCAAGTCTATAAAACTAAACATGAAACTAACTCATTCATTTGCATAATATTCTAGTGAGAAGGAAAGTGGTTGATTAGGGGAGGTATATAAGAAGCACTTTTAGGATATTAGTGAACTTTCATTTTCTTATAATATGTTTCCTCGTCTGATTTTCTTAGAAATGGTTTCCAATCTTGCTCTAGACTTTTGGTAGTACTGGTTCTCAGCTGCTAGGACATTTTTTGAATTTATGAGAGTGACAAGTTTGCCATCTACTACTCTGATACTGTGATAGTCGAACCAAGACTAATAAACAGGTTGAAAAAAATTTATGACAGTCCACTTCTTATAACTATTACCATCATTGCTCCTGCTCCGGGTAAGTGGTATTAGGAAAAGCATCAAATGGAATTAAAGATTGTTCAGGAAAGCTGTACAGGCCCACAAAAACTTCTTGATGAACACAGATTCAAATAATGGTCTAACACAGAAAACTATTTTTCTTATCTTCTTTCTAAATAAAATCCCCAGAAATTCTTCTTTTGCTCTGCTAATTGAAGATTTTGGGGGAAATGTTAGTGCAGTTAAAGTGCATTAAAATTACTGGTGAAGTTTGTAGTTGAGGTCAATCACGTTGTGCTTCAGTTTTCTTCTGCCTAAAATGAAGACTTTCTACCAGTAAACTTTAAGGTCCTTTTCAACTCTTAAGCATAGTGGCTCTTCGAAAATCTACACATGCCTTAGGTAATTTCTTTTCAATTATTTTAGAGAATCTCTTTTTGTATTTAGCCAAACAAAGGCCTAGGGATCTTGTTTTTGTCCCTTGCTTAATCAACTTTAACAGAATTTGAGGGGAAAAAATTAAATGTTTAAATTAATCCCAAGATCCCATGCAGGATTCAAACCAGCAACCTTGTTGTTAAGAGTACACGTTCTAACCAACTGAGCCATCCGGCCGCCCCCTGTAATGTCTTTTGAAATGTATTTTATTTTAGCCATGATAGTGAAAATTTCACTTCTGAAAAAAAAGTGTGCAGCGGCTTTTCAGATTTTGTTGCTACTGAACATGGTTTCTCTCAAAAGAAACTAATCTGTAAGGTTTGCTTGAGAAGTCTACAACAAACTGAATGAAATCAAATGTCTGGCTTTTTAAATTTGTTTTGTTTTTTAGTGAATTACAATGCTATTTGGAGATAGTATTTCATTGTTTTTAGTTCTTTCTTCATTGGCAGGGACTCTTGGGGCCATGGTGAAGAAAAAAAATAAAGAGCTGATTCAGTGATTGAAAAAAACAATGTTTCAGTCTTGAAAAGAAAAATAATAAGGGGATGATACTGGCTTTATGGGGCAAAAGCAGTATGGTGAATCACTCCTAATTAAATTGTATTGTGAAGAACTTCAACTAACTTTCTCAAATGAAAGTTTGTGTGAAAAGATGTTTAAAATCACAATTTGTAATTAAGGATGTTATTACTATCTTTCTTTAATCCAACTTGCACGCAATTAAAATTCATTCAATTACCAGGACATTGAATGCTATCATGCTGAAAACCCAACAAGCAGTATTAAACATAGAACGTTGAATGTGCGATGAAAATGAACATTATTACTTTGGCTTGAGGTCATCTTCGGTATTTAGAAATTTAGGAATATTCACATGAAGCTCAATAAAAAGCAGCAGACTCAAGGAGTTACTTTTTATTGGAGTTTCTGTCATTGCCTTGCCAAGGTTTGTGGACATTTTTTACATTACCATGAAAATCCCTTTATGCTCTCAGGCAGAAAACTAAACAAACAAGTTCATTTTCCCTTGTGACAGTCTCATAAGGTTTTGCTTCTCCTTATTTGTTTGAGTTCCTCTTACTTAAGTGGTCTCATCATTTTAGAGTTAACCCTTAATATTACACATGTGTATATCTTATTGCCATTTAGCAGTGTCCTGACAGTATTTCCCAAACTCTGTTCATCATGAGAATTTTATGAGGTATTCATTAAAAATGCAGAGTCCTAAGCCCTGTTCCAAACCACCTGGCTTACAATATTTATGTAAGGCCTGGAAACCCAAATTTTTAATAACTATCCCTGCTGATTCTGATGTCTGTATTTGGAAAACACTGTTCTAATAAAACTAAGTATTTAATCAATGGGCTTTCATGCCCAAAAAGCATTGACTGAGCCTTGAGTTTTAAAAAAATTTCTCTGGTCTGCAACCACCTCTTCTTGCCTTTTCTGGAACCTCAGTCTATCATTCAAACACTTTTTCCTGTCTTCAACTCCTACCTCTACTAGCTCTTATAAGAGTCTAATCTCTTCCATCTTAAAAAGAAAACAACCTAACACTGATTTTTCTCAATCCTGCACTCCCTACTAGTTACAGTCCTATTTTTACCTTTCTTTTCACGGCAAGATTCTAGATTCTAGAAGGGGTAGCCATATAGTTCACTACTTCCCAACCACTGTGCAATAAACTCTTATCTAGCTTCTGAATCTGCTCCTATCAAAGTCAGTAATAATCTCTTAATGATATAATAGGAATCATTTTGAGATATGAATGCACCATATTTTCATTTCTCATAATCTCTCATTCCTACCTGTCCCAAGAAAGACTTCTCCACTCACCCGTTCATTGTTTTGTGGAGGCACAGAAAACCAAGAGAGAACGAATCACTGCTCTAAAAGTGAAAAACATCACTGTTCTGTTTTCATTTTTAAGCCACATTTATTTTAAGACCACGGCTTTAGAAGGCAGACCATATGGAGAAAGGAAAGCACTTTTTTACATTCCAATATAGCGAGAGCTTAGAGATCAATATAATAAGCTATTGTATGGAGAAGACAGAGGATGTGACGCACAGATGGGGAGAAAACTGTCCTAGGGCTGAGAAGAGGAGCCAAGAAAGATAAAGAAATGGCAAGATATCAGACACAAATGTGCTTGCCATTGTCTACTTTGGGGTCAAATATTATGGGAGGAGCACTGTGGCTGAATCATTAAAATAAATTTAGGGGAACTAGCGAAACTCCATGAAGGAGGTACTATTACAGCTGTGTGATGAATCAGTGGGTCAGATGTAGACAAGTTGCTATGAGGTAGGGCAGGGACATTTAAAGTGAAGGGGAAAAGTGAGTGCAGCTATGAAGGGAACAAAAGCTTTAAGCTTCTATGTAGAGTAAACTGCTTCACTTGGCAGAAACATGGGGGAGTGTGATTTCACTGATATGTGGTATATAAACCAAAAACAACAAAAGAACAAGACAAACAAATGAGAAACAGAAACTTATGGACACAGACAATAGTTTGGTGGTTGCCAGAGGGTAAGGGGGGCGGGGGGTGGGAGATGAAGGTAAGGGGGATTGAATATATGGTGATGGAAGGAGAACTGACTCTGGGTGGTGAACACACAATGGGATTTATAGATGATGTAATACAGAATTGTACACCTGAAATCTATGTAATTTTACTAACAATTGTCACCCCAATAAATTTAATTAAAAAAAAAAAAAAAAAAGAGAACAGTAAGAACTAAGGTTGGAAAAGTAAGTTGTAACCAAGTGTGGAGGCCTGGAATGCTAGTTGGCAGTTTGGGCTTTATTCAGGAGTAAGAGTCACTGAAAGGCACTAACAGGGTCAGGGCAGTGCTTCAGGGCGCTGATATTTTATGTTCGCCTGATATTTTCTATCTATGCCTTTATCCTCTGAATAGTCCAAGAGATTCTCGTCCCCAGTTCCTGTCTTGACTGGTAATTACCTTTTTGTTATTTAGTTCCAGGGCTGCCACATTAGTGAGAAAAAGGAGAACCACTTTTCTTATGCTATGCATGGATAAAACAAAACAGTATTTAGCTATTAAAACAACATTTTAAAAAATATTATTTAACTAGTAAAATGGCATTTTCAAAAAATATTTATTGGCATGAGAAAGCGCTTACGTTCCAATGATGAAATAATAAAGTACTATATTAATAAAAGCAGAATAAAAATTATACATAAAATTCGAAAGCATCGTACAAATCTGAATATTATGTGTTTATATGCATGTACATATATGGAAAGGAAAAGAAATCAAAGTGTCAACATTCATAGTGGTATCATTGGTATTCTTATTTTCTTATTTGTACCATTCTCCATTTTCCAAATTTGAATATAATACAATTATAGTCAGAAAAGTTATTTTTCTAGTGTGTTAACCATAGCAAGTAAGTCGTCAAATAAGCAACCAATTAAAAATAGCATCCCACCTGAACTTGATACTTGGAATTCGCTAAGACCTATAAATATTCAGGGCTTTGAGGTCCAGACATAGAAAGCAGCTTTGGCTTTCTGAGTATTTGAATGCTTTCTCTGAAGGGAATAAAAAGGAAAGGAAAGTACTTGAACAATCTTTCACCACTAAGCCACTTCTGGAATTTCCAAATAAGGCCTTGAAGGGAAAGAAGACATGAAGGACCTGCACACCATCACTCCACACTCGCATGGATCTTGGAGTCGGGAAGGGCCTGGCCGTCACTGCTTGGTAAAAATGCCACATCGAAGTGAAATACTGAGGTTTAAACCTCCAGGTGCAGTCTGATTTCACCAGCTGTCTAGCCTAGCACTGGTGCTTCATGCAAATTTTGACTTTATGCCTCAAGAATCATTTGTTCACTCTTTTCCAATTTTGCATAGTTTACTGTCGGAATCTGATAATACTTAAGCAGGTTAAGCAGACTTTAAGGAAATCCTGAGAAAGGAGACAAACTGCCATATCACTCTTTTAAGTTACTATATTTGAACAACTAGATTTACTCATTTGATTTGCTCAGAAACTTTCAGCCAAGTAGCTGTGGAATTTTGTCTATGTCTCTGACATGATTAAATTATTCTACTACATGTCTCTTCCAGTTTCACCCTTGCTAACCAAAGTCAGGTTTCTGGCCCTTTATTCTGCCATGCAAAGGGAACATGGGCTCCTCCAGGATTTGTCTGAATAACTGGAATCCCACTTTATCAAATTCTCCAAAAAAACTAAAGAGACTTTCGGAGTCTTTACAAGTAGGTTTATAGCTTTACCAGGAAGAGAAAGTAGAAATGTGACTAACAGTAACAGAAATTTTAGAGAACTAGACCTTTCTTTTGCCTGTATCCTTTGGAGGAAACATATCCTTAGGATCTTGGAATACTGACAGCACAAATCAGTGTGTTTCTTTCTAATCAATAAAAGAGGTTGAGGCCGACATTAATGAAAAGCATAGGGAGAATAAAGCCTTCAAAGTTTTCTTTCCGTAGTGGTCCTATTGCTTCAGGGTGTCTGTTTTTCAGGCTGACCAAAGCGGGGGAGCAAATCTGCTTGATGTGTCTGGCACGTGTTTCATGGGGCCTGATAAATAGATATTTATTGAGAATTTACTGCATGTCTGTCCTGGATTAAGTGCTTTGTACAAATTATTTTAATTTAATCCTGCGAAGTACTGGTATCTAACCGATAGGAAAACTAAACTTGAACACTCAAGTAATAACTGGAGTCCTATTTTATCAAACTCTCCAAAAACAGTAAAGAGTGTTTAGGAGTCTTTCCCAAGGTCAGTAATAGATAGACCTATGGTTGACCATGGTTTGTCTTTTCTAGAATCTGCGCTGTTATTCTCTGTGCTACACTATCTTTATGCACGTGAAATAAACTTCCACAGGCGCAGACCTCTCCGAAGGACAGATGGCAAGTAATCTTAAAAAAGAAATTTATCTTCAGTCCTCAGTTTGTTATGGGAAGGAAGAAGGGCTGATAATATTGTCCAGATAAATTTTTTTTATGTGTTTGTCTGAAGAACATAAGAATCCCAGATTACTTATGCTAAATATCCAGGATTATTCACTGGGCACTTATCTGCTTTTGGTTGAATTTAAAAGAAACATATGGGTTACTATGTTTAAATAGCCATCTGCCATCATGAGCAAATTCTTGAGGAAATTGCTTTGGAACTAAAGTACAGCACATGTTTGATATTTATGTATATTTGTACTTTTTAAATTTGGAAACTGAAATAAAGAGGTAAAAATGCAACAAGAAGGAAGATGGAAAACAAAAAAAAATTTTTTTTAAAGCAAAATAAGTGATTCATGGTATTCTGTACTAGTGAGAGTAAGAAAGAAAGAATTAAAGCTGTCCAAATAGACCCAGCCTAACATGAAATGGGTGGCATGGTACCAAGCAAACAGAAATGGCAACACAACATACATAGTAAAGAAAATCCAGTGAATGTATGTTTAGCTGAAACTGATCATTTTGGAAAAGAGACGCTTAGGACACATTTTTGTGTAGTAGGCTGAACCTGTCCCCTGCACCGGCACACCCCCACCCCATTATCATGTCTTAAGTCCTAGAATCTGTGAATGTTATTTCACGTGGTAAAAGGCATTTTGAAAACTTGATTAAGGATCTTGAGATGGGGAGATTATACTGGATTACTGAAGTGAGTCCAATGTAATCACAAGAGTTCTTATAAGAGGGAGATAGGAGGGACAGAGTCAGAAAAGGAGATGTGACAGCAGAAACAGAGGTTGGAGTGAAGCACTTTGAAGATGGAGGAAGGGGCCACAAGTCAAGAAATGCAGATGGCCTCTAGACGCTGGAAAAGACCAGGAAATGGATTGTCCCCTGGACCCCCGGAAGCAAAGCAGCCTTGCAGACACCTTGGTTTTAGCCCTGCAAGACTCATTTGCATTTCTTAGCTCCGGACCTGTAAGATAATAAATTTCTGCTGTTTTAACCCACATAGTTTGTAATAATTTACTATAGTAACAATATAAAACTAAAATATATGACTCAAAGAATTCTAAGGATTCAGTAATTCTAAGGAAAAAAATCGTGAACTGCTTTAGTCATTCTATCTCTCACCCCTAATACCTAGTCCACCACCAAAACCCACCTACTCTTCCTCACTTACTGAGCATCTCTCCTTCCCCTTCTGTACCCACTGGCCCTTGTCCCTTACACTCAAATGACTGACTGCAAATAGTGGTCTCCTGATTCCTGTCCCCACTCCCTCCAGGGTAACTGCAGTGTGCCCCTACACCTACCACCAGTCTAACACTTATAAATGTCTGTGCCCCAAACTTTGCTGGACTCATGTTACCTATAGATAAAAAAAGCCCCAGCTCATCACAATGGCATCCCTCTCCCCTGTCCCTCCATTATTTTTTTAATTTTATTTGTGCATCCTCTCCCGCTATGACACAACACTAATTCTTCAGTCCTGTCTCCATGCCTATACCCATATTGGGGTCTCTGCCTGGAATGTTTTTCTCCCTCTTAGTCATCGCAACATCCAGTTGGTGTCAGAGGAAGTGTGGAACATGGAGAATAGAGTATCTTGGTGGAGTGATCCTTGTTTGGGGAAAAAGTTGAAATCTTTTCTTCATATAAATAGTAAGCTAACATATGCCTGCTAATGGGTATAGGGGAAAGAAATGTAATCATTAATGAAAGAGTAAAATGAACTAGAATACCTAATTAAAAGGGGATAAAATAAGGAAAAGGAAACAGAAATATCTCTGTAAAATAAATAAAATACTAGAACATTTTTAATTAAAATTATGAACTACAAAGGCAAATACACTGCCATCATTATTAGCTAACATTGTTTTAGAAATTCCAGTTAATGCAAAAAAGCAAGAACTGGAAATAACTGGTTTGAATAAGATGAAATAAAGTTATCTGCTTTTGCTGATGGTATAATTGAAATCTATAACACTCAACAAATTTGAGTAACAACCAGGTGGTGGAAACACGGCCCGCACCTGTGGCTGTGGGGACGCAGCCCGTAACATCGGCTGTGCAGACGTGCCCCACATCTGCAGCTGTGGAAACGCGGCCGGCATCCGCAGCTGCAGAGATGCACGGGATCCCAGGATGGAACAGAGAACACAAAAGCCAGGCGGTGGGCTCTTGCCCTACGTCCCACAGCTGATCTCTCCCGCCGAGAGAGCAGCATATCCAGCATTTGAGGCAATAACCTCAGCTGATACCTCCAGTTGGGCCGTAGGCTGGACAAAGGACACGAACTTCATACCTGGGCCCCTGCCCCCCACTCTTCCAATCCTACCCCTGCCCTTCCAGAGACCTAAACTGGCCCCTGAACTGAGGCGTAGTGTCAGATTACAGAGGAGCCTTAGTGCTCAGGCTCTGGGAAGACTGGCGGGCAGCTCTAACCCAGGGAAGAGGCTGGGAAGTGTGTGATTATTGCTGGGCTGGCAGAGAAGAGACTCCTCCACCCCCAGCCACCACCTTTTGTGGCCTGTGGGAAGAGTGTGAAATGGCTGGGCTGGGAGAGAGAAGACCCCTCCATCCCCAGCGCCCATCCTTTCTGGCCTGCCTAGGGCAGGGCAATTACAACTGCAGAGACACTCGCAGGGATCAGCAGTAAGCGGCAGACGCAGCTCTGGCCTTTCAGCAGCTCAGAAATCTCCCGCCTGCCACACACACACACACACACACACACACACACACACACACACGGAAGAAGTGCCCTAAGACTCAGGAGAACTGGACACAGGGCTGGTGGTGCTACTCTCAGTGCGCATATGTGCAGGCAAGGGCAGAAACCGCACTGACTTTGTAAAAACTACCATTCAGACCCCATAGCCTGACTCATCTAAAACTGCAGTTCCAAGGTCACGCTGGGCACCAGGTGATTGGCTCTGCCTGCACAATACTCAGAGGACTCCTTGGTACAGCAGAGGACAACCTGGAGATTACTTGGTGGGCTTAAGCAAGGACTGGCGCTGCTGTTTTTGTTTTGTTTTGTTATTGTATCTTTGATATTTTTCCTGTGTTGAGTGTGGGTTGTCGGTTGTTTTTACATGTGAATGTACTCAGTTTTTTCTTTGTTGTTGTTGTGCTTGGTGATTTGCTTTGTTCTGAAATTGCCCTACCAGGGCCCAGCTTAAGAGGCACAAGATTCAACATATCCAGAGGCCAACTCCAGACCAAACCAGAGTACTACTGGGTTTGACCTACAAGTGACACACCCAGAGGGAATTCTCTACAGGCACAAGAGCTCATAGAGGCCAGACCACATTTAAGCAGTCAACCCTCATGCAGCAGAACACCCTCCAGTGGGCAGAGCCAAGTCTCACAACTAGCCAGCCTAGGAGTTAACCCCAGCTACTCACAAGTGAAAAGCAATTAAAGATCTTCTTTAACAGGACAATATACACAACACAAGAGTCACCTTTGGAGCACAAGCAGAGGAGAAGAACGAAGTAGTGCAAGTCAAATATAAAGGACACATACTACATAAGATAACCCAGCAAGAACTAAGAACTCTAGGGGATCTACCTAATACATCAAAGCAAACACAGAGAGTCAGCCAGAATGGGGAAACAAGGAAACATGTCTCAAATAAAAGAACAAAAGAAACCTCCAGAAGTGGAACCAAATGAAACAGAGGTAATCAACCTATCAGAGACAGAGTTCAGAACACTGATGATAAGAATGTTTAAGGAGTTGAGAGGCGACATAAAGAAGGATGTAGAAATCATAACGAGCAACCAGTTAGAACTAAAGAACCCAATTACTGAAATAAAGAACTCACTTGAAGGAATTAACAGCAGGTTAGATGAAGCAGAGGACTGAATCAGCGACTTAGAAGACAAGTTAGCAGAGATCACCCAAACAGAACAACAGAAAGAAGAAAGAATAAAAAACAATGAAGATGGTTTAAGAGACCTCTGGGATAACATCAAGCGCAACAACATGTGCATCATAGGAATACCAGAAGGTGAAGAGAGGAAGCAAGGGATTGAGAACATATTTGAAGTAATAATGTCCGAAAACTTCCCTAACCTGATGAAGGAAACCGACATACAAGCCCAGGAAGTGCAGAGAGTTCCAACCAGGATAAACCCAAACAGGTCCACACCAAGACACATTATAGTTAAAATGGCAAAGGTTAAAGACAAAGAGAGAATCCTAAAAGCAGCAAGAGAAAGACAGAGGGTCACATACAAGGGAACTCCCATAAAACTATCAAATGACTTTTCTACAGAAACATTGAAGGCTAGGAGGGAGTGGCAGGAGATACTCAAAGTGATGGAAAACAAAGGCCTACAACCTAGATTGCTTTATCCAGCAAGGCTATCATTTAAAGTTGATGGAGAGATAAAGAGCTTCCCAGAAAAGAATAAGCTAAAGGAATTTATTACCAACAAGCCAGCATTGCAAGAAATACTGAAAGGACTACTGTAAATAAAAGAAAGATGAAAACAATCTAAGTACAAATTTAAAAATGGCAATAACTATGTACCTATCAATCATTACTTTCAATGTAAACGGATTAAATGCTCCAATCAAGAGACATAGGGTGGCTGAGTGGATAAGAAAGCAAGACCCTTGTATATGCTGTATACAAGAGACTCACCTCAGATCAAAAGACACACACAAACTGAAAGTGAAGGGTTGGAGTAAGATATTTCATGCAAACAGAAATGAGAAAAAAGCTGGAGTTGCAATACTTATATCGGACAAAATAGACTTTAAAATGAAGAACATATTAAAAGACAAAGATGGGCACTATATAATAATAAAGGGATCGATTCGACAAGAGGACATAACCCTAGTAAACATCTATGCACCCAACATAGGAGCACCTAAATATATAAAACAGGTATTGACTGTCATAAAGACAGAGATCAACAGTAACACTATCACAGTAGGGGACTTCAACACACCTCTGACAACAAGGGACAGGTCTTCCAGAGAGAAAATCAATATGGAAAAAACAGCCTTAAATGATACATTGGACCACTTGGATTTAATCGATATTTTCAGAGCATTTCACCCCAATGCTGCAAAATACACATTCTTCTCAAGCACACATGGAACATTTTCCAAGATAGACCATATGTTAGGCCACAAAACAAATCTTGATAAATTTAAGAAAATTGAAATCATACCAATTGTCTTCTCTGACCACAGTGCTATGAAATTAGAAATGAGCTACAGGAAAAAAAATGGAAGACACACAAATTCATGGAGGCTGAATAACATGTTACTAAATAATGAATGGGTCAAGCAGGAGATCAAGGAAGAAATCAAAAGATACCTTGAGACAAACGAAAATGACAATACGACGACCCAAAATCTATCAGATATCGCGAAAGCAGTCCTAAGAGGGAAATTCATAGCATTGCAGGCCTACCTAAAGAAACAAGAAACATCACTAATCAATAATTTATCTTCACACTTAAGGGATCTGGAAAAAGAACAGCAAAATAAGCCCAAAGGGAGTACAAGGAAGGAGATAATAAAGATCAGAGCGGAAATAAATGAAATAGAAACCAGAAAAACAATACAAAAGATCAATGAATCCAAGAGTTGGTTCTTAGAGAAGATAAACAAAATTGACAAACCTTTAGCCAGACTCATTAAAAAAAAGAGAGAGAGGACCCAAATTAATGAAATCAGAAATGGAAGAGGAGAAGTGACAACAGACACCACAGAGATACAAAAAATCTTAAGAAATTACTATGAGCAACTGTATGCCAACAAATTTGACAATCTGGAAGAAATGGACAATTTTCTAGAGGTGTACAACCTTCCAAGGCTAACTCAAGAAGAAACAGAAAACCTGAATAGACTGATTCCCACAAGGGAAATTGAATCAGTAATCAGCAATCTCCCAACAAACAAAAGCCCTGGACCAGATAGCTTTACAAGTGAATTTTACAAAACGTTCAAAAAAGAATTATCACCTATTCTCCTCAAGCTCTTCCAAAAAATCCAGGAAGGAAGACTCCCAAACACTTTTTACAAAGCCACTATCACCCTGATCCCAAAATCAGACAAAGACACCACAAAAAAAGAAAACTAAAGGCCGATATCGCTAATGAACATAGATGCAAAAATCCTCAACAAAATATTAGCGAACAGAATTCAGCAATACATTAAAAAGATCATACACGATGATCAAGTGGGATTCATCCCTGGTATGCAAGGGTGGTTCAACATCCGCAAATCAATTAATGTGATACACCACATTAACAAAATGAAAAGTAAAAATCACATGATCATATCAATAGATGCAGAAAAAAGCATTTGATAAAATCCAGCAGCCATTTATGATAAAAAACCCTTAAGAAAGTGGGAATAGAGGGATCATATCTCAACATAATAAAGGTCATATATGATAAACCCACAGCTAACATCATACTCAATGGGGAAAAGCTAAAACCATTCCCCTTAAGATCAGGAACAAGGCAAGGTTGCCCACTTTCTTCACTTCTATTCAACATAGTGCTGGAAGTTCTAGCCACAGCAATCAGACAAGAAAAAGAAATAAAAGGCATCCAAATTGGTAAGGAGGAAGTAAAATTGTCATTATATGCAGATGATATGATACTATATAGAGAGAACCCTAAAGACTCTACCAAGAAACTATTAGAGCTGATAGATGAATTTAGTAAAGTAGCAGGATACAAAATTAATATTCAGAAATCAGTTTGTATATACCAATAATAAAACATCAGAAGGAGAAATTAAAAAAGCAATCCCATTTACAATTGCTCCAAAGACTATAAAATACCTGGGAATAAATTTAACCAAAGAAGTAAAAGATTTGTACTCAAAAAATTATAAGACACTGAAGAAAGAAATGAAAGAAGATACAAATAGATGGAAACACATACTGTGTTCATGGATAGGAAGAATTAATACAGTTAAAATGTCCATACTGCCTAAGGCAATATACATATTCAACGCAATTCCAATCAAACTACCAAGGGTATTTTTCACAGAAATAGAACATATAATCCTAAAATTTATATGGGACCATAAAAGACCCTGGATAGCCTCAGCAATCTTGAGAAATAAGAACAAAGTGGGAGGTATAACAATACCTGACATCAAATTATACTACAAGGCTACAGTATTCAAAACAGCATGGTACTGGCATAAAAACAGACACACAGATCAATGGAACAGAATAGAGAGTCCAGAAATAAATCCATGCCTATATGGTCATTTAATCTATGACAATGGGTGCAACAATGTACGATGGGGTAAAGACAGTCTATTCAATAAATGGTGCTGGGAAACCTGGACAGACACATGCACAAAAATGAAGCTGGACCACCTCCTTACCCTATATACAAAAATAAATTCAAAATGGCTTAAAGACATAAATGTAAGATCTGAAACCATAAAATTCCTAGAAGAAAATACAGGAAGAAACTTCACAGACATTACCTGGAGTAAGATTTTTACTGATATATCCCCTCATGAGAGGGAAGTAAGAGAAAAAATAAACATGTGGGATTACATCAAACTAAAAAGTTTTTTCACAGAAAAGGAAACCATCAATAAAATAAAAAGGGATCCTACTGAATGGGAAAAGATATTTGCCAATGATATATCTGATAAGGTGTTAATATCACAAATTTATAAAAAAACTCATTCAACTCAACTCCAAAAAAACAAACAACCCAATTAAAAAATGGACAGAGGACATGAAGACACATTTTTCTAAAAAGGACATACAGATGGCAAACAGACATATGAAAAACTGCTCAACCTCACTAACCATCAGAGAAATGCAAATAAAAACCACAATGAGCTACAACCTCACCCCAGTCAAAATGGCCGTCATCAATAAATCAACAAACAACAAGTGCTAGCGCGATGTGGAGAAAAGGGAACCCTTGCGCACTGTTGGTGGGATTGCAGATTGGTGCAGCCACTATGGAAAACAGTATGGAGGTATCTCAAAAATCTGAAAATGGAACTACCTTATGATCCAGTAATTCCACTCCTAGGTATCCAAAACTGGAGAAATCCAAAACTCCAATTCAAAAAACTTTATGCACTCCTATGTTTATTGCAGCACTATACACAATAGCCAAGACATGGAAACAACCGAAATGCCCATCGGTAGATGACTGGATTAAGAAACTGTGGTACATTTATACAATGGAGTCTTACACAGCCATAAAGAAGAAAGAAATCTTACCATTTGCAACAACATGGATGGACCTAGAGAACATTATGTTAAGTGAAATAAGTCAGACAGAGAAAGACAAATACCATATGATCTCACTTATATGCGGAATCTAAAGAAAAGAATAAATGAATTAACTAATCAGAAACAGTTTTGGAGACATAGAGGAAAAACTGAGGGCTGCTAGATGGGTGGGGGGGTGGGGATAAGGGGGAAGGTGAGAGGATTAGAAAACAGTCAGTAACCACAAGATGGCTACGGGGTTTTGAAAATTAATTTGGGGAACGTAATCAATAATGTTGTAAAGATTTTGTAGGGTATCCGATGGACACGTGTCCCATTTGGGAGACAGTGGAAATGTAATGGCTCTGTGCAATGTCAGAGGGATAGTAGATGGAGGGGAAGGGGGTTCACACAGTGTGAGGGATATAAATGATAAATGTCTAAGAATTACTTTGTCTTGTGCACCTGAAACTAATAATAAAAAGAAACAATATAAAAAAAAAATTTGAGTAACAACCACAACAGCAAGCAGTAATGGTAAAATAGTTGGATACAAGATAAATATTGAAATATCACTAACTTTTCTTTATTTTAATTATAAGGGCCTAGAAATAGAAATGAAAATAAATTTTTTCCTAATATAGACAAACACTACAAAATAATTAGGGATAAATTTGCCAGTATGGTTTATAAAGAAAACTACAAATCTTACTGAAAAACATAAAATATTAATAAAATATGAAGAATTTAAAAGTATACAATAAACAAAATCAACAGATAAACAATATATTTAGAAAAAAATTTTAAAGTGCTAAGGTCAATTAGAGAATAAATATCAGTAATACAGAAAGACCTTACAAACTGATAAGAAAAGACAAGCAAATGAACAGGAAAATAGCCAAAGTATATGAAGATTCACATGAAGAACAAATTCACAGAAGTGAAAATCAAAAAGATCAAACAATATATGAAAATATGTGCAAACTCCATAGTAAGGAAGATGCAAATGTATGATAACGAGGTACCACCTTAAATATATAAGCCCATCAAAGATTAAATGAGACACAAAATACCTATTGCTAAAAGAGATATGAGAAAAGCAGTACTCACATACACGGCTAGGAGAAATATGTATCATAGCCTTTGGGAAAAAGAATCTAGCACCAACTATTATTTAAAATACAAATAACTTCACTTCGTATACTCTCTACCGTAGAGATAAAGGCATCCGAGAAGACATATATGGTAGGATATTTGTTGCAGCAGTATTCACGGTGGAGAAAGCGGAAAACTAAAGTGAATGTGTTTGCATGCATCCATTCAGAAACAATGTCTTTACTGAACTTCTGCTGGGTGCTTTTTTTCTGCATACACACTGTAAAGAATAGTAAAGGGCTCTCCCCCTCAGAGAACTCTGACTGTATAGGCGAGGAGTTAAGGCCTATAGACACAGTTATGTAACAACACCAAACAGGGTAATTCAGACAGAGGACCCAATAAAGAAAGGCAAGGGGTAGGAGTGGTGAGCAGAAAAGGCAGTGTGTGTTCCAGAGATTGGAAGTGATCCCACCAGAGAAGAGAATCACGTCTCAATTACAAAAAAAAAAAAAAAAAAAAAAAAAAAGAGAAAGGAAGAAAGAAAGAAAAAATCATTAATTCTTGATTAATCCTGATGAATGGAGGAAGACTGAAAAGCAGCATAGAATAGGGAACTTGACATGGACTTTGTAAATATCCTAAAGCCTTTATAATACAAATAGAGCAGTAATAACCAGAATTTGAAAGGGGAAAGAAAGGTATGACAAACTAAATTAATTTTCATGAAAAAGAAATTTGTTACTAACACTGAAAAGTCAATTGACATGGATTCAAGGTTTTCCCTCTAATAAGGTCTCCCACATTGGCATTCAGAAGATCTAAGTGAATGGGAGAGGACTTAAAATTATAGTTTGCAGGAGAGAATTGTGTATAACCCACAAACACTCTTATCTGGATGCGAAGGCACTATGTTGTATATCTGTACATTGCTGCAGAGAAACTAGCGGAAGCTGCCCTGGTGGTAAGAAGCATGGCACTCTCTGACCCCACCTTCTTGATTCAGATCTGAGCTGAGGCTAAGCTGGTGCAGGAAGTAGCTAATATATTGATTCCAGAACAAGCATTTTGAAAGATACCAATCTGCGTCATGGAAAAGGCTAAGTAAAAGTTAATAAATAATATAAAACCCTATTCTAGTCCAAAATGGTCAGAACATAATTGGGACATTGTTTTAAAATTCTGTCTACCATCCATTGTATTAAATAAAGCTAATTTAGAGGAAATCAATCAGGTCAGCGACAGTGACTAAAGGAACTGAGATGTTTAGATTAGAAAGAAAAGACTTACGGATATGAAATCTGCCATCAAATATTTGAAATACTATTACAAAGAACAGCAAAATAATAGAAAGGGCTTTTAACCCAGATAGGAGTTGTACTGTTATAGACTTTAGGATTCCTTTTTAACCTGCAATTCTGGGAAATTTGTAATAGGTTCAGGTTCAGAATGCCCAGGGCCCACCCTCCTGGCATCAAAGGCAAAGCATAGAGCAGAGTCCAACATGCTGGGGCCAGTGCCAGTAGGGCTTCCTGTAGTGGTAATTTGAAGAAGGGCATTCAGAGGACAAGCCAAAGGGTTAGTTAACAAACAGGAAAGCTGGACAAACGTCACAATAATGAGAAGATGGAACTCAAAAAAAAAAAAAAAAAAAAAAAAATGGCAAGGGCAACTAGAGAAACGGAAAATTCAGGATGGTATAATCAGAGGGACTAGAGTAGAAGGGAAGGAAACTAATGAAGCTAATGATTGGAAAGGGATGACAGAGTGACAGAGCAAGAGTCAGGTTAAGACAAGGATTAATTCAGGTCAAAGCTTGTGACCACCATGTTAAGTATGATTTGTGCTCAGCACAGAGTAAACACTCAATAAACATGACATATTATTATTTGAAATTTTACCCTGATTAGCAGAGTTGCAATCAAGTATTCAAAATGACCAACATATACTAAATCAGGACCAGATCATGGAGGGCCTTGAATGTCACCCTAAGGAGTATGGGTGTTATTTTACAGCCAAAAAGAAACACAAAGTTGGCTCAGTTGATTAGAGAGTGCTCAGTTGATTAGAGAGTGCTCATAACACCAAGATCGCTGGTTCGACCCCCACATGGGCCACTGTGAGCTGTGCCCTCCACAACTAGATTGAAACAACTACTTGACTTGGAGCTGATGGGTCCTGGAAAAACACACTTAAAATGAAAAGAAAAGAAAAAAAAGAAAGAAACACAACGTTATCTGAATGGGGATGAGCTTTAG